>NW_025335684.1:6693726-7090726 GCF_004798865.1 Varanus komodoensis
GCCGGCGCCCCCTCCGCCGCCGCCCTCCGCGCCGCCGCCGCCGCCGCCGCCCCGGGCCGCGCGCCGCTCCAGCTTGGGCAGCAGGTCGATCGCGATGTGCATCGTGCAGGCGATGAGGAGGACCATCAGGATGAGGACGCGGAACCTGCGCACCAGCATCATCTTCATGGCGCTTCCCGCCGGTCCGGCGCCGGCCAGGCAAAGGGCCGCGAGCGAGATCAGCGCGGCGCAAGAGACCGGGGGGCTTCGGGGGCTTCGGGGGCGGGGCGGCGCGGTGCGGCGCGCGGGGCGGTCAGGGCGACGGATGCGGCCGGAGTGGCTCTGCCCAGCCGCTTCCGCGGGCTTGGTAGCCGAGAAGGGTCTGGCTCCCAGGACAGGCACGCCCGCCGCCCAGACTGAAATAAAACGAAGCCGTCCACACGCGCGTTGGCTAGTGCTGCAATCCAGCCGGCGATCCAGCCCGGGAGCTCGTGGCGAGAGGGTCTAGTCGCTCTGGAGAGAGAAGTCCCCGCTTCATGAAAAATAGAGAGGGGGGCGGCGGAAACACGGAGAGGTGGGGCAAGAAAAATCCAAACAATTAAAAAAAATCACCCAGCACCAACGACGGCCGGCCGCGGCAAGCCGGGAGCGAGTCCTTAAAACCGATAAGCCCCGGGCTCGCGATTGATCGTCGGGTCCTGGAGCGCTCCACTATCGGCGGCTATTATTATTCGTAAGTGCGGAGGGGACGTCGAAGCAGCTGCAAGCGCCTGCGTTCCCCCCGAGAGAGCGCGAGAGAGGTTTGGACGTGACCTCCGGCAACGCATACCACTGGCGCTCTCCGATGACAATACTAATATTAGTAATAATAGGACCGAGCGGCGATCGAGCCCGTCGCGCTCCGGGAGCGGGGCAGGTTTCAAAGGAGCGCGGAGGATCCCCAGGAAAAACGGCCGGCGTCACCATGCGGGGCGAAGCGGCCCCAGCCGGAGAGCCGCGGCCCGCCGGGAAGGCATCCTCCGCCTCTCCGCCCGCGGAACGGCCGCGGCGCCGCAGCCGGGCGCGCCTCCTCGCTCCGCGCCCTGCGCGACTGTTTCAAAACACTGGCTGGACGCGGCTGCTCCGTGGCGCGCTTCCGGAGCCTGCTCCCAGGGCCTGGGCGAGCGGAGCGGGCTCCTCCAGGAATCGCGGGCGAGAGGCGGAGGAGGGAGGGGTGGCGGGGCGGCTAGCACCTCCTCCTGCCCCCATCCAAAGGCTCAGTCCAGTGCAGCTCCGCAGCGACTCCCCGATGGCGGAGGAAGCGAGCGCCTCTGGGGAAGGGCAGCGCCGTCCCCACGTTCACCGTGGCCGGCGCGCCAGGCTCATCTTTTAAGGAAAACGGGGGGGGGGGAGAGATTTTTGGGGTGGTCCTGCTGCTTGGAAAGGAAGGGGGCGAGCTGAAAAGGGGGTCAGGAGCGCCCAATCAAAAGCAATCGCGGTTCTTCTTAGGAGCAACTTCTGGTTTTCCTCGGCCCGGCTGCGGCGGGGGCGAGAAGGAGAGGGAATACAAAGAAGGGGGAACGGGGAGCGAGCAGGCAGGCAGGCAGGAAGGGAAGCGGGAGAGAGCAGAAAGGGAGCGAAAGCGAGGCGGGCGGCCTCTTTGGCAGGTGCAGCGTGAATGCCCCCCTCCCCGATCGCAGCCACACGGAATGCGGTGGATTGGTTGGCCGAGCGAGGAGGCGGTGGGTGTGTTAAATATTATGAGGGCGCCATCCAGCCAGACGTCACAGGGAAGAGATTGGCTAAATAAACGCTACACTGATAGTAACAGGAAAACCTCAGCCCCAAAGCTGCGCTGCGCTCCCCCCTCCCGCCCATCCCTGCCCGCTTTTCGTCCCCTCCCTCCGCCCCCACCGCCTCGCACCCTGGGATGCTTCCATGCAGATCCAGCTGGGGCAAAAAGAGGGCGTCTGCTCCCAGAGGGTGGAGGGGAGCAGGGGGAGGGAGGGCGAGAGAGAGGGCGAGGAGGAGGAGGAGGGAGAAAATCTATGATAATAGCATTGCAAAGCATTACAGACTGAGCTCAGGAAGCGAAATTCTGCTCTGTCATTGCGCGGATTACAGAGCGCTTGGAAAGGAGGAGAATTCTCCAATATATATGGACGGTCTCCTTCACCCTTTCTGTAATGAAACCATGACTCTGGCCGCCGCGGCCGCCGCTTTTCTTTTTCGATCTAGTGGGGTCGGGGGAAAACGCATGGAAAGAAAGACGACAGAACTGGCATTCGGTCAGGCAGGCCGTTAATCCGCGAGAGGAGCAAAACTAACCCGGCCCTTGATTAACCCAATAAGGGCCATCACGGAGGGGTGGGCAAGGAGCCAATTTGATCCGGATTTCTTGAATTACGGCATCTTAAAAATACCTCTAAGAATCCAAAGGCTCTGCCACCGAAAGCAGATGCAATTACGGGGCAGCAAAGCGAGCAAAAGAGTCCATGGGCGCAGCGCCCTCCTCCTCCGCTTCCTCTGTTCCTGTTCTCCGAGAGCGCATCTCCGGGCAGCTGCGGGGTGGTGAGCCAACCCTTTCGGGTTTAGAAGCGAGGCTTTATTAAGGCCCGAGTCACGATGCCGAGCAAGATCCGAAGATTGATGGCAGGCCTAGGCCAAGAGCACTTATGATGGCTAGTTTTTCATATTCCCCTAATGAACACAGTGTGCTTCCTTAGAGGCGACGGAGGTGGGACCTTTGGGGGGCAGCCCTGGGTTGCCTGTCCTTTCTTGGACACTCGAGACCTGCAAGAAAAAGTTCAGGATTCACTCAGGATTCCAGCTACACAAATCCATTCCCACCGCCGTGGCCTGCTGGTATATTAATGGCAGTTTGTGATGAGGGGTTTTTTTTTTCGCCCCAGGTTTGGTTCCTGCAACCTTGCCGACACCATTCTGTGATAAGTGATGTGCGTGAAGGTGCAATTTTGGTTCTGAAATGCCGAAGAACATTCTGGGCCCCATGACCTCTGCGTTCTGACGTAGCTGTGAAAGTGTTGGACTGGGTACCTGCTCAGTCATGACACTTACTGGGTGGCTTTGGGCTGGTCATGGATTTTTAGCTTGACCTACCTTGCAGGGTTGTTGTTTTGATTATCTTATGGAGAGGAAGAGAATTCTGTGAGCTGCCTTGGGGTCTTTTAATTTATTTTTTTAATTTAATAAATCATTTTTATTCCCTCTTTTCACAAACGCCTGAAGACGGCTTACAGGATATAAAATCGAATAATAAAAATACAATCCATAATATAATAAATAGCGATAAGTAGATCATGATAAATACACTCATTATTAACAGAATAACATTAGACCAGTAATAAAAGAGAATAAATCACAATCATGGAAAAAGCAAACAAATAAATAAATAACAATGGATAAAATAATGAATAAAATAAAATGTGACTGTTAAATTTAAAAATCTAAAACCTCTAATTCTTAAAATGGCATTTGAATAAAAATGTTTTAACGTGGCACCGAAAAGAATATACAGGAAGAAAGTGTGGCTTTAAATATACTATGAATAAAAATAAGCATGTTTAGTGTATTGTGGCTGTTTTAGTGACTGGGGTTTTCCTCCTCGATTTTTGTCTGGGTACATTTGCACATTTTTGGTGGTTGGGATAAAGGGGCCAGGGAAACAGATGGGGCCATATGGGAAGCCCCAGAGGGCTGATTGCCCAGTTTCTCCATTCACAGATACGGTGGAGAATTTTCAGAAGCTATTTGCATGCAGCCTTATAACACAACAGTATGATTTCTGTTTTTCTGTACTGATTGATTGATTAATTTCAGTTGTACACTGCCCAATCACTGATACTATCTGGGAGGTTAACAGCGATTCATAAAAACAAGAACATAAAACAGTACAGATACATTAAAAGCAGCATAAAATCTACCAGAAATGTATTCCATTTGCACAAGCGTACAATAGTGGTGATGCACAAATGCACATGAATGCAAATGTACATTTGCACTTAGCCCTCCGACGGTTTTAAAAAAAGCCCAGAAAAATCCATCTCATCTCCAGACATGCACAAGTAAATAAGAAAATCAATAAAGAGCCTCCCTTTGCTTTGTGCTGGTGAAACTGACAATGTATTTTTACAATCTTGTCAGTTTCACTAGACAGCAGGGACATGTCTGTGAAGAAAATGGACATTGGATGTCCATTTCATTTATGCTCAGTTTTGGGTCATTTTGGGTGGTATTGTTGACACGTTGCCCAAAAAACTAGAAAGGAGATAAAGACATGTAGACTCACAGGCCCAATCCAGCCTGCTAGTATTTCCTGATCCGAAATGGCCCTATGGGAGGAATTAACTCCTGGACTTTGAAGTGTGGGAAGCCAAGGAGGCTGCAGGACACTGGGGGAATGACTGTACCATGAAAGACTGGATGTGTGCCACATCCTTTGCCACATCAAAGATAAGTCCAAGAAGCCAGAACTCCACCCATGAGAAAATCTCTGGCTTCTCTTTTTCTCCATTGAATTTAGTTGCAAAAGCTATTTCTTTCCTATAAAATTGAATACAAATGATTGGGGGAAAACACAAGAGACATTTGACCAGTTTGATCGCTGTGAATGAGCCTCCAGGGAAGCAGAAAAAGTGTGGGAATGAGCTGAGCCCAGAGGAGTGCCAGGAAAAGTTCGTACCTACAGTGACATTTGTAGGTTTGTTTCAAAGGAAGCCCTTCTTCTGCTCAGCACTCCTGGAAGGCACTGTTGAAAGTCAGCTGACTCCAAAATGACAGGGAATGAGGCTTTGGGCAGGTTTCTGCGAGAGCAAGCATTGCCCAAACCCAGGTGGAGACCTTGCTCAGGCCGTTTCAAGGAACTGACCGGACACTTGATCCCTGGGTGCCTCTAACATCTGAACCAATTTCTGGTGGTCCAGCCCGGCCAAAGCCATCTCACTTTGGATTCAGGAACACTTAAAAAAAAAAAAAAAAAAAAGCCGCTTGTGTCAAGTATGATACACAGTTTACTGAGCACAAATAGAGACCCGTCAGAGACCAGACCAAAGTAAAACATTAAAAAAATACAGAAATATTGGGAAAATGCAGGCAAATATTAACTATGGGTTATAAGGTGTACATAACAGTGCCAATAACCTGGTTCTAATTTGTATGCTATATACACAAATATACAATGTCCTCATTCCAGGTGATAGACATGCCATCACAATATACTATTTTAATACTATCTATTTATGCTCTTTTAATACTGTTTTAGACCTGTCTGTGCATCAGCCACCTTGCATAAAAGGCATTACTCCTCAGACTTTATCTTTTAACCAGCTAAATAAGTCAGTCCACTCTCTTTCAACATCCTTCTTCGAATGCCTATTGCAGCTGCAAAGAATTTAGCAACATTATATTGAGCACGACAAGGAGATACAGATGCAAAATATAAACAAGAAAAAGCTTGCTCTCCTTTCATCTGTGGCTGTGTTGGTCCCCCACAAGGGGCAAAGGATGCTCCAAGGATGCTCCAGAGGATGCTGCCAACATTACTTATGTAAGTAATACACTAATTCTTCTCCCCAAACTGAGAACAAAAATTGACACCTCTTTCTGTGGATTTTATACAGTTCCGCTGTTCCACTGCACAGCACAGGCTCTGACCCTGGGAGAAGAGAAAGCAGGGTGAAGCTGCTTCAGTGATGGCAACAGTTTCAGTTCTCACAGCCCCAAACAGCTTTTCTCTACGGAGTGACTGGGAAAGGCATTTATCTCTCCTGCTCTTCCTAACAAGCTGAAGGTCAAAAGGCCTTGGCACAGCTTCAACACACTGCTCTGGCTTTTAGTTCCTGGGAATGTTCTCTGCATTACTTCTTCTAGCTTAATAACTTTCTCACCATTCCTCGAAGAAAGTCCATCCAATGCACAGTCTTATTACAATATTTGAAACATGGACACCTTGTTGCAACATGGCTAACCTCAGGTAGGATTTTAGTGGCTTGATACTAGAAACAAGATCAATAACCCACTATTGGGATATAAAGAATAATTGGGCCACTAGATTGATGCATAATAGGATATTTCAAACAGCTCTCCAGTGGGGGAAAATAAATGAAACCTCACTGAGACAAAGGAGACCATTCATTTACCATTAGAATAAGATGATGCTCCTTGAAACCTCCAGCAAATGTTATTGGCTAAAGTTTATTCTTGGTATATAATTCTTTTATTCTAAAATATAGACCCAGGTGTTGTATGTTATAGGGTAACTAGGGTTAGTAAGAATGTAACACACTTGCAAAATACTTCAACATTTGTTTGAAAGAACTTGAGCTGAAAAAAAAAATCTGGCTGTGGGAAAAAGCAGAACTGGTGGGCCTTGGAGAGTTTAGCTGGTTAAAATCTGGTTTTGGATCATTGTGAATTCAACCATCTTTGCGGTGGTGGAATAGGGCTGCCAACTCTTTCTGTGGTTTCTTCTGACAGGTTCCTTGTCTTTTGAATTGACAACTGAGCCAGGGTAAAGCAGAACTGTGTCTGTTGTTGTTTTTGAAAAATTCATCTTTTCGAGTTATTTACCTTAACTTTTAAATTAACTTTTCAACTTTAGTTTTAATATTGCATTTTATCTTGTACCTCTGCTATATCTCTGAGCCGATTCAGTTGTAATTGCTGGGTTTTTATTGTCTTACGTTGATTTCTTGTTGTTTGTGTGCTTTTAGCTTTTGAGCCTCGGCTATTGGGTGACAGAAAAACAAACAAAAAAACAAACAAATTGGGTTTTTATGCTGCTCAGTAGCCGAGGCTCCTGAGACATACACATTGCAAAGACGCAAACGTTAATTTAAAAGCATGAAACCGTAACAACAATTGATACCACTATGAATCAGTATTGAAGTGCAGCAGTGATACAGAAAAAAATGGAATACATAAAAGCAATGTTTAAAAGTTAAATTATTAACATGCTGGGGAAATAAACAGATCTTCACCTGACACTGAACAGAATCCAAAGTAGGCTGAGAAAGTGGAATCCAAAGTGGAATGCGCTCCCCAGAGAGGTCCGCCTGGCTCCGTCGTTATTTGTTTTTTGGCGCCAGGCCAAGACCTTTTTATTCAAACAGTATTTTAATAATCTTTAATATTTATAGATTTTAATTGTGCAGCCAGTGTGTTTCCAGGTTTTAATTGTAATCGTAATTGTTTTATTTATTTATTGCTGTGAGCTGTCCCGAGGCTATGTAGCAAGGGGATGGCATATAAAAACGTTAAATAAATAAATAGATAGATAGATAGATAGATAGATAGATAGGTGCCAAGCACGCCTCTTTGAATTGCTAATACCAAAACCAGGGGCCTCAACCAATGGGCCCTTCTCCTGATAGTCGCTCTCCTCTTTTCCTTTGGAAGGGACTCCCAGAGAAGGACCCCCAATGATGACCTCGGGGTCCAGGCCTGAACAAGATCCAGGAGGCGACACTTTAGATAATCCAGCCCCAAGCCATAGAGGGCTTTGGCTGTCAGCACTAGCACTTTGATGCAGCCCTGGACCTCAACCGGCAGCCCATGTAGCTGGAAGAGGATTGGGATAAGGTGTTCATCTGAACCTGTCCCATTTACATTCCTGCTGCCCTGTTTTAGATCAGCTGGCCTTTCCAGAGCACTTTCAAAGGCAAACCCCCTCCACACAAGGACCTTTCTCTCTGCAAGCAGAAAATTCATTCCCAGCAACTTTAGGATTGATTCCTTAAGAACGAGGCTGACTGAACGGCATCAGAACTAAAAACGACGTTGCAACCTTTTACATATGTAAGGAAAATAAAATAACAGTTAGTGGCTGTAGGTGGTTTTCTGAATGAATAAGTTGCCTGTAGGGTGGAGTTGAGTGTGCTCCTTCACTGTGTGTGTGTGTGTGTGTGTGTGTGTGTGTTGGATGGAGGGCGGGAGAGAAGAATGCAGCTTTGGCCAAAACCAAGCCAAAAGCATTCTTAACATCCAAAGGTTTCCAGACATGACTCAGCTTTCGCAGCTGTGATGTGGGGAGATTTGAGTGTACCAAAGATTAACAGCAACAACAACACAAAACTTAAATTTAGCATTCAGGACAGGTTCTTATTTCCAGTCTCCAAAAACACGGTTCACTGTCGGAGCAATATGACAGTGGAACCAGCTGCCTGGAGAGGTGGGGAGCTCTCCCACACTGGAGGCATTCAAGGAGAAACTGGGCAGCCACCTGAGTGGGATGGTGTAACATGGTGTCCTGCAACAGCAGGGGGGTGGACTGGATGGCCTTCGTGACCCCTTCTACCCCTATGATTCTATGATTGCAGAGATGTGCACCATGGATGTGTCTGTTTGGGACCATGTGCATGGATTTCATACAGGACAAAAACACTTGCAATCTGACATGGAATGAGTTTTGAGGTAGAATCTGGAGAACTCTGACAAGCCCGAGTGTTGCTGGTTTGCCTGGTCTGCTGAGACACGTCGCGCACACTGCTTTGAGACTTCATTGTCCAATTGCCATAATTATGTATCGAAAAATTGGCTGCATAGGAATGCAGGAAAGCTTTGGCCTTCTCCCTGATAGATGAATTCGCCTTGCCAACACTTTGGCAATGGTTAACACGCATGTGATTTGTTTAAATTAAATGAGTTGGGTGTCTCCTGGGCCCACATATTAAGCAAGTGGTGTTTGCTTCCAGCTGGCTTTGAAGCTCAGGCTTGTCAGCACAAACACAGTAGATCAACTGAGGATTTTTCTTTAAAGCATGGATCATAACTGATCTCATTTATATCAGTATTAATTATATATTATATAATTATATTATAAGATATATCTATTTATCCATTTATTTATTCACATCTATTTTTAGGCCACCTATAATTGCCGAGACCTTCATAGGTAGCTTACAATGCAAAGCAAAGCAAAACATACCAACAATACTATATATTATAGTATATATATTACAATGCACACATACATAACATAACATATCTTATTAGATTCTTATTAATAAATTATATATTATCTGTATCACTTCCAGCCCTCCACATACCATTGGCCTCCAGCTCCCATCAGCCCTAGTTAGCATGGCCATGGTCAATGGACAGGGGTGATGGGGGCTGTAGTCCCACAGCATCTGGAAGAGCAGAGGACAATGCCTTGTCCCTGACACAGAGCTATCCATTACAGCTGGGGCCAACCCTGGCAGGATTGGTCCCTCTAGTTCTTCTGCTTGGGCCAGTCCTGCAAAGCAAGCTGAGCCGAGAGGAAGCCTGCAAACGCCCGCGGAGTGAAGGCTGTGCCACCGTCAATGTTCGTCTGCATCATGTGCCGCAACGCAACTGGTGGCCACACGCTAGGCGGAAGGGGGACACTGCTGGAGAGCCTCCATCCCGGGCAAGCCCCTGCACCAACCTTCCTCCACAGCAGGTGCAGCTACCTGAACAGTTGCTGCAGGTGATCCAGAAGGGGAATGCGGCTTGCCTGGTGCATGAAGCTGGATTCCTGCTGAGCACCCCATGAATGTGAGGCCTTCTCCCTGGGGAGCCAAGCCCGGGAAATCCACCGCCAAATGGGTTCCCCACACAGCCCTACTATCAATATTATTCCCCACACAGCCCTACTATCAATATTAAAGGGGCCACCTTTAAAGCAAGCGCCGCCCCTCCCTGCCGAGACAGCCCCCTCCCCCAAGAGGCCGCTGAATTGGCCATACAATCCAAGGCAAGCTTGCTCCGAGGCGTGTCCAGCGGTTCTAGCACCCTGGCAGTCAAGTCGAGGACGGCAGCTGGAATCCTGGCAGTGCGGAAAGTCAGGGAGGAGCAAGGCAGGGCAAGGCAGGGGGCGAGATGGATCGGGATGCCATCGCTTCTTCAGAACATGGCATGCGCCCTGTCTGGAGCTCCACAGG
Source organism: Varanus komodoensis (assembly GCF_004798865.1). Classification (NCBI taxonomy): domain Eukaryota; kingdom Metazoa; phylum Chordata; class Lepidosauria; order Squamata; family Varanidae; genus Varanus; species Varanus komodoensis. Next base: position 6,703,608 of record NW_025335684.1, read on the forward strand.
TGGCCGCACATGTCCACTGACATATTTCGGTGCCCTGAACATGTGCTTGTGTTTGACGTGTGCAAACTTCCCCATTGGATGAGTGCCACCTTTCCCATCTGTGCAATTTTTCTCCGTAGACTGGATCAGCCTTGCTTGAGTCTGTGGGAGGCATGTCCTTGTGTTTCACACTGGATCACAGCTCACATGACTGGGTTTCCCATCCGCACAAAGCAAGTGGCGATCCGGAATCGGACTTACAGCAAGCGATGAGAGGGTGAATCTAGCATTCTGAACATGTTTCAGCCCACCCCTGCAAACCTGTGCCATTATGTAAATGTATGTTTTATTTGAAAGCCCAATTAAATGTGACATTTAATCAACCAATCAATGAATCCTACACACATTTGCATACACCTTTTGGCTCCGAAAGGGCCTCTGTGGCAGAGGCAGAAATAGAAAACACAAATGATCAATTGAAATAAAACAATAGGCAAGAGTAACGGGCATTGGAAGCAAGCTGATGAACATTGTAAGACCAGGGAGACATTGGATATGTGTTAAGAGAAGGGATGCTTTTCCATTGGCTTAGAAGCTATGAGAGAAGTGTGCCCCCCCAAAAGGGGGAGCAGGACCACTCCATGGGTGCCCCAACCAAGAAGTCACTGCCCCGTCTCACAGGTGACAGGATCTCTGCAAGCCCTGGGATGTGGGCCGAAGCTTCAGGTGATGAACTCATTGATGGGTGAAGAAAGCGGGGTTTCGACAACTAGACTGACCTCAAGTCGTTTACCAGGAAGGTCTGGGGTTGGCTGTCTGCACACCTGGCTGGGGATACCTAGTAGCACTCCAAGCTCTGATAGGTGCCTAGGGCCATTTACCCTTTATCTTTCAGGTGACCTTCTCAGGGTGGCTAGACTAAGCCACCTGCCGTTGCTGGGAGTGATGTGTCAGGGGAACACTTTTAAGGGGTACCCACTGAACCATTGACCAAGACACACGGGCCTTGGTAGCTACTGCAGAATGCTGGAGGCAGCCACACTTGGAGGTGCAAGGAAGAAAGCCACATGTTTTCTGGAAGCAGCAAGTTCTACGCTGGGGGTTGGAAGAAAAGGAAGAAGTGGCATCTCCCACACATCGGGGTGCTGCTGGTGGTGCTTTCAGTTCCTGGAAAGCCCCACTCTAATCTGACATTCCTTGGGGACCCAGGAGATCTGGGTTCTTGCCTCCACTCCGTCATGAGGATCACTGGGTAACTTTGGGGCAGTCACGCCCTCTCAGTCAAACCCACGTCACAGGAGTGTTGGGACAAAAGGGGTGGAGAATTATGGGAGCCACCAAAGGAAACCAGGCAGAATTTGAAGACAATGTCCCAGTAAATGCACACTATGGTTAAGGACCATGAAAGAAAAGAAAAGAAAAAAGGACCATGCCTTAGGGATGTGTGAGGAATCTGCTTTGGAGGTGGCCATCCTTCCCTGGACTCTGGTCCACCTTCCCACAGCCTGGAGCCCAGCTTCCTGGTGAGCACACCCAGTGGCCTGCACTCTGTGCATGCTTGTTCACCTTGTTCATGCTGCTCTACTTGATGTGGAAGAAGGTTGCTCGCACCATACCCCTCGGGAGGACAGCCCTACATAACCTCTGCGCAGGGTTGCGGAGTCGCTGCAGTTTCAAACGGTGGCGTCTTCCCCCCTCTCCCTGAATCCTCCTTTAGCTGACTCTTGGCCAGTTTTGGTAAGCTTAGCATGGAAATTATGACACGAGAGAAGATAGTGACAAGCATGGCTTCTTTGTTCCGGCTTCTTGAAGCAGAAGCCGCTGCATCAGCAGATCTGTTCAGTGACCTTTCCCCAAAAGTGTGCTTGGTGTTAATATTTTGGCACCTTTACTCTCCCCCTCTTCAGACCATATCTTGACAGAAGCAGTGATTCACTGGCTGGAAGCACAGAGCTTCCTGAGTCATGCGCACAAGGCAGGAAAGGTGACGCCAAGTGCAGCGAGGTGAGGGATCCTTGACCACGCCAGCCCGCTCTGCTTCCTCCCACAGCCCCCCTCCCTTCTCGCCCATTGTACTTCCTGGAAACACAGTGCGGGGGATGATAATGAAATCCGAGAGGGCAGGTGTCACGTCCTTTCCATTTCAGGTGTCTAGACACAGAATTAATCCTTCCTTTCTCCTAAGAGAAGTTGAACTCTTGCACATCTAATATTTCTTCTTTCCTCTGTTCCCTTTGGGTTTAAAGTTTTTGTTTCTGGAAGTGCTATTTTTCATATTATGAAAAGTCACATGTTACATGAAGAATACCGAAAAGCAACAGCTCAAAATGTGACCTTGATTAACTGGGCAGTATATAGACAGCACGGTGTATTGACTTCTGCTTCCATTCTTCAGCGGTGACTGTGGATCCTTATGAAATCAAACTGGCATTCTCCATGCCCAAAACGTAGCTATGAGGAGATGGGACGGGAGTGAGAGAGAGACCTATTTTCAACCTCAAAATACAGAAGAGTTCTCTAGCAAGCATTCAAATGGAGGATTAACCTTTGTTTATGAGAACACATGGGCTCCCAGGTTCTGGTGAGCATGTGAACCAGCTCACGGGGTGATTGTAAGTGGATACAGAAAAGTCCATTCATGCTTCTTCTTGAATGTTTTCCCATTGAAGAGGGTTGCTTTTGTCTCCACTTTTGTGGATATGGCATCTTAGAAGCCTTTTCACTGAACAGCCAATAAGTAAAAAGCAAACATTTATTCTGGCCTATTTGTAGTTATGCAAATGACTCTCAACGTGAGCATCCATCACTCTGTATTTTTCTCTTGTCTCATTATTTCATTAAGGATATATATATATTTCAAGACAGAATTATCAAATGCCTTGTTCTCGTAACTTCATTGTTCTTCTCAGTAATTTGCTGAGCTTTGTTCTTCCTTTGATGCTTGTCATTTTAATGTTTCTCATCCTCCCCAGCTTTGTTTTGCTCGTGATTTTACTTTCTATTTTCATTTTTGAACACAATCAAATTGTGCTAGTGAGCTGCCATAAAAAGGTTGCCTGAGATCAAGAGCTGGATTTCTATACAGGCAGAAGGGGAGGCATCTAGACAAGATGGTGTGTGAGCAGAGAGAGCTCAGCATTGACCTCACCAAACCAGCAACCCACTTGTAAGAGCCTGAAGACATTCGCTACAGAGGGTGCTAGCTAATGATCCCTTGATATTGTCTGGAGTGGGGACACAGGAGTTTTGGAGTCCCAGCATGGAGGCCCTCTGACCTCTGGACTCTGACAACTGAACCCTGGCCCGGTTCCCTTGCAGCTGTCATAGAAAGAATTGGGCCAGCTGAGTTCAGCCTTGAGAAGAGAAGACTGAGGTGGGGACATGATATCCTGCTATAAGTACCTCAAAGGCTGTCACAAAGAGGAAGGTCAAGATCTCTTCTTGCTAATGGCAGAGCATAGGACACGGAATAATCAGTTCAAGTTATGACAACCCAGGTTCAGGCTGGACATCCGGAAAAGCTTCCTCACTGTCAGAGCAATACGACAGGGGATCTAGCTTCCTGGAGAAGTGGTGGGCTCTCCCACACTGGAGGTATTCAAGGAGACACTGGACAGCCATCTGAGTGGGATGGTGTAACATGGTGTCCTGCAACAGCAGGGGGTTGGACTAGATGGCCTTCATGGCCCCTTCCAACTCTACTACTCTATGATTCTAAGATTTTTCTCCGAGAGCCGAAATGTGCTATCTCCCTAAGCTCCAGATAGATTTCTTCCCATTACCTGCAACTCAACCTCGATGTGGCCATCTAGATGAAAGGTATACAGGGCAAGGCACAGTGGCCAGGGAATCCCCCCACCATGTCCTGCTCCAACCATTGGCCGCTTGCAAGTTTCCCCCTTTGGAAGCTCCTGTGTGTCCAGGACAGTCAGGAATCCCTTTTTAAAAATCACGGCTACAGAAGAACGCTGCGACTTGAATGTCAACAGTGAAGACATCGAGCTTGTGAAAGGTTTTGTATACTTTGGCTCAATCATTAATTCAAATGCAGAGTGCAGCCAAGGAATTAGAAGCCGGCTGAGGCTTAGGAGGGCTGTAACGAAGAAACTGGAAAAGATCACCAAAGATCAGGATGTCTCATCGGAGACCATGACCAAGGTCATCCACAGTACTGTATTCCCGATCTCTAGCTAAGGATGTGAAAGACGGACAGTGAGGAAAACTGACAGGAAGAAAACGGACGCATCTGCAACACACTGCTGGAGGAGAGCTTTGGAGAAACCCTGCATCAACAGAGGAAGATCTCCAGGAAATTACTTTTGGCTCATGTTTTTAACCAGGATTTTTCCAGTTCACACCTTTCAGATCAAACACAGACTCCAACTCACTCTGTAGTCGAAGTACAGACATTTCTGAGCTTGCAACATGATGTCTAGACCAAAACTGTGTGTTCAACAGCATGCCGTGTCTTTGAAAACCACCCATGATCCAAATGCATCCCTTTGAAAAATGCCGAGACAGTCTCTTGAATGATTGGGAGAAGAATATATTTACTCCAATCATGTACACAATTAATGCATATCTTTGGGAAATACAAGTGAAAGTACCTGTGATTTTCATGCAAAAAGGGAGGGAAAGGCTCACTGTAATATGACATATTAAATGACATTCATTAAATTAAGCTGGTAGTAGGTAAGTATGAATCAGCAAATCTCAGCCTCTCTGAAATTCTCTGAATTCTCTTGACACTCTCTCTCACCCAAGTCCACATCAGATTGTGAACTTTTGAAAAAGTATGAAAATCCATGCTTATTTTGTACACATTTTTCCAAATGTTGGCATCAATTATGGACATCATTGAGAATTATACCATTTCCTACCATGGGTTAAAATATATTTGCGCACCTTTACCAAAAAGACACTTTTTCACGCATGTTTTTCAAATGCATGAATGCTGCTGAAGGCAATTTTGGGGGTCTCCAAATCATATTGTGAGCTTGGAAATGTATGGACTTGGAGTCCAGAGTCCAGTTTTGGCCTGGACAGTATGAATTGAGTCCTTCTTGATCAAAAATGAACTGAAACAATTTTTGCACATATCCCTAGCCAACATTATCATTATTATCAGAGCAACAGATGAAAAATCAGATGCCTGGCTGGAGAGGGAAGCTTCCCCCACTGTTTAAATGCATAAGAGGAAGATGCTGGCACCATTTTTAACTGAAAAGTTCAGCAAAAGACTTCAGCTCAGCCATCACCTTGAATGCCGTTGATGCAGAATTTTACAAAATTGCCTGCCACGCTTCCCTTCTTTCTCTACCCCACCCTTATCCCACTAGATCAAGGTCCTAACAATTTATATGGAAATGACAGCCCTTACAAAAGTTAGAACATAGCATAATTTTGCTTTTAGTTTGCCTTCCCTCACACCTTCAGACAGTAGCTGGGGTTTAAGAAATCGCTTGCAAATCATCTAGTTTGTTTCCTCGAAGGGGCAGAGTTTTAAGGCCTTCAGGAGATGCCAGCCACATGGTGACCGCTCTGGCTGGAAACTCAAATGCTGCCTCTTGTCTGGAACTGGTGCCGAGGCCCTGGAGGGTCAAGCCGCAGAAAAATACCCCTGTGAGTCACTAGTGTTGTTGTTGTTTTAAAGAGCTGCGATGAGCAAATCTGAGACACAAGCCGTCTCTCTCTCTTCCTGTCTCTTGATTTCTCCTTCCTGACGAATGTGGCTGGAGGTTGGAGTAATCACTTTGATCCCCAATGGGATCAAATGACAAACGGCAGATCAAAGCTTTGGAAAGAACATCCTGATGGTACAAGATGTTTGGCAATGGAGCAGACTGCCACGGGTTTCGCTTTGCAAAAAGACAAGTAAGGTTAGACATGGCAGAGGTGTATAAAATTATTCATAGTGGATAGAAAAACATCTCTCTCTCTCTCTCTCTCTCTCTCTCTCTCTCTCTCTCTCTCTCTCTCTCTCTCACACACACACACACACACACACACACACACACACACACTCATGTGGTGTCATCAAAGGAATGACTTGTCCACATGGTGCATCGTTAAACACCAGAATTCACTTCAAGATATATTGATAGGCACCAATTTGGATGGCCTTAAAAGGGGACTGGCAGATTCTTGGAGCATAATGGTATCCATGGTTGCTAGTCCTCATGGCTCTGTGCTACCTCCAGGATCAGAGTCCTGTGCCTGTGCACACCTGTTGCTGGGGAGCATGGGCAAGGAGGTCTGGTCACACTCATGTCCTGCTTGTGGGCTTGTGGCAGGTGGCTGGCTGGCCAGCATGTTGGACTACCTGGATTGTTGGTCTGATCCAGCAGGGCTGTTCCCGTGGAAATGACGGGATCTCCTTCACTGGAAATTTACCCAGTGGACCCTTTGAAGGGATGCTGTGCCAGTGCAGAGCACAAGCTGGGAGGGCTCCGAAGACGTGGCCTTCGAGGTTCCTTCTAAGCTGGTGATGGTGAACTCTTCAGCCATGTGGACGGTATTTTCTTGCTGAGAAGCCAAACTGGATCACACATCTGAGAATCTCCCTGAGAAAATCAACCCTCTGTGTGGTGTCGCTTCCTGCCAGGGACAAGGCCCAGATACACCATGCAGTGGGGTTCTTGAGCATCTCTCATCACAAGGACTAGGTGGGGAGGAAGCAAAGGCATTCAAGGTCTTAGGATGTGAAAGCCAAGGACCACCAAATGATCAAGGCAAACGAGGCAGGATCAAAAGAAGGAGGGCTGTCCATCAGGGGAACCCCAGAAGAACAGAATTGGATCCCAGGTGGGCCAGGTCAGGCTTACCGTCCTGGAGGTCTGCACCCCTGGTGCATAGGACTTTCCACCTCCACTGCGCCTTCCGTTCCTCTCCTTCGATGTTTCCTGAGTGGCCTCGAGAAAGGGAGGGAACTGTGGCCGGGGCAAGCAGGATCAAGCTGTAGGACAGTAGGACGTCCAAGTCGGAAGTGTGCTCAGCGTCCAGGTGGGCACGACCTACTCCCAGAAGCTGAGCTAGCAGAAATTGAACAAGGTGAGCCCAGCTCAAATCCGCACAGCCCCCCCTTGTGGGCTTGGGCATTCCTAGCCCTGATCAGTGATGTCCAATCTTCAGAGCACTTCTGCGTGGGCACAGAGTCAGTGGCATGCCATTGAAGGGGGAGGACGGACTGTACACTCTGCTAGGGAACATGGTTTTTGTACCTGAGATCCCAGGGTAGGCTGCTCTCTGAAACTCTGAATTGTTTGGTGGTTTATTAAAAGCTTTTATAGACTGTCCACTACAGGCATCTTGAGATGGCTTACAAGAAAGAGAAAAAACATCAAAAACAAAAAACAAAACAAGGCACTGCATCCAAACTCAAGATTAAAACCCAGAATAAAACCAATGAAACATTGAAATGTTGGGGAAATAAAAAGGTTTTCACCTGATGCTGAAAAGAATAAAGTGATGGTGCCAGGTGAACTGCCCTGTAAATTCCAGAGTCGGGGTGCCACCACTGAAAAGGTGCTCCTCCAGGTAGCCACCCTCCTAATCTCCTTCAATGAGGGCTCCCGGAGAAAGACCTCTGCCTCAGGTCTCAAGAGGCAGGTGGGCACAGAGGGAAGATGCTGATTTTTTAGGTCTCCAGGACCCAAGCCATTTAGGGCTTTATAGCTCATCGCCAGCACCTTAAATTGGGCCCACAATTCAATTGGCAGCCAGTGTAAACGGTATAGGACTGGCGTTACATGAGAGTACCTGCCGATCCCCATTAATATCCTGGCAGCTCTATTCTAAACCAACTGAAGTGTCCAGACTGCCTTCAAGGGCAGTCCCACGTAGAGTGTGTTGCAGCGTTCCAATGGGGAAGTTAGCAGAGCATGGGGCACCATCGCTAGGCACCGCTCATCCAGGGAAGGGCGTAGCTGGTAAATTAGGCAAAGCTGAAGGAAAGTGCTCCTCACCACTGCCCACTCCTGTTGCTGCTGCCCATGAGTGTAGACAGAAAGAGCTCAACCGATCCAAGTCAGCAGGAGGTGATGTCCAACGGTCCCACCAGAATCCATCCATTGCCTTGCTCTCACCCCAGGCACTCCGTCTCACACAATCGCCCTCTGCATCGGATTCTGTTTGCACTCTGAGCTGCACCAAAGACAAGGCATAAGCCTGGGGCCCCTCCATTTCTCACATGCGAAGCCTGCTTTCAGAAAGACTTTTTAAAATTCATTTTACAGCGCACGCTATCGACCTCTTCCATTAAACTCTTAAATTCACAATTGCAATTTGCAGCAATGAGGCCTTGGAGACATTTATGTACAGAGATTATTGACGTAATTGAACATGACAAAGCTCCTTGGGAGTAAGGGGAGTCTAGTACCTCCAAGTGACTGACGCACAGGAGTGGAGGAGGGCCGTACGGTTCGAACAAGCAACCCCACTGAGTGCTGAATTGCCATACATGTCCTGACTGGGTGGGACACAGACTTAGACGTTGCTCTATTCACACTCCTTACTCTGTTGAAGAAGTTGCCGAATGCAGGTTCCTAAAATGAAATGGGGGCGTGCAAATGCTCAGGATTTCCCTGATCCCTGGGAAGGTCTGTAATGCTTCGTGGAGTGATTTTAAGGAACGAAGGGCAAAAGACTACCTTGTAATCTGAATAAAGCATCTGAAACCAGGACTCCCTTCCTTATTTAGACATTTCTTCAACGTCCCCTGCTTCCAATGAAAAAGAAGAACAAAAACAGCCTCTTTGCACGGAAGAAGGTATTTCCCAAAAGCAGAGCATCGTCATGTTTCTATTTATGTGCCTACATACATAAATGTATGGCATGCATAATCATCTTCTGGATGATTATCTTCTGGCAAAGCCCATCCCTTTCCACTCCGTCCTCACTTCCTCACCTCGGAAGGTGGTCTTCAGACAATGGCCCATGGCATGTTCTTCTCCTGCTTCCCAACAACGGCCTCCAATCATGGACAGTGACCCAATCTCTCCTCCAGCAAATGTTTCAGATTCAGTTCCCTGAGTGGAAAGCAAGGTGTTCTCCAAAGCAAGCCATGGTTGATTGAACATATGCCTGGAAGCCCCCAAAGACGGAGACTGATACCCGATCAATGCCTTGCCCGGATCACCGCAGGCTGCTATGAAGGTAGAGAAGAGGAAACACAGCAAGAGATACTCTTTGCCGTGGCTTTACACGCAGGGTCACAGGGTAGCTCCGTAGTACCTTCACTTCTGCCCTGCCTGCCAGAGCGGCTCCGAACACGTGGCGTAGTCATGTTAGCTTGGCCTGATAAATAACTCCCTGTTCAAACTCCAGCCTTCTCCAGGGACACACGCCACTGAGAACACACAGTTGCCACAGCAATTGCAAGCCATCAGGCGCTTATTTATTTGAAACTCGGTTTCCTGGCCCATCTTTGAAAAAGCAGAGTGGCATCCTTCAATTAACAGAATTGCTCTGTGTGTGTGTGATGAAAGGGGCTTGCTCTGCAGCCAAGGAGGAGTCTGGCTCCGATTCCAGGCAGCGAGAGCGCATCTAGAAAGTTGGCTTATTCGTGCCCAAGTATTCCAGGAGCCAATGGGTGGTGGTTGGGAGCCAGGAGTCCACTCAATTTGAAGAATGGGAGTATCAGGAAAAAGCCCTTTTCGAGCTCATGTACAGTCTCCCAATCCTGGTGTGTCTGAATGCGAAAAGTGCACGATACACATATTTTTTTTGAAGTCTACACTGTTCTGCACTGACTAAAATATGAAAACACATATTTCAGACGGTGGGGAGGAAATGAGCACTTTGACATGCAACTTTTTGACCAACACACTTTTTCGTGCTAGCACAAACCCAGAAATTTGTGAACATGTCTTTAAAAAAGGACACCCCCCTCCCAAGTGCTTCTGCTCATGCTTAGTGCAAAGAGACAAGTTTTGTTGGGTTAGGGCTTACGAAATTTTCACCTGTCTTCTGAAATAGGATGTGAAGAACATGAGATTAAAATAATCGCCATCAGCGTAGTGGAGGTGCATTGCACGGATGGATCCGTCCAGCCACACGAAGGGTGCGGGGTGCTTTTTAGCACCTACAAGATGGCATGAACTGCTGTGCTTTCCACTGTTTTTGCGGTATGGAATCATGGTTGGCACCTCTTTTTTTCTGACAGACGCCTCAGCTGGGCAGAAAGGCAAAAGTTGGTGCTTTCCATACTGGGTGTACCTGAACCTGTTGAATTGGGCTGGTGCCGAAAGACGAGAATCGTTTTCTTTCTTTTCTTTTCTTTTTTCCCTTTTGTGTGTGTGTGTTTTATAAAAAGCAATCAAAAGGCACAAATCAATTCATAAAGAGAATAGAAAGAACTTGACTGAGGAGCGGGGTGGGAGAAAGTGAATGGACAAATTTGTCCGTTCCTAATTGTTTGCCAGAAAGTAAATTATTTATTAAACTGTTTCATTTATATGGGATTGGTCGGGTTGAGAAAGAAAGATTTTCCACTTCAAGGGCCCAATGAACTTCAAGTCTTCTTGGACTGATGCAATTTTATCATGTTCTGGATGTAGGTCAATAAAATTACCCCCATTTCAACATCCCCTTAAACTAATAATTTGACCACTGGGCTGTATTTCTTCTCACAATCAATGTCCAGAAAGGCAGAGAAAGAAAGACCAAATGTGGATAATGCAAAATACAGTTTCAATGTTGGAAGTCTTCTGAAATAGCAGCTCATCATTCTGCTTCCGTTCATTTTCATTAAATGGGGAAATCAGTGAGAGACGAGAGACCCTCAAAGAAATGGCCAGGGAAGAATTTGATCCTGGGCTGAAGGGCCTGATGGATTTCTGCTCCTTTCTGTTTTGCTTCCTCAAAGAAAAAGAAAGTTCATTTTGCAGGTGTGGGTGGCTCAGGGGGATTGAAAAGAACAGTTCTCATTAGAAATATTGGGAACATATTAGAACATGAATAATTTGTCCAGCAAACCAGCCAAAAATATCTCCCAGAGTAGCTGAATAGAAGAAGAAACAGACTTTAATTGGAGCCTTTTATTAAATTACAGAGCAGTAGTTTTCTGTGTTTTCATGCACCTGCAGGTAATAAATACTTCTAAGTACTGCAGTTTTAAAGCAAGAGTGGGAAGCTTGTAGCTCTCCTGATGCTTTTAGACTCCAGCTTCCATCACTCCAGCCAGCATGGTCAGTGTGCACAATGGAAGTTGTAGTCTAGTGAGTATTTGCAAGTCCAGTGCCTGTAATTCCTAACCAGAAACTACATTTTGGGCTCTCTCTAGCCCAGGACAGGGGTCTGGCTGCCCTCAAATCCCTTATTCCCCTTAAGGTGTCAATGCCTTCCAGCAAGAATCCGGTCTCTGAAGGGTGGAGTCAGCTCCATTTGGGAGCCGTCAGAGGAGGGGGATTCAAAGTGAATCAATTCTCTGAAATGGGAGGAACTATCAAGACAATTAAGGGGAACTTGTACTTGCTGGATGCTTCCTGCTAATGACTTTTGTACTACTCACTACTCAGAACCATCCAAAGGATTTTGCACTTCTGGGAATATTGCAATATGGTGCTTGATTGTCAAGAAATGGATTAAAATGTATATTTTGGGAAGGAATACAGAAGTGAATGCGTAGTTAGGAAGAAAATCCTCATGTAAACGTTTGTCCATCCCTACTGTGAAATAATTGTCAACATTCGTTCCATATTAGGAATGCTCTATCTTGCCTTTCTTTCGGCATCGCTTTAATTTTCTTCTGCTTTGGAAGAAGGAGCAGATGGCGCTGGCCTTAGAATTAGGGTTACGTGCAGCCCATGGAAAATGGGATATTGCCAATGTGGAGTAATTTAGACTCTTGGAGAAGGCTGCCACTACAGTTGGTGCCAGAGGGCAGCCCATAAGGCTCAAAAGGAAGGGTCCCGTATCTTTTGTTTGGAGCCCTGAATTACCCCTCCAGCCTGTGAGGTCCTGGGCACTGGATGAAAGAAGGGTCCAAGGCCCCTTACCATTTCTGCTGCATTTGGTCCCCTGGATGAGCAAGCTGGTTGCCCGCAGGTGCTTTATCTTCATCTTTCCATCTGACTCCCCCTCCCCCCAAAATCAGATAAGTATGTCCCTTACATACACAACTCTGGGGTTGTTCCTTAGGACGGAAGATCCTTTAAAAGCAGAGAGAGAGAGAGAGAGAGAGAGAGAGAGAGAGAGAGAGAGAGAGAGAGAGAGAGAAGCTTTAGAGCATATATAAATGCAGTGTATATGCAAATATGCCCTTATTTTATTTTATTGTTTTATTATTTTATTTTATTTTATTTTATTATTATTTTATGGGTCCTATAGGCGTGAGCCACAGGTTCTTCTGATTCCAAGCACTGGCCCTTTCCACAAGGATAGCAGATAGCTATATTGAAGTTAATTACTAAGGGTAATTTTCCCCATCCTGGAACTTTTTATGCTGGCTGGGGATGATGGAAAATGGAATGGATGAGTATTTTATTTCCATTTTTTAGGAATTTGTCAAGTGCTGCAAAGCTTGCTATATTCAATATTTAAAAGCAAAACAGAGAAAGAACAAGCATCTCAGCAGCTGTCCAGTCCAAATCTGGTTTCAAGCTAGAGAACCATCAGAAGGGAGCATCTGGGCAGCAGACAGATAGTTCCTATAGAGCTCAGAATACAAGCTTCAATGGATAAGGAACCCCACGGATGGTGATGTCACGCGATGTCTCTATTGCTATTTGCAAAGACCTGTGGCTGGGATGCTGATCTGCTTGAACCCAAGGACTGTATAACCTTTCAGCATTGTGGGAGGCAGTACACAATGCTTTTTGGTAATGGGCAGCACTGAAACCCAAAGATACAGGGCCAGAATTGCCCCCGTACCAGGATATTGTAGGTGGGAAAGGCAAGTCAGTCTTTTAGACGGAGGGGGGAAACCAAGAAACCTTCAGGAACCTGGGAAATCAAGAGATGATCCACAGTTAGGAGAAAGAAGGTGGACCGGAGGAAAGAGCAAGGCCTTCTGAGGAAGCCTAGAAACCAGATTTGGGGCCCAGGAGGGAGAGGTTTTTGCCCCTGCCTTAAAGCTCTGCACCCTGGCCTGTGCTTACCATCGGGTACTGACTCGGTCTGATCCTTGGAAGGCCAGTGCAGGAGCAAAAGTGGCCAGACAGACGGACAGACGGACGGATGGGCAGACAGCCCAGAGTGAGGTGTAGGGTTTTGGGTGTGTGATCCCTTTTCTCCGATCTGAGATCCCGGAGGGGATGCAGCAGACCGAGGCCTGGGTGGAGTAGTGAAGTCAACTGCGCAGACACAGTCAGGAGGCCAACCTTTGCCTCGACATGTCTTGTTCTGCCATAAACAAGCCTCCATTTATGAGGCCACCTCCACCAGAGCAAGCGACCACGGGACGAGAACCAGCCAATCCCACCTCCTCCTTGCTTCTCGCCATCCATTCCCCATCTTCTCTGCAGCCTCCTCCTCCTCCTCCATCCTGCATGAGGACCGTCTGTCTCTCGTCCGCCCCGGCCAGAAACGAACAGGCGATGTGCTTCCACCCTCTTCCTTCTCCCTGCCCCCCTCTCTGGCAAAGCATGAAAGAGGCATAGGAACTGCAGAGCCTTGGAGGCTGTCGGATGACAGGCTGTTAGCAAATCTGGCATCCACCACGGAGCAACGCCGACATCCGTTGTACGAAAACCAGGTGGTGCATCGCCACTGCGAAGCCTGCTCGTGGAGACGCCGATGATGTAATCCACTCAGTGCCATGTGGTCGCCTTCCTCCGAGCAGCTGGGGATCTTACCCAACCGACTCAGCACATGCTGTGTTTATTCTTGAGTCACCTCGTTCCGTAAATACCACTCGCTTTGGAATCTGTCTGCATTTTAGGGATCCCATCGCCATCTCACGAGGACTTTCCAGTGTTTTGGAAGTATGTTTCCACTGCTTGACAGCTCTCCAGCTTTTTCTGCTTTAGCAACAGCGGCGGCGGAAAAGGAGTGTTTACATGCCAACGGAGAAGGAGAGGAGGCTTGTGGGTAAAAACTGGGCAAAAATGAACGCGCTACTGCTTGTTGAAATGTAAGCACTGGAACAGGGTTTGGCTTTTCTTTAGAAGAGCTGAAACATAGAAAGCTCTTTATTCCAGACTGAAGTTGCACTCTGGTTTCATTAATGCTTCAGGAGAGAGCAAGGAGTTCATGAGCTTGCCCCATGTCACATTCTCCTTCCCTTCTCCCTGCTCACTTGTTTTTCTTGTGGGGCAACTCAAAATGCCCATCGTCAGTGCTGTTTGGTTGCTGCCATGCCAGAAAAGAAAACTGGAAAGAGTTGCTGGTTTGCCATGCAACCCGGGTTATATTTCCAGCTTTCTTGCTTTGTGCTGCAAAAGTGCAGAGCCAGGAGCCAGTGGCCAGACAACGGTGGGAACGGTCTTCTGTCTTTACGGCCAGAGCAAAATTGGACATGGTCCTCAGTTGTTGGGCATGGCCGCTTCCATTCGTGCTGTGATTCCATGATTCTGTGCTCTACAATTTCTCCTTTTCCTTCTCTTTCTTCTTCTCCTTCTTCATCTCCTTGCATTTCTACCCTGCTTTTCCCCACCTCTTGCAGCAAAGGCAGGGCAGGTTGCTGTGCAAACTCTACTCCATTTTATCTGCTCTGCACAGTCCAGATAAGCTTCCTGCTAACAAACAGCACATCAAAGCTTGTGCCAGTACAGATAATACAATGAAATCCTCACAAGAACCCTGTGACATGGGCTGGGCTGGGAACGAGTGACTGGCCCAAAGCCACCCAGGGAGCTTCATGACCAGCTTGGGACCAGAACTGGAGCTCCCAGGTGGCCAGTCCAGCAATAGGAAACAGAACTAATAAGGCCAACGAACTTTGGCTGATGGTCTAAACTACCCCATGATGAGCATTATCATTGTGCTTGGCTGGGGCAGTGTGACTAGATCTGCCATTTCAAACCATATAATGCATCTGTTTGACTTGTCCTGGAATGACTGTCTTCCTGGCCACTGGGTGAACAGAATGCTGGACCAGATGGGCCCATGGTCTGACTTAACACATCCCTCTAGAAGCCCCTCGAAGGCGGTCACAAAGAGGGAGGTCAAGGTCTCTTCTTGCTGATGCCGGAGTGCAGGGCACGGAATAACCAAGCTGCAACAACCCAGACCCAGGCTGGACATCAGGAAGCGCTTCCTCACTGTCAGAGCGATACGGCAGTGGGACCAGCTGCCTGGAGAGGTGGGGGGCTCTCCCGCACTGGAGGCATTCAAGGAGAAACTGGGCAGCCACCCAGGTGGGTGGGTGTAACGTGTGTCCTGCAACAACAGAGGGTTGGACTCGATGGCCTTCATGGCCCCTTCCAACTCTGCTATTCTATGATTCTTCTTCCATTCTCATGGCTTCCCTCTTTTCTTCTGTCCTCTGCAGCCATTTGCTTGCCCAAACTCTTGACTGTGCTTCCTTCGAGATTCTCCGCTGGGAGGAGAGGGTACTTTCCGATAAGGGCCACATTTTCCCAGAAACCCTCCCTTTATGTCCACTTAAAAATGGTGGGTGGGGCCAGGTCACCAGAAACCTGCTCTCACCAGGAAGGCATCATCCCTGCATCCTGAGAATGGCGGGCCCCATAGCCTTGTGATCTTTGGAAGCAGGGAGGGATCTGCAAATCAGGTTCTTCCCCATCTCTCTCTTGGGTCCCCTAAGCACACCTCATGTGCTGCACGCCCTGCATCCTTCCCCCCATCCGCTGGGCCCGCTCCTGCACAGCATACACGGCCAGGCTGACACGCAGGGATGCCTTTCCATGCCACCTTGGTGTCCTGAGCCACCCTTCCAAATTCCTATGCACTCCTTCTCAAGGTGCTCCACCTCCCTCTGCTCACCCGGGGAGCCGATCCAGCTTGATCTGGACTTCCGAAGTGCTGAACACTCCTTGAGATATTCTGGGGATAGCTCCAGACTGAAGAGGCAGAGCTGTGAGTTGCCTTTCCTCTGATTTTGGTGGGGCCACTCCTGCTGGCCCACCCATCGCTGCAGGAGCTCCATTCCACGCCATAAAACCTTCTGGAAGGCAGGAATGTCTCCTTTCCCATCTGCCCTTTCCTGCTCCCCATCTGGTCCTCTCCTCCATTGCCAACCACCTGCTCGCCTGTATTCCTGCACCCACCACTCCTGGTCGCACCAGCACACAAGCCTGCATCGTGGCTTGCGTTCAGTTCTCCCTGTGCCTCATCCAGCCATGATCCTGGGCAATCCCACAGGGCTTCAATCTCCACTCGGCTACCTGCAGGAATGGCAATGCCACCTGTGCCAACTACAGCCGATTTGCATGCCACCGTCGAGATGGGAATAAAGGGACAGTCCATGTTCGAGATGAAGAAGTATTCTTAACGTCCCTTTGGAGAGCAGATTTCGCTGGTAGCATCACGCCTCTGAGTCACCGCTTCCCTCCATTCAGGCTGCTGGTTTTTTTTCTTTTTGCTTCAACTATTTCACTCTCTTTCAGGGTAGATAATATGAAGATGATACTGTTGCTACAAATACGATAATAGAAAAGCCATCACCGAGGCAATGCTTGTGTGTGTTTGCGTGCTGGAAACACGAGCCTGGCGTAAAAGACAAAACAGATTTCGCTGTAATGCGCTTGTGCCTCTGTATTTATTTTCTGGTGTGACACAATTCTATGCATATTTACTCAGACACCCATTCATCCATAGAGACATACATACATCTCCGTCCTTGCAGATCAATGGCTATAGAAGGCTATACCATTTGTTATTCTTGCTGGTTGTGCGATACGATTGTGTGCAAAAGTAACAGATGGGGGCTTTGAGGACCCTGGAGCAAAATGCCTCCATTGACCAACTCCAGCAGGGAGCCAACCTTCTCCCATCCAGGTAACCAGCTGCTCCTGCTCCTCATCATGGGCACCCCCTTGCTGGCTTGACTGGTGGAGATCCAGGGCAAGTGCCCAGGGCATCTTCCGCACCATCTTCTCAGCATCATTCTGTGGACCAGATCAGACCAAGAAGCAGGTGAATGAGCTGCTGAATTGGGTTGAATGGGGGAGAATCCCCCAGCTGTCTTCTCGCTGGACTTCTGCCAGGCCGTGGGCCTGGACAGATGGTCCATGCTGCCTACCCTTCACACCTGCACAGGTATCAGGTGCACACCTCCCTCTCTTCTACCAAGCAGCTTACGTGATGTATGATGTGGTGTGGACTTTGCACACAGAAGCCTGTGCGCTCAAGGGCTCGCTGCGCACGCCGAAACCCTCAAATAAGAAGGCGAGTGTGTTCAGGTATCAAGAGAGGGATCCTGCGCAAATCAGGTGCTGTGGATAGCACTTCACAGACTCCTGCACATCAGATGAAACCGTGGGCTGCGGGCCCACTCCTCACCTCACCTCCAAAATGCCGCAACCTATGGATCCGATGGGATGAACAGACAAAGCAAGTCATGAGCAAGCAGGTGTGGTTCTCCTGGGGCGGTTGGAGAATGTGGGCGGTTAGGGGTGTGAAGATCCGCCCCCCACAGCCCAGCCCTCACCTTTTCCCCATGCTTGGCCCTGTGAACGAGCTGAGCTGAGCTGAGAGAAAGCCCATGGCCAATAGTGGCTTCTTTGTGCTAAGTATGTAAATTGCAGACTCTGAAGATGAAGCTCAAAGACTTGGGCCACCTGATGAGAAGGAAGGACTCCCTGGAGAAGAGCCTGATGCTGGGAACGATTGACGGCAAAAGGAGAAGGGGACGGCAGAGGTTGAGCTGGCTGGATGGGGCTGTGGGTGTGGGCTTGGGTGGACTCCGAGCGAGGGATGGTGGAGGACAGGAGAGTCTGGAGGAATGTTGTCCATGGGTCATGGTGGGTCGGGCACAGCTTTGTAACTAAACAAACAATGCTTGACCAATTGACGCAACAGTTCTTTCTTTGTTTCTTTTTTCTGTTTGTTTGTTTAAAATGAATAAAATCTATTAAATTCTTAAAAAATGCAAAGCACATCTTTCTTCGTGCAAAGTATACAAATTACATATACATATTTGTGCAAAATACAGAAATTACTAATGGCAAAGTATGCAGAGCCCACAGGTCACCTCTGGAGAAGCAGAAGAACCCTCACCTGAACTTGCTTCTTGTTGGACATCGGCGCACGTGCTCACCCAGAGGAGGTCTGATGGAAGAGCGAAAGTGGGGCAGAATCCAGGCAGCTGAGTGGACAAATCTGACAGATTCCCACCCCCCAACTAGGTTCCACACACAGCCCCAGGGCGGTCTCGGTTTTTGAGCAAATCTGCAAAACTCAGGGCTGCCTGGGAAGGCTGATCACAGCAGCTCTATTTGGCTGGAATCCTGTTGGTGCAGCCGCATTAAATTTGCAGTTTGAGGGTGTGTTCATGGAAAGATTGGCAGCTTTGCTCTCTATCTAAATTCCTCCCCAAAGCCAGAATCTGGCAGTGCACTTATAATAAAAAGACACTTGATCGTGCTCAGCAGTTATCTCTTCTAATAACCAATAGTGGCAGAAAAGCTGTGGAAAATTCAGGCAGGCAGCGTGAGCGGCAGTTTTGTCTAATATCAGTGAAATATCTCTAGGAATTTCAAGGACACTCACATAAGTTCCTTCCTTGTCATTTTTATTGCTTTTGCATAGGTTTTTTCCCCAAAGCTAGCCAGAATTACCTTGCCACCCTATAAAATAAGCAGCTGTCTCAACATACCCAATAAAGAAAAGAAAAGAACCAAATCCTGACTAGGAAAATAAGATTTAAGCAAAGTGCAATAACCAATCAGGGCTTGAAACTGGCATGGAGCCTTGCTGAGTTTTTATGACAGGCACAAAAATGATTTTAAAGGCAGCTTGGAGAAAATAAATTGATTCCTTCATGAAAAACTATACTGTGCCAGAACTTGTAAGGGTTGGCGAGATCGAAAATGAGCTGGGGAGACCTCCTGCAGTGTAGACATGAGCTGGTCATGTTTGTTGTTTTAAAGACTGATAGACAAAGGGTGCGATCTTGCCTGGTTGCCTGTAGCATGGAAGGTGATGGGCATCCAATCAGACATGGAAGGACCTGCCTCTATGCGTCCATTACCGTCAAAAGCATCCAGATGGTCCATTCTGGCCGTCTAAAGCGTTCTTTCTCCTCATGAAGAATTGGGGCTGAGGCACCTCCTGGATTGGGTGGAAACTGGCAGTGCCTCCACTCCCCCTTCCCCCCCCACCGCCCCCACCGTTGGTCCTGTGGCTTCACCACCTTGGCCAGCACGGGAAGGAATGTGCTAACGGAAGGGGCACCCTGTGAAGGTGGAGTCCCCATGGCGACCTTGAAGGACCTGCTGCCCAAAGCCATCTTTTCAGTTCACTGCGAAATATCCTTTTGCTAAGCATGCAGTGAGCTCCAAAGTGTGGACAACTCCAGTTGGACGGGTGCTGGGATCTGGCAGGGTTGGACACCTGCCTGGCTGGATGTCTCCTCTGGGGAGCGGCTGCCAAGCCCCCTGTGGCTGGATGTCTCCACCAGGCGGTAGTTGCCAAGCCCTGGACGGCTCCTAAGTGCCTTCTCCTTGCTGTCAGTGTCTCAGGGTTGGTGCATGGCTTGGGGGCCTCCTTGGGACAATGCCAACCATTGGGTTAATGCTGATGGAGGCCTGAGTTCCCTGGAGTGTGGCCTGTGGACACCTTGGGGCCACCAATCCTTTGCCACTGCTGAGTATTGGTCCCAGCTGACAGTCTTCCTTTCTGCCTGGGCTAGCAATGTGGCCACATTTTATAATTAGTCGGCTCACTGACCAAAAGCCATCCATTTATCATGCTTACCTTTGCAGCTAACTAGGACTGATGCACTTTGAATTTGCTATTCGATTTGGAATTGATTACAAGCTTTGGGGTAAGTGCAGATCCCCCTTCCTAACTTATTGGAAGCAGTTTCTTTAGCAGTTTCTGTCTCTGTGAGAAGAAGGCAGCAGTGGCTGCAAATGCCAAACTACAACTCCCAAGATGCACCTTGATACTGTGAGTGGGGGAGGGAATGTCCCATGCATGGAGGAACCCCCCTCCAAGCTCACATGGGCACACGTGTTTCTCCCTGCATAAATAACCAATTCACTTGGGGTAGGTTCACGCACTGCTGGTCTGAGCAGCCACGCAGCTCCCGTTGGAAGGCAGCATTTAAAATATCCCAGAATGCAATGACTCAGACATCCCGTTGAAAGAGGATGAGTGCTAGTGCTGAATGGTGTGGAGGGGAACCCAAGGGACAGGGCCTGATTAGTGGTGGCGCCAGTAGCAGCAGTGGACCTCACCCCTGGCAATTTGAAACAGCAGGGATCTGCCGGGCAGGTCCCTGATGCAGCAGGTTGGCCCCAGGGGCAGCTTGCAATGCTGTAGGGAGGTATGAGAAATTTGTTTTGCTTATCCCCAGTTTCAACTTTCAGACTTAAGACGGACTTGGATGCAAACGGTGGACCAAGTCCATACATTTCTGAGCTAGCAAGGTATATCGCCGATATTAAAGTATCTGCACTGGCTGCCTATATGTTTCTGGATGCAGTACAAGGTGTTGGTAATTGGCTTTAAAGCCCTCATGGCTCAGGCCCAGGGATGACCTTCTGAAGTTTAATGTCAACTACCCGGGGCCTTCTCGGTGGTTGCCCCTAAACTGTGGAATGGCAGGCTGGGAGAGATGCATCTAAGATTGCTGCCTTCAAGACATATATCTTCCCACATTAGTTGTATCTCTCCCAGCCTGCCCTCCCAGATTAGTTGTATCTAATAAGCTTGTTTTCAATCAAAACTGTACTTCTTGTTAGTTTTTAATTCTTGCAAGCACCCAGAGCCTATGGGAAAGGGGCAGTATATAACAATTCAAACAAAAAAACACGTTTGCCCTTGTCAGCCTCTCCTTCTGGGCAGTGGTACAGATGGCACCAAGAAAGAAGCCCACCCATGGGCCGAAATGAGGAAGAGAGTGACATGCACAGAAACCCCTCCCCCCATCGTCCCCAGCCACTCAGTCTGGACCCTCTTGCATTGAGCAGTAAACAACTGAAGGATGTTTGTGTTTGCACATGCCTACTTGACATTGAGTGGGAGTGTCCACAAGACTGGGAACCATGACAAAGCACTGAAATTAAAATTTCGTCAGGACTGAAATCTTCAGGAACTGGTGCATGCAGTGCTTTTTGCAAAAACCTTGCAGGTGTTTCTTTGTTTGTTTGTGCTTGTTTTCTAAGTTACAGTAATTATTCCAGAATCAAAGAGGATGGTACTGGGACGAGAGCTCTGGCAGAGACACACGGAAAGCAAATCTCCTCTTGCATTTCAGAAGAATCAAAGACCACAGACTTTCTCTGTGTTATTAAGTCAATAATTAAGCATATTTGAAGTGCAAACTGCAGATCCCCTTTAAATGGGTTAATGACGCAAGGACTCAGTCAAAATTGCTGTGTTGATTTTATGTTAATGGGTATTTGACTATGAGCTGAACTATTAGCCAAAGATAAGTGGAACTAATGCTCAGGCATTAGGGGAGAAATATAATTGAAAGGAGTTCGTGCAAAATGGACGCGATCTCTCACCTCTCGGCAAAGGCAGTAGGATATGGAAAGCCAAACAGTGTCTACTGAGCAAATATAGATCGATGTGCTGAGATTTAGGGGAGAGAGGACGGATTAAGGCATGTTTAAAAGACAACGCCAGTCCTCTGAGCAAAAGCCAAAGGAACAGGGAACGGCCCGGAGGGATTTGGGTTGGGTTTTAAATCACTGCGTATTTTAATTGGTTGGGAGGGGCTGGCTGAGAAGGGAGGCAGGGAGGGTTCCTTTTGGGAGGGCGGGACTGAAGGAAAGGGCACGGTTCCCGCTGAGTACTTACACAGAGCAGTCCGGGGAGAATTTTGGCTCGGTCGGCAAATCAAGCGAGCGCATCCTGCCCGCGATCCCAGATGTCCAGGCAAGCAGGGGTGTGATCCAGGCAGTTTCCGAGTGTGTGTTTGTGCTGTGCACAAAGTGTACAAGGCTGCAGGTGGGGTGCCACCAAAAGGAGGCATTTGCACTAGTGCGCAGCTCTGCCGCAGATCGCTTCCTCCCAAGACGAAGTGTTTTCATTTTAGCCCATGTAGGCAGAGGAAGGACACGTTTGGGTTGGATGCCTGACAAGGTGCATTTCTGTACTTAAAAAAGGCACCGTTTGTTCAGCGGTGGGGGAAGATGCTCACACTGGCGAGTGAGATTGAGGCGAAGTGAGCATTAAAGCCGAAAATGGAAAACCGTTGTGCTAACGGTATCCTTTCCAAAAACCTTTGAATAACTAATTTCCACAGACCTTTGTTTCGTGTGTTTTACTGTATTTACTGGGAGAAAGGGGCCACAGAAGGAAGGATAAGGCCACGAGGCAATACGGAATTCTATCAGAGGGCTAAAATGCTCCTCAAACATCCCCCCTCCCCAATTTGCAGCTCTTGCCTCCCTCCCCCCTGCCGAAGCACATGTACGCATTCCCCAGCAGTGTACACATTAGCAGATAGGAGTCCCGCGAGATGAAACCAGAAGTTCGTCTAATCCAGCAGGGTGTCCAACAAGCTCCCATGGGAAACCTGCGAGCAGGAGTGCAACAGGCCCCTCACGCCCATGTTCCCCAGCAACTGCTGTCCTTCTGCATCCTGCCTCTGATCTCGGTAGGTTTAGGCATGCCAATATGGAGGCATAATGATTTGCTATCCAACGTCCATCACACACTTCAGAACCGAGGGTGTGTGAATGTCACCTGAGGGCCCTGTAAGACATTCCATCCAAGGTCTAAAATTACGTAGCAATACTGCTGGTGAGACAGAAAGAGGGAGAAAGAGAGAGAGAGAGTGGCCACAGGTGCCAGGAAGGGCATTCTGGGAAAACAGGCTGTGAGCAGAAGATGTGAAGGAAGGAATCAAAAGGGAAATGTGAGCCGTTTTTGTTTTCAAATCGCCATCCCTCCCAGAACATGAAAGCAATAGCCATTATTTCACTCGCCTAAAATTAAACTGTCCTTTAAAAGCTCCCAAGAGGGTGATATAGGTGTATTGTATATGCTGGCTTTGGCCTATAGATGAAAAATATGACCTAACATTCTTTTTTTCCGTCTTTCCCATTTCTTATTTTCCGCCTGTTTACTGTAGACATAAGAGCAGGTCTGAAGCCATTACTGAATACGACTGTTCGGCTATGTTCTACCCTCGTTCGTTTATTTCTAGACTGCCCAATTCCTGAAGCTCTTTGGCAGCTTGGATGAATCCAAATCACAAATGCAACATGATGAAGGACAGTATAGGTGTTTAAGACCAGGAAAGAAAATGAAAATCGTAACCAAATAAAGCCTAGTTGCAGTACAAAGGTCTGAAGTACAGTAACTGATTTAATACAAGAGAAAATGGTAGACCAGAACAGAACAGAGAGGCCAGATAGCTCTCTGGGAAGCTCACTCCACTTTCTGGGGGCCACAATGGAAAAGACCCTCTTAGTAGCACCATTTGAGCTTAGGTGGACTTTGGGGGATGGTGGAGGACAGGAGAGCATGGAGGAATGTTGTCCATGGGGTAGCGATGGGTCGGACGCAACTTTGCTAAACAACAACAACTACTACTGCTCTTCCTGTGCCAGGCTCTCACAGGGAAGGATGTCTGAAACTGATGTTAGGGTCCAGGTCTGTCTATGTAAGAGGAGGTGACCCTTGGCCTTCATGTCAAGGAGCAAAGCAAAACAAAATCACAGTGCTGGATTGTCCAGAGTGGAGAGACAAAGGGGTATTTCTGGCTGCTACGTGTGCCTTTAATTAAAAGATTCCTTCTGGCAGCTTCTGTGCCTTTACTGCTTCCTGTCCAGAACAGCACCAAGATTATCCATGTTACAATCAAGCAGGAGTGGAATGCCACTGCATTTCTCATGACGGGGCAATATTGTCATCTCCTGAGTGCTGTTTACCCATCCTTTTCCCACTGAATGATTATAATCAGAGGAAAAAACTCCACAAAGCTGTTTTTGCTGGCCCTGTTGTGTCCCCCCACCACATGCTTCCAAGAAGAATCGTGCTCCCGGAGGTACAATTTTCACCACACTAGTTGTTTCCCCCTGCTTAATCAGCATTTTTTAGACACAGCAGCAACAAAACTGACAGTGGTGTGGTAGTGTTTGTGTGCAGCACAGTCTCTTGAGCCTGAAAATCTGCCCACCCCATTCCACAGTCCTTGTGGGGCTGCGCTCGGGGTGGAGATCTTGTTCTTGGTCTCCAGTGAAACATGTTTACGTTTGAGGGTCTTTGCTAGTTCCTTCACTGCTGCCCCTCCAACTCTCAGCCTTCTTCAATTCCTTTTTCTCTGCAGCCTCCATTTGAACGGATGATCAAGCCAAGGAATTCGCCCTCTTTCACAATTTCAGTTTCTCCACTCTTGACATGAAAGTCGGGTCATTCTTCTGTTGTCGTGATTCTTTGTTCTCTTCCTGTTCAGCGGCACTCATGTTTGGGGCCAGCTTCTTTCACTTTCATCCAGAGTCCAATCAGTTCACAGTGGCTTTCTGCCCATAGTACAGTACCATCTGCATATCTTAAATTATTGATCTCTCTCCCACCCATTTTCACTCCTCCTTCCTCTGATCCTAATCCAGCTTTCTTGTATATTAACTATGGGCTCATTCTCCAAAATGGCCACAGAAATGAGGTCGGGGAGCTTCAAAGAACAACAAAACAAAGCAAGACAGGCCAGTGAAGACTGACCCTTCCGGGATTTGAAAATCTCAGCAAAGCTTTCTCTCTCAGCCCTTTAAAATGTATCAGAGGTACATTTGACAGGGAAAGGAAAGAGAACCTTCATGGCGGTGGCTTTAAGGCCCAGCTACCCTTGGCCAAGGAATAACTCTTAATCGATTGATATTTATTATTATTAACCAATTACTCATTATTTAATTATTGTATATTCCTCTTTTATTGATTGATCAATTGATTTAAAGCTTTTCTGTTGATTATTATATCTCCTTGCTCTGCATTTCTCCACTTTTTGGAGAAATTCTTGGCCGCTAGCCTAATTGGCCCCAGGGTTGCTTCTTCCTTCTCCCCACTTCACACGGTTAGATGGGATGGGTAATTTTTAGGCTGACTCACTGTTATTTTGGCAGGTCGGCACGGCATAGATCAGTGAGGGTATGGCAAGCTTCCCTGGGCACCTTTCTGGGGATTGGCAGCTCCGGAGAGATCGTGGGCAGCGTCCCGTGGGCCATCCTGGAGATACGGATTGCGTTTGTGGTGTGGCTCAACTCACCCACTTGTGGCGCTAGGAGGGGCTGACATGGGGAGGACGGAGGGTGGGGAGACATCACAACAGGGCTGGGCACCCCTCCCAATGAGATTAACGACACCCATTGTCTTTCAGAGCAGAACGGCCTGCATTGGTCCCATCCTTGGCAGATCCGTTCTAAATATATATAGCCCGAGTTTACACAAAAACAGCGTGCCTGTCCTGTTATTCTCTTCCCATCCAACTTTTTACTCCCAATGGCTGTTTAGTGGGTATTTGCCGAGAAGCACAGGATACATAATCGGACTTCCTTGGTGACTTCTGCCCTTAAGTTGCTCCGAAGATGATGAGTCATTAAACACACTGTTAATTTTTGAACTCCGTGTCCAAACTGCACAGATGTTTTCAGGAAACGGTGATGACTAAGGGATGTTTCTTTTCTTTTTAACATCACATGCCCAATTACAGTTTAAAGTGAAAAGGAAGTGAGTGGAGTTCTTTTTTTCTTTCCTTTCCCCTGAACTCTCTTGCCAGAAGCTTAAAAGTCTTTTGCCAAGGAGATCAGGCTCAGAAAAGAGCTGAATTTAATTCCCCATCACACAAACCTGCCCCAGTTGCTAGCTGTGTGTTGTAACCACAAAACCAGGCTTCTCTTGCTCTTCATTCTTCCACAAGAGCTTTTCTTTGACAAAGACAAAGGCCTATTTATACAAGCCAACAGTTGCCCACACACGGAAATTTGTCCCTTTATGAGGCAGATTGAAGTTCCATTAAATGAATAGCAGTTGTGTGTGTGCGCGCACGTGCACACACATGTGTGTGTTTGTGTACATTTTAACTCCTCTAAGCAATGAGCAGGGTTAGAATTTCCTATAATCTCTACTAGAGAAAGGGAATTCGATTTATTCCAGATGTGTACGCACACACTCTCTTCCTTTCCTTTAACAGTCAGAAAGAGTGTGTGAGTGTGTGTGTGTGTGTGTGTCAGAAACTGATTGAGAGAGAGAATGAGAGAGAGTCTTTGACTCTGACCTTGAGTTACCCCATTAGTATTAAATTGCAGAAATGTGTGCCGGGTTTATCATCATGACTCGCAATGCTGATAAGATTAGATAATCGTGTAACTTAATTTCCAAAATGCTCTATGCTCCTACTTTCTTGTTTGTTGTTTGATAGTCATGCCTTGAGGCAGTGATGGAACCGGTGATGAATGCATTATTTACATTTTGCTGGGGGCTTCGGTGTGTGTGTGTTATGGGCAATCCTTTTAATCACTTCTAGAGCATCGAGAAGATAATAGATGGCTGAACTTGCACTACTAACACATTTGGACAGGAGGGGAGTTCAAGAGCGGAGTCCTTCTGCCCCACTTCCCAGTGAAAGGAATGGGGGGGGTGCATAAGGGCACTGTGATGAATCGGAGTGAGGTCACCGGCTTCAAGGACGGATCCATTACTTTTGTGATGCACCAGACATGTTGCTATTAGCAAACACCATCCCCTGTTTTCCGGACTTAGTTCACTGATGTCTGTCTTGGGCCCACTACGGTGCCACAGTTGTAGAGTGCTTACCGCTGTTTGCCCGAAGCCTGCAGTTGATGGATGAATGCTTTCCCCTTTTGAAATGTGCATTCTCCCCATTCAAAGAAATTAGAAAAACAGTAGGTTCAAAAATGAGTTCACGGGAATGGGCTGAACCGAACTCTGACATGAAGCTGGGAGAACGTCGGTAACTTTGCGCATCCTTGGAAGTCTGAGCCTGGCGTTATTCTGTAAGGGTTGAGGCCTGCCTGCAATTCTCTGGCCTCCAGGACATTTTTTCTACAAATAAAGCAATCGGGGTTTAGTTGGTCCTAAGGGACCTCACTGGCCTGGTCCAGGAGGGCGAGGAGGAGCAGGAGACTAGATTCCCACTTGGACTGTTTGGTCTTCCCTTTTGCGCTGCAAGTTCTGGGCTGAGCCTCTCACTTGCCAGCCATTGGGATGTTTTTGAACATTCCGTGGCATCTCTCCTCAGCCTCAGAGACCCACCAGCAATATGTCCCGTGTATCGTATTAGAACGTAATTCTGCCTGCCTTCCATCTGTCTTTTTAGCCTATCACTGCTGGGAACACTAGATGGCAAAAGAAGGAGGGGACGGCAGAGGATGAGGTGGCTGGACGGAGTCACAGGGGCAGTCGGCGTGAGCTTAGGTGGACTTCGGGGATGGTGGAAGACAGGAAGGCCTGGAGGAGTGTTGTCCATGGGGTCGCGATGGGTTGGACATGACTTCGTGACTAGCATAGCATATATATTTGTATCCTGTATTCTTCCGACAAGCCAAGGGCTCCTCCTATTTTATCTTCACAACAGCCCTGTGAGGTAGGCTAGTCTGGCAGCTATTGGCTGACCCAACGAGCTTAAAGGTTGAGCAGGGGTGCAGAAAACATGTCTCCAACCGCAGCACTTCCCCTGGCTTGCCTTAATGGCTTTCATCCCAATATACGTGGAGATGGAATGCCACCTTTGCAGTGGATGAGCAAACCCCACCCAGACGTTTCCGCGGATTTCAGATGGCCTCTGGATCAAACTCCGCATTTGCACAGTTGCTGTGCACGACAAGACAGCTGCCTGCAGCTTTGCTTGCTGCCCCTGCTATCAATCACACTTTGTGTAGGAAATACGCATCGCCACTGAAGTATCAGGTAGCTGCAGAACTATGCGCACAGATGCACCCAGCACATACATAATCCTGCCGTGAGAAAATGTTTTCCATTATGGCTTTCTCACCACATGGCATGACAATGCATTGATGGCTTTTAGCAGATGGCCTTGAGCGCACGGGATAGAAAAGTAATCAAGAACACCAATGCGCAGTACATCAGGATTACCCATTAAGGAAGAGGCAGAAGAGTCTGTCTGTCTGTCTGTCTGTCTTTTGTCCTTCCTTCCTTCCTCTCTGAAACAGCAGAAGTACCAAGTCACTCAATAAAACTGCAGCGGTAAAGCCTTCATGATGAATGCTGCGGAAAGCTTTCCAAAATTGATCTGGAAGAGAAGGCTGGTTTCGGGCTTGCTTCTTGCAAAGGTGATCCAGAGCTAGCATGGTGGTCATGTGGCCTACGTTACTGAAAGCAGTCCTCTATTCTGATGGTGTCCTCTACTCAAAGGGCCGTCTGGTTAAAGAGCCAAAAGAAGTGTGTGCCCATCCACAGTTGGTCCCTGAGACTTTCCGCAATGGTGAGTTGGCCGGTATTTATATGTAAATTGCAGCCTGACTTGCTTCATTTGCTTCTGGACCAACAAATCTTCAGAAGCCAGGGCCTTTGGTTTCGGTGACACACAGCTGGCCATCCCAGCATCGAGTCTCCTAGCCAGGGTCTCATAGCATGTTAGCATAACGTTTCATTTCGTGTCCCTAGAATATGTCCAACAACAGCACCACAGGCAGGAAGAGGCCCGGGAACCGAGTCCAGTGGAAAAAGCTCCGTGGAGCTGGAGTCTGGAAACCCTCCCATTAAGAAGCCCTGGGGTGATCTAACGGTGTATTGTCAACAACTATGGAATTACCTAGAAGGTGTAGTTTCGACCTCCTGCTTTCTCCAAATTGTTTTCCAGCTATTTCTACATTCCTTTCCCAACATTTTTGGCTCATTGAGACTTACAGAACTGGTGCATTTTCCAGCCCTTCTTTGGAAGAGTTCCCTGTGGAAGCTCCAGGCCCGAAAAGAACTGATACCGTCTGCTGACATTTCCCTGCGTGGCTTCAGCACTGTCAGGCCTGTCAGAGTTTTCTGAGCTACTCAGTCCTGAGTATTGCTTTCTAATTGGGACGTGATATTTCCCTTCGTGGGCAGGAGAAGGTCATTTCCATGTCCCCCGCCTTCACTTCTCTCTACCTGCACCTCCTGAAGTCCAGCTGAGGAGAGAAGCCATGAATAAACACATCAGAGTAAGGAATGCTCACGAAAATGACTCTACCTCCCATCCACTAGACATCAAGTTAAGTGGTCAGTTCAGTAGGAGGCCAATTTCAGTTTAGTTCAAGACTGCTCCAACACAATTTTTCATTTATTGCACCAAATACAGTTGGCAAACCATAAAGCATGCTCATAAATCATAACTGGGCAGTAATTATTTAATTAACTTATTTCAAGTACTTTTTATCCTGTGCCTGAATCAAAAAGACTCCCAGAGTAGCTTACACATAAGCCATAAAACCAGTTTGTCCCTGTCCACAGGCTTATGATCCAAAAGGGCACCACACCAAAGGAAAGAGAATGGGGAGGGAAGAGGGCAACCAACTTTTAGTGGGACTTGTGGAATGGTTCCAAAGTGAAGTGATCTGGCTGGCATGCAAGTATGAAACAGCATCCATATAGGAAAAAATAGTGGAAACAAAATCTATGGCAGAATCAAAGCAAAAAAGGGAAACACAGCTTCATTTAAGCTTAGTAGCACTGAAAAATTCAACACAAATAGCACTGTGTTCTTCTTTGTGTTGGTATTATTATTAGTAGTATTAATTACATTTACATTTACATTACTATGCCACTTGTAGCTGAAGCTCTCTGGAGTGTTCACAAGATTAAGCCAGACGTCCAGATTTCAACCTGGCCCAACCCTGCTTAGCTTCCAAGATTAGGCAGGATCAGGCACTTCAGGCAATATGGAAGCTTCCTCCTCCTCCTCCTCCTCCTCATTATTATTACTATTATGAGACATATTATTCTTCCACATGTCCCTCCATCACAAATATTTACAGGGAACCAGCTAAAGTGGAACCTGCTTAGCTGCAAGAGTTCAATCCTTTGTGCCCTTCAAACTTCTTTCTAGACCCATTGCTAAGATGGGCAAATGTCTACCTTCCAGAGCCTTTCCTGTGAAAGACACAGGAAGCAGAAAAGTTGGGGAAATCCCAGTGGATTCAAATGTGTTCCGATTTCCATGCACCTAGTGTGCAGATTCTGCAGCAGGCCCGTGTTTCCTGAGTAGCATGGATTTTGACCTTTGGGGCAGATCAGTGCAGATTTACAGTTGTGCAAATGCTCACCTTCTTCAGCACATAAGCATGAGTGTATACTGGGGCTAATGTGCATTAGCTCACGTGGACCAAAATTCTTGTGCATCTGTAACTCACTCCCCAACCCCAGTTCCATCAATGGCCCGGTGATGGAACAAGAGATGCTGGACATTCAATAAAGCGCAGTTGGAATGGATCGGAGAAGATCCGAACATTCCCTAACAGGTTCCCACTGCTGTATTGATTCCAGACCCAAAGAATACCCTGATTAGTAGCTGGATTTGGCTGGGTTACAGGTAGGATGCTATCTCCATGGCAACAGCAAGAGCTCCTCAAATCCACCCACTCTGGATCCTTGATTGTGAATCTGAGCTGTAGCTAATACGGTGGTTTGGCCGCGTATTGTTTGGGGTTGCTTGATTACCGGTGGTGCTTTTTCTTCTTCTGCTCAAGATCGAGGCTAATTAAACACCACTCGAGTGTTCCTAATAAACAGAGGCAGTGTTCTCTGCAGCCCGACCAGAACTGTGTGATCGGGGAATGGGAACGCTTCCTCGTGGCATCACGTAGACATGCTGGAGAATGAGAAACCTAATTAGCATCACCTGAGACATAAAACTCAGTAATCATGACTGCAATCTCAGAACAATTAATCATCCACCTCTGATAGGTCACCGAACTCATTTTTCAATTTCTTCTCTAACTAACATCTATTCCAACTGGAGGGAGGCTTAGTGGAGCAGAGCAAGGCTGTGTGATTAGAAAGAGAGTCCTCCAAAATGCAGGCCGGCGGTTAATCGGAGTGAAATCGTCACTGGAGGGGATGCTATTCCAATGTGTCTGTTCTAGCCGCTTCCTTGCATTTAGGGTAAGTGCTGGCCAAGGGGACAAAAGCAGCATCCCCCTCCTGCGCCCAAAAGAGATGGGGCGAGGACAAGCAGGATCCTGATTCTGCGTCTGACCTTAGGCCATAGAAAGAACCCTGCGGTAGTTTGTCATCAGCACCTACTACCCTGTTTCCCCGAAAATAAGACCTAACCGGAACATAAGCCCTAGCATGATTTTTCAGGATGTTCATAATATAAGCCCTAATCCAAAAATAAGCCCCAATTAAAATTGTTAGCCAGATGGACGCATTTAGTATGTCCGTTGCAATACAACTAGGGGTTTGGAGAGTTATGGAGATGTTAGTCGTTAAGAGCATGGGACTGGGACTCAGACGATCTGGGTTCGAGTCCCCGCTCAGCCATGGAGCCAACTGGGTGACTTTGGGCCAGTCACAGACTCTCAGCCCAACCTACCTCACAGGTTTGTTGTTGTGGGGAGAAGATGGAGGAGGAGACGTAAGCTGCCTTGAGCCCTTTGCAGGAAAAAGGCAGGATATAAATCGAAAAATAAATAAATAAATGAAATGTTCCAGAAGAAGATGGCATGACTGTATTTCATGTAGAACAATGTAGATTGTTCTACATGAAAAAAATAAGACATCACCTGAAAGTAAGCCCTAGTGGGTCTTTTTGGAGGAAAAATTAATATAAGACCCGGTCTTATTTTTGGGGAAATATGGTAGTAGTAAATCAGTGGTAGCAATCATGCCCGACTTTTGAGGAGCGTGCTCTTGCACAAGGGTGCCGGTTCAAAAGCAAAGGGGAGTTCAGGGAAAGACAAAGGGGATCCCCAAAAATCACATTCCTGCTTGCTTCCCCTTTGGGGTTGCAAAGAGGAGCCCCAGTCCATGAGCTGAACTCCCTTGCCTTTGGGCAGACTCTGGGTTCAGCATTTGTATACGTACCCCTCGCCCTCCCGCCCTGGTCTCTCCCCCTGAATGCAGGACAAAGTCCCCCACTTGTGACTTCAAAACCCACCCACCAGGGACAAGTGCTCCTCAGCCATCGCGGAAGTGCCCGTGCTTGACCTTTCTGCACGCACTTGACCTTTTTGTACTGACGATCGTCAGCATAAGTGAGCGCTGCTGGCACCCGGAACGGCGCTGCAGATGGGAGTGCAGTTCAGCGACCTGCTGGAATTGCTGAATTATTCGGGTCGGATTCATTCAGAGCTCCTTCTGGCTCTCTGGGGTCATTTCCTGCCCATAATCAGTGCTGCCATTCTTGCTAAGGTCATATCCACTCCTCTCTTGCTCAAGCCATTTAGAACCCAGGAAAGCTTTGCAAAGAAAATTGCAGTTTATTACCTTTGGAGAATTACTGAATGAGGGCCTTCACCTGTGGATCTCTAATTAAAATGAGTAATACATTTGTGTAAGAGTGTGTGTGTGTGTGTGTGTGTGTGTGTATGTAGGAGGGCAGCGTTGGCTTCTTTAGCGAT
This sequence comes from Varanus komodoensis, assembly GCF_004798865.1. Taxonomy (NCBI): domain Eukaryota; kingdom Metazoa; phylum Chordata; class Lepidosauria; order Squamata; family Varanidae; genus Varanus; species Varanus komodoensis. The sequence goes on from NW_025335684.1 coordinate 6,736,178, forward strand.
GCTTGGTAACCAGTAACAGCTCGCCTCTTCGATCATTATCTTTTTTACTGTCTCTCTCTCCCCAGGGTCTCCAAGACAGCTCCAAAGATTTACCAGATTGCTGATTCAGCCCACCTTTGCAAATCCCTGACTAGTTTTCCTTTTTATGCGGGCTTTTCATTTTTCACATGCCCACTTCATTCTGAAGGCAACAAAGGAGGATAAAGGTATGTCCCAAGTCCATTGGAAGGTCAAGAGAACTGACAATAGTTTGCTCCCAGCTACTGAATTAGGCTTTGGCTAAGCTTGGGTCTAATCTCACGTCTGAGTTTAACCCTGGGCTTACACTGGAATTTCTTTCCTCTTAGGGACTGCTGGGCTAAGGAGAAAGGGAATCGTTTGGCCCAGCTCCGTTTTTAGAGGGGAACACTTCTGGGTACAGAAGTGGCAGGGGCCTCAATCCTTCTGGGACCCATGAGCACATTTAGGAATTTAGGAATTTGAGAAGCCATTGCAGGCACCTGCTGCAAAAGGTTTCAGATGGAGTGTCACAGCATGACTACCATGAGAAGCCTGGTGAAGTTGAGGAGGAAAGGAGGTGGAGGAGAGCAAGGAGGCGGAGGAGAGCAAGAAGCAGGCAAGGAGGCGGAGGAGAGCAAGAAGCAGGCAAGGAGGCGGAGGAGAGCAAGAAAAGCCCTTCTAGAAGCAAATGGACAAAGGAGACGTACAGACTAGCAAGACTAGAGGCTGGAAGGAACAGGAAGAATCAAAGCAAAGGGATGGAGAGGGTGGAACGAGCAAGGCAAAACATCTTTTTACAGGGGCAGAGCAGGGAGAGCTTTGTGGGCACCCTTGGAGGCCCCACAAGTGCCATGGCACCCCCAGGCATTGCACCAAGGACCCTTGCCCCAAGACATTCCCCAGAAAATGTCTCTTCTAGTCTTTTGAAAATATCTGGAACCCTATTTCATGAGGAAGAGGAGGAGGAAGATTCTCTTTATATCCACCTATTCACAGTGTTGGGACTCAAGACAGCACGCAATGTTAATTAAAAGATTCCTAGAAATATACAATTCCTTTTACAGTTAAAGCATTTCTAGAATTATGCAACAGTTAAAGTATAATTCAGGTAGTAAAGTACTATGATTGTAAAAATACCCAAATGAAAAACACTCAAGCAGTGTAAAAGAATAGAGCTAGTCCAACGCAATCTCACAGCCAGTGGTCTAACATGGCCTTTTCCAAGCTGGAGCTCCCCACATGTGCTGGGAGCCACAGTGTCTGCACACCTGGAAAACACTGCATTGGAGAAGGACGTTCCAACCCATCTGACAAATCCAGATTCCGTGCGGAAAGAAAGAAGCGTTCCCGATGAAGCGTTTTACGGTAACTGTAATTAGAGCTCCAGTCAGCATCCACCCTGTTTTTCCTTTCCATTATAATAAAAAGCAGTGGAAGACCTTTGTAAGGCAATACTGCTTCCTGCTCCCAGCCAGCCAGCCATCCTGCACATCCCTGGCTTAGCTCTTAATCCCACCTGATCCAACTCCCTCCAGCAAATCCTTTAATACCTCATCATCATGGACTTGCTTAATTCGTGACAGCTGGACCAGCTGTTTTCCCAGCCTTCTCCCCATTGTATAGCACATGAATACTGTTATACCTTTACAGGTGGGAAAATGTGAAACCTTTCCCAGGCAGTACCCCCATTCTGATGACGCACAGTCCTTTTAAGGGACATGAAGCGAGCGAAGGTTGCCAAATGTGCTTTCTGGCAGTGCTCCTGTGACTTTAACGCAGAAGCATTTCTGCCTAGATTGCCAGATCATCTGAAAATGCCATAAACATCAGTATTTTTTGAGAAATATATGTACTTTCACAAAACTGAGTTTGAAAATGGTACATTTTCTAACACTGCACATTTTATGTGTGTTTTTTAATCAATGCAGTTTTAAAAGGGCTCTAAAAATGTTCTGTTTTGTTTTGAACTGATGTTCCTTTCGTTTGGTGGTATCTTTTTTGCCTTCACCCATCTTAACACTGAAAAATAGAGAGGAAAAATAGCGGATTTCCTTTGATGGTACATAAGTTATTGTGGGTTTCTTCTATTGGATGTTATTAGACCGATGGCTTGGACACACGAATAAAAAAGCGTATGAGAATAATATTGATGTGATCATATGGAGGTTTGCCCTCCTGCTCTTGCTCCTCTTCCTCTTATTCTGCTGTGTTATAGCATTGAATATTTGTGCACATAAAATCAATGGACGAATGCACATTATTCCCATTCCCATTTGCAATGGTTGTTTGAGGCTTGCACAATAGATTTGCACAACTAGAGCAACAATCCCATAGAGAATTTGCGAATCTGTCCAGTTTTGTGCAAATTTCCTCCATAGACTAAACTGGGGCTGCTGAGGGAATTAGTGCTGACAAAAGTGCGTATAGTCAAGGCTATGGTTTTCCCAGTTGCAATGAATGGCTGTGAAAGTTGGATCATAAGGAAGGCTGAGCGCCGAAGGATTGAGGCCTTTGAATTGTGGTGCTGGAGGAGACTCCTGCGAGTCCCTTGGACCGCAAGGCGATCAAACCGGTCAGTCCTAGAGGAGATCAACCCTGACTGCTCTTTAGAAGGCCAGATGCTGAAGATGAAACTCCAATACTTTGGCCACGGAATGAGAAGGAAGGACTCCCTGGAGAAGACCCTGATGCTGGGAACACTAGATGGCAAAAGAAGGAGGGGACGGCAGAGGATGAGGTGGCTGGATGGGGTCACTGAAGTAGTCGGCGTGAGCTTAAGTGAACTCCGGGGATGGTGGAGGACAGGAAGGCCTGAAGGAGTGTTGTCCATGGGGTTGCAAAGGGTCGGACACAACTTCGCAGCTAACAACAAGCAACATACTTTAGTCTATAAGGAGAGTGCCTTTTTGGGGTGCTTGGAGAGGAGAGGAATGCCAAGCAGAGCAGAGCAGAGGTGAGGTTTGCATTTGGATGGGAAAGAGATAAATGTTGCTTGGAGATAAAAAAGAGGATACTCACAGCATGGTGAAAGTGCATTAATGTGCCAATCCCTTTTGAAAAACAGCAACAGACAAAGCAAACAGTAAAACAACACCATCTACCTGCATGTGGTAACACATCTGGAAACTTTACATCTCTATAAAAGCATTTTGGTGATATAATTTTTAGCAATTATTGCAAAAGTGTAGGAATCTGTGTCCCAATATATGAACACATTCTTTTAAGCATGGCATTCTTTGTTCTAAAATAAAACATGCCATGATCCAAATGGTTCAATTTTTCCAAGGCGAGGGTGGAGGGAACCCCTCGGGGAAAACTGGGAAAACACTGGTTTGCTTTCTTTTTTCCTGTTTTCTGTTTTTCAGACCTCTTGGGCAGTGGAGTGTCATCAGAAAGGTCTGCTCGGCTGGTTCGCAGCCATGTCTCGGTACCAAAGATTTCCTCCCTGCACAGGACTTAGCATCATCTCAATTAATGATGTGCAAACCATTATGCATCCAATCAGTATGCCTGGCTTGCCCTGCCCTTGCATCTTTGCCCATCCTGAACTTAAGGGAATTTTTCTGGAAGTCTCCCAACTCAGTCTCCTCACGGAAAACTGCCAGGTTCTCTCACAATTAGTGCCAATCATCGCATTGCTCGCTGTGATGTCAACACCCATCCTCCAGCTAATGGATCACTTTAGGCTGTTCCATGTGCAGAAAATGCATATTAACAATGGAGCAGATGTGCCCTCGGAAACACGGGAGGGAGCAGTCCACTTTTAAATAGTATATGCCGAAGCGATAATCAACCTTCTTATTTGCTCCTTGTTTTCTCTGTCTCTTTATTTTGGTCTTGCATCTTGATACCAGCCATTAGCTGAAGCTCTCTGGGAGATTCAAAACAATTAAAACCATTACATTCAAATTTCTTTCTTTTTTCACTTTATTGTGAATTTCGCCGAAACAAAACAAAAGGAAAAACAAGCACAAATGTGGAATAAAACACAGAAAAAGGAACAACAACCCCCTCTGAAATTAACAGATATTGATATGCAAATATTCAAATTGCAGCATGAGAACAGAGATATCCATATACATAAGGTTCAATAAAGGCAAATATCCATGGATACTTCAATCTGAGAGTGGTGTCCGTCTGTCATCTGCTCAAATATTGAAAGCATTATTAAGTCTTTGATCCACTGAGTTACAAGATAGACTTTCATCTTTTTGACATTAGGGGTATTCGTCTTTTAACTGTCGAAGAGGCGTGGAGAATCCATTTGCACTGATCAGCTCTTACCTTGTAAAACACCAGGTATATCAGAACATATCAAAGAATCTTCCAATACAAAGTTTATCCATATTCTTACTCCCCCCACCACAGAAAAACAAAAACTACTGGACATTGTCAAAACATATATTGCCCGTTTGCGCAATTGAGTAGCTAAGAAATAAAATGTGTAAATCATGGGCTGTCCAGAAATTCATGTTAAAACAAGCCCTCCACCAGAAGTCTCCTCCAAGAGTATCCTTTGAACTCCCTGTGAAGAGAAGGGGGAGATTTCCCTTCATACTAAATCAAATTGTGTATATCAATCACTCTGGATACTCCAAGCAAGGTCTTTAAGTCTCAGGTCCATGGGACAAATGTGGGTCCCAATCCTGCCCTCCGGAATTCTGTTAATGGCCAGACTCCTTTCCCATGGCATGACCCTCTTTTTCCTGACTAGGAACATCTGGATTCCATTAAACCTGCTCTGCCTGTATTTTGTAAGTCATCTTCTGACAGAGTCAGACTTTATTTCTCCTAGAGATGTAGGTGAATATCCTTTCTGTTTGCAATTGTGCATTTGGCATAATGTGTACTGCACGGAACCAAAGGCCAATTTGCACACACACACCCAGTAAAAAGAATTGCCTGCAAGTTTCTGGATTCTGTGCTTATTGGAAAAAGCAAGGCCACTGTGCAATCTTCAGGGTGAATCAAAGGAAATGCATTGGAATCCATTGATTCCTCCTGCAGCCTTGATCAGTTGTTGTTTTCTGGCCTTTTCGTGCTTTTCTCCACATCAAGTGTCTTTCCTAAGGGTTAATTTTTTAACCAGTGAAATGCAGGACCCAGTGGCTTCTCCAACATTGAATTTCACCTTCAGGTCGAAAGAATTTAAGTTCTGCAAACCATTTCTTACTATTTCTGGAGTACCACCACCAACTCTGAGTGCTACATTTTAAGAAGAGCATGGACAAACGTTCTCATAAGTTGTATGCCTTAATTTTTCTAGTGCGATGGAATCTGGGAAAGGATCTTCAACATGTTAGCAGCTCTACCGTTGCAACAGCAGTCGCTGGAAGGTTCCCCACCCTGTATTCTGAGAAAGATCATTCTGGTTGACCACTCTAGAAACAGCATGCTGGACCAGAAACACCGTTGGTGCAATCCAGCAGGATTCTTGTATTTGCTTGATTCCCCTGTCATGGGAGGTTGACAACTGCACCACCCCAGTGCTCTTTCACCACAACATGAAGATGCTGTTTTTTTTGGAAGGGCATTTATTGTCATGGCTCTGTTATAGCCTGCTTTGCTATAACCAGTTTTCTTTCCTTGTAACAGTGACACTTTGCATTCTGGTGTGTATTTTTGTCTTTATTTTTGCCATTTTTAATCCCTTGTTAGCAGCCTTATTTGTATGCTTATTTCTAGGGAAGGCGAGAAAGAATGTTCTAAATTAATCTTGAAAACATACCAGAAAATCACCCTGGAGAAGAAAGTACTGCTTCCAAGGTTGCATCCACCCCCTCATCCTCTTCCTAAATGGTCTTCCTTCACCAGACAAGATGCATAAGCCCTGTCTTCATATTGTCATGCATGTGAATTGTGGCTCATTGAAGTGTGAGAGTCATAATTCATTGCCTGGACAAGTTGCATTCTTTTTAGCAGAAAGGTGACCAAGATGCTGGAAAGAAAGTGCTTTTCTGAAACCAATATTTTATCCATCCACCCATCCATCCATTTATCCGATTTATATGCCTCCCTTTCCCAGTAGCCATAGAATCTCTGGGTAACTCACAACGCATACCTGTATCCTTCCTACCTCCAAGGGGATTCCTCTGAATGACACAGGAGGTCTTTCATCAAAGCTCACACTAATCTGGCTACCTAAAGGACCATCTGCACCCCTATATACCTACCCGCCCCCTCAGATCAGCTCAGGAGGCCCTTCCGTGAGAACCACCCCTCCGGGGGATGAGGGGGGCAGCAACCAGGCGAAGGGCCTTTTCTGCTACTGCTCCCCATCTCTGGAACTCCCTCCCTAGGAAAATTCGCCTGGCGCCGTCTCTATTTTCCTTTCAGCGCCAGGCAAAGACGTATCTTGTTAGGAATTTTTTTAACGTTTAGCCTGTATGCTGTGGCCCTTTTCAATTGTTTTTATAGATGTTTAATCCATTATGTTTTTAATGTGTTTTTCTCTGTTAGTATGTTTTACATTGTAAGCTGCCTAGGAAGGCCCTGGCAATTACAGGCAGCCTATAAATATATGTAAATAAAAATAAAACTGATGTGTTGGGTTCCCAAGAAACCTCAGCCCTGTGTTTTCTTGAATGGTTCTCTGGGTGTCGAGTGAAGGCTCTTGACGCAATGCCAAAGCATGGCACTGATGATGATGATGATGCTGTTCAATGCTCTCCATGCGCGCAGCACCACCAAATGATCTGACCACTCCGTCTTGCTTCCAGAACACCTCCACATCAACACAGACTAAAAAAAGACACAAGCCAAGAGCCATCTGACCCCCTCTTGGAGAACTCTGTGGCTGAACCTTTATACGGCAACACTATGTATGTGTTGCATATGAAGAGCCAGGGTGGTGCAGTGGTTAAGAGCACGGGACTGGGACTCAGAGGATCCGGGTTCTGGGCCCCGCTCAGCCATGGAGCCAACTGGGTGACTTTGGGCCAGTCACAGACTCTCAGCCCAACCTACCTCACAGGGTGGTTGTTATGGGGATAAGATGGAGGAGGAGAATGATGTAAGCTGCCTTGAGCCCTTTGTAGGAAAAAGGCAGGCTATAAATTGGAAAATAAATAAAAAAATAAAGCTAGGTGGGTCCAGGATTGCCCTCTTATTGGATCTGGAATCTGGAATGTGAGCAGCAAACCCAGCTTAGTATTACAGCTTGAAGGAGCTTCTCCAAGGAAGCTGGCCTTCCCCTGTTTTCATCCGCACATGCTCACCATCCAGTGCCCTGTCTCACCTGGTATACAATGACCAATTTCCTGCATGATAGCCAAGCTTCACAGCTTGTCAGGAAGACTCAGCAAGTTGCTGCGGACGGGCCTGTTGTCTGTGTATTTTAATATCCCGCTAATTCCCAACGACGGCAATTGTTTCTCTCCCACATGCTGTCTCTGGCAGCTTTGCTGAATTACATCATATCCCCAAGGTTGACATCTGCCTCGAATGATGGGTCCCGCTCTCCTTTTCGGTTCCAATGGTGCTAATTATCATCGCTCCCCACCTGCGTTGTGTGATGGCCAACTCTGCCCTTGGGAGTCCCGCTGGTGTACTTCCTATGAGCAGGATTAAGATACCACTTCTTGCAGGACTTGCCACCAAATGCTCAGAAGGATTTGACAGAGTTGTCAAGTTTGGTTCCAAAAACACTTGGCTGCGTAGCAATCTTCGCCTTAAAATCCTTCCCAGAGTATTACTTTAAGATGCTTTCTGGAATATGCTCTGCATGCTGGCTGGTCATTACTTTGAGGATCAAATGTGATTAAGATATTCCTGTGACCCTCCCACTCCTTATATGTCAGTGTAAGGGCAGTAGATGTTGGAACACTCCGGAGGCCCAGACTTTGGTGCCACCACGCTGGTTTAATGGTCCCGACATTCTGGCTAGGTAGTGACACTGGGCTGGCTTCTCTGGGTTATGTGGATTCTGTGGGCATGCAGACCCGCTTTTCACCTTTTCTGAAGGGCTTTGGGGATTTCACATTGTTTAACTGATAGGAATTAAGGCCTTTATTCAAGTATGCATGAGCCCCCAGAACAAAATTCTGGTTTACAAAGTTTGATTCTGTCTGTGAGGGGGTGATGGATGGAGGCCTGCCAGCCAGCAAAAGCAGATGGGGCATATTCCACTGGACCCATGCATCTGTGTATCCAGGGGAAACTGGTGACCCCTAACTCCGTGGGGCTTCTTCTCCATGGCAGCCTTTCTTTTGTGCTGTAATGGATCTGTCTGTGGTGCTGAAACTCATCCCCAGAGTAGTTTTCCTTCCAGGCCTAGCTAGGTAGCCTTTCACGGAGTCAATGGCACTGGCATTACCAATGGCGCCATCATAGCCAGACTTTAGGATAGAAGTGGCAAGGGCTTTCCTCCAAATTCTGCAGGGATGTATTTATTTGTTTCTTCCTTTTAGGCATTTCTGTCCTGTTTGATTAGCATAACACTCTCAGCATGGTGCACAAAATCCTATTAACAACATTGTGCAATATAACATTCAATTTAAAAACGGATTTGGAACAAACATATCTGTCAACAAAATTCAACAATAAACAAAACAGTGCATAATAATAGTTAACAATTAATTAAGCAACTATTCCACATGTACCAATAACCATCTTAAAGGCCAATATAAAACCAGATCATATATTCATTAAATGGCATGAAAATAAAAGGGGTTTATATATAACATCAGTGTCAGGCAAGTCTCACTGGAGAGCTGATTCCATAAACGGGGGGCCACAGCTGAGATGTCACCATCTTACTTCCTTTAAAGGTGGCTTATGGAGCAGGACTGCTGTAGATGATCTAAGGGTCTGTGTTGGTGTATACGGAGGAGACACTCCTTTAGATATTCAGACCCTAAGCCATTTAAGGATGGCTTTCAGAGTGGCCTACTTTACAGGGGACAGTCCTCTATTTGCTTGCAACCTGAGTGTGACTCAGTCCCGGCTCATTTGGAAATAAAGATCCAGAAGAAGGGAGAGGAGCACAGACTATAAAGATGCCCACCCACCGTGAGCTCCAGGGGAACAGGTGCCACAACAGCTCCCAAAAACCACAACCTTCCCCCGTGTGGCTTCTATTTTACACATAGACATCATTTCTGAATTCGGTGCAGGCTGGGGACTCCATGATCAGTGGCGCTTTCAATCCATCCTGGATTTCAGGCTGAACTTTAAAGTGTCTCTCTGTGGTGCTGAACCCTTTCCCTAAAATGCACTTGTATCATCCCCATGGATGATCCCTAAAGTTCAGAGTAAAATCCAAAGTGGTCACACAGCCCTGCTGGCATTGGATTGACCAGCTTCCACTGTGTAAATTGGATAATCCATGTAAATTAGCACCTTTTATGTAAACTAAACTCTCTTGCACTTTTTGGGAAATGTAGTTTCTCTTTTAGGGAGACTTGTGGGGAAAATAATGAGCAAAAGTTGGGAAACCATGAAATCATTTGTGAACAAGGCAACCTTGCCTCGTTTGTACTTCCAGAGAGGTGTACCAAAGTATCCTTCCAATGTGGATGTTGCAATCGGATCCAAAAATGTGTATTGAACTGTGTCTACCAGGGAACATGACATTCAAAGCATTATCCTGGAGAAACAGGTTGCGCAAGAGGTGCCTGTTGGACAACTTGCATTAAAAATTTAAAATGCATTTTTCCAAAGAAAAGCACACAAATGATGCTTGGGGATTTTCATGCAAATGTGACAGGCCAAAGCTAAAAGTGGCAAATTTCTCAGTTTGTGATGAACTAAACTTGAGACAGGCCAAGTGAAAAATGGGCAGAAACTGAAATGGACACTTTCCTCTATCCCTAGCCAGGAGGAGCCAATCCACTTCCAGAAAAAATTAGTGGAGACATCTTGGGGCTTGCAGAAGTACCTAATCCTTGTTCTATTTTGCAGCCTCCCATGGTTCCCTGGAAGACAGACAAGGACAGTCTGCTGATCAGTCCTGACAGCTCACCAGCTTTGATGTTCTTTGCCTCTCTCCAATTCCCCACCTGTCTGCCTGGTCTTCACATTGTGCCACTATTTACGAGTGTGTTGCTTGTCTTCATTCTTTAAAACTGCTATACGGGACAAAGAAAGCTAGCTTTGAGCCTTAAGGAACTGAGGGAAACTTCACCCTTGGCTCCTTTCCTTCAGGAAAACTGATGGAGAACCTGAATTATCAGCATAGGCAAATGCTTCAAGACCCATCTTGGCTCAGCAATGCAGGTTTTCAGTGGCAGTAGCTGTCATCATGTGCTGTCAAGTTGTCTATGGCTGATGCACGCCCTGTGAAAGAAAGCTCCCAGAAGGCCCTGTTCAAGGCAGACCTCTTGTAAACTCAAGGCTGAGCCTTCCTTTCTGGCAGCCTTCCCCAACTTGGTGCCTTCCAGACATGTTTGGGGGCAACACCCAGAATTCCCAGTCAATGGTCCTGCTAGATGGGAATTCTGGGAATTGCAGTCCAAACGCCACTGAAGGCCACAAGGGTGAGGATGGCTGCTTTATGGAATCAATTCCTCTCACAGTTGGTCTTCCTCTTCTGGCTTCAATTTTCCCTGGCATGATTGTCTTCTCCAGTAAGTTTTACCTTCTTGCAACCTCAGTTTCATTCTTTTCATTCCAGGGAATGTTCTGACTTGATTTGATTTAGGATCCACTTGTTTGTCTTTCTGTCAGTCCAGGAGATGTAGAGACCTCCTGCATCAACATGTCCATGGTCTTTCTGACAACTTCCTTCACAGTTTTCGCAACTGTACATAGTGATGGAAAATGCATTAGTGTTCATAGTCTTAGCCTTGGTTTTCAGTGAGACACACTTACCCTTGATTATCTTTCTGGTTCCTTCAGTGCTGACCTTCCAAGTCTCATTCTTCTTCTAATTGCTTGGCTGCAGTTTCCTTTGGATGAGTGACTGAGCCAAGGAATGTGGCCATATTGTTTCCTAGCAGTAGCTGCTGCCCATGATACAAATTATGCATCAGGACAAGCAAGAGTCTTTCAGAACCATCCAGCCCTTTTGTGAGCCACACAGTTAAAGAGTATAAAGCATAGATGGATCTTCTGGATGTTTTTGATGTAGTCCAGGAGCCAACAATTGTATTTACAATACGCTCTGTAGTGCCTCTTCCTTTTTGGCTTGAAAGTCAATTATTTCTCGCTCTATATAAGGTAAAGGATTGGCAATAATAGTTCATACTTAATACTTCATCCCAGCCCAAATAAACTCCTGCCCCTCCTTCTCTTAACTTTATTGCCTGGACATTTTCAGTTGAAATGCACCCTGGAATGTCTAAATGGAGAGAAAACAGCTCCATTGCAGATGTTTGGATTTCCAGGGGACTTTTGTTCTGCCGTCCATTGATTTATGAATTCAGAATACATGCAAATGTATCCTTATAGGAAAGCAGAGATCCAGCTATAACACATATTTTCACACTTTCTTTTATGGGGCTGAGTTGTGCAATGTTGAATGGTGTTTTTCTCTGGCTACATTTGCACAAAATATGCAGAATTTTTTTAAAAAGTCTACAAGCGCTACGGACTTTGCATGACCTGGGAAAGCTGGTCTACTGCTAATCTATGGGGCAGTCTTAGAGAATTTGCTGCAGATTTCACCAACATCTCTAGATGTGCTTTAGAAGCAATATATATAGAGAAAAATTAGCTAGGTCTTCTCCTGAAACTCTTCCTTTAACGTTCTCTTTCTTCTACCAAAATGCATTGGAATGTTTCTGCTGAAGAGAACCCATCCCCATTAATCTTGGATAGCAGCTACTAGTGGTGCAATTGTCAGTTGTGATGTCCAGGAACACATCAAAGGCTGTTGCCCTAAGAAGTCCAGAATGTAGGCAGCAGCATCAATTCATCCCAACAAACTAGTCCTAGTGAGTTCTCATCTCTGCCAGGAGCACTGCCTGGGCTCAGACAACACAACAAGCCGTGGTAGGTTTTGTTTTTAACCATGGTTGCTCTGCTGTGTTGTCTGAACCCAGTCCTGGTATTGCACCATGGTCAATTTGGTTTTTAGAGACCATGATAAGAAACCATGGTTTGTTCTGTGTGTCATGTGCGCACGCTCAGAAGAGTCCCACAAGAGGAGGAAACTTCTCATGAGAACAGAGCATTGATGTAGAGTTAGTGATGGTGTCAGCAGAACACCCTCTATGCCCCCCTCTCACAGATGCTGGTAGTAAGAATGGATCAGATAAGGAGGTGCAAAGAGAAGACGAAACAGAGGCGTGAGAACAGGACAATCTGGGAGTAAACGTGAAAACAGTGTCGCAATCTTCTGATATGGAATGTGAGAACCAAATAGATAAGGGACCAGGGGGATTTTAGGATGCTTGTTCTCACAGACGCATGTGCAGATTGGGACAGCTGGAATCCAGAATGACTGAATGGCACAAGGAGAGGGGTCACAGCGCACTGCCCAAGGAGGGGAGGCCACGAAGGGTTCCTAAACCAAGTGTGGGCAGAACTTAGAGAGAACAACTTTCTATCTTGTTGAAATTGTACATGTACTACTGGTTAGAATAAAGACATTGGTAGTATCAACTGGAGTGATTGCTTTCATTGGGGAGGAGCGCCCGCCTCACGACACTGTGGTTACTCTGCACCACCATGGTTTGTTCTGTTGTCTGAACCCAGAAACATGGCTCCCACAATCCTGATGTGCAGCTATTCCAGAGTCTTCTGGAAAGACTGGCACCTGCAGGAAACGCTCCAGCCATCCAGCCTCCGTGTGGACCAATGAGAAAGCAGCAGGTGACGCACGTGGGGAGTGATGCAGCTTGGGACTGACCTCCTGGTGCAGTGGCTGATGGGATACAAGCCAATAGTGGGAGGACTGAGCGGAGAGGATAGAAACCATAATAAAACAGAAACCACTTGAATGTCAAGTAGATCATGGTAAAAACAGTGAAACATGATAATGATGCAGTATTGCTTGCTGTGTTGAGTGAATGCAGCCACTCTCTTATTATGGCATTATGTCTCCCTGGCCCATCCAAGAGCAAGACAGCCCGAAAGACTTTGCATTCGAACAAGAGTAGCTTACAACTACTTATTGTTGCTGGGAAAACTCAAACTCTGTACACTCAGCCACTGCGGGAATTCCAGCTAAGTGTAGAAGGAGCAGAGATTTCAGAGCCCAGCTCCACTACCGACTTCTTGGACATTCCTGCCTGTAGACCTGGACTTCAGGTTCTGCATCCTCCTTAGTGCCCACCCAACTCTGGTCCTTGGTCCTCCCAGGCTGCGAAAATCAGCTCAGCCTTTTCCACTTCACCGCTCGCAGCGGAGTGCCGACGCATCCTCAGAGTTCACGAAGGATGGAGTCCAAGAGTCGTTTTCTCTTCCATCTCTAGGAGCGCAGAAAACATCGTTTATAGAGCCCTACAGCTTCTGTGTAGACAAAGTGTGTACGCTTGGACTGTGGCCGACCAATTTTACAGCTATTTTAAGAACAAATTGGCATTTTTTCCAGCATATATATAGTCCAATGTTTTCTGAGTAGCTTACATGATGGGTGTCGGTTTATGAAGCCGGCTGTCTCATTCCTGGCTACTCATCTTAAGGCTGTGGGATGCTGCACGCACTCTTTAATGTATCCATTTATATTCTGAACAAAGATCTTAGACTTATCCTATCATCAGACGTTCGACAGTACTTGATACGGTTTTTTCCCGCACTGTTCCATCATGTAGGATTATTATTTCAGTGGGGGCAGGGGACGCTTTCCTTCCTTAGTTCTCTCCGCTCTCTCCAGGCCTTCCTAGTTATATTCGGAAACAGTGAAATTTGTCTGGAGAATGGAGCAGACTGGACTGAGGAAGTGGGTTGAAAACGGTGCCCTGAGGATCGGTGCGTATGACAGGGAAAGGACTGCGTTGGTTAAAGCTTCTCGTCGATCCGGTCCTCTTCCAGCTACATGGGCTGCTGGTTGACATCCAGGCCCAAATCCAAGTGCTAGTGCTGACATTCAAAGCCCTCGATGGCTTGGGTCACCTTCTCCCATGTGTACCTGACCGGACCCTGAGGTCATCTTGGGGGTCCTTCTCTGGGGACCCCTCCCAAAGGAAATGAGGTGGATGGCCACCAGGAGAAGGGCATGTTTGGTCGTGCCCCCCGGGTGTTGTAAAAAGCATCCCCAAGAACTGTGCCTGGTACCTACTTTGTTTTCCTCTCCATGACGGGTAAATACCTTTCTGTTTTCTCAGCATTTTAACAACCTTTTAAACTTTGTTTTGATATATTCCACTTAATTCTGTGCTACTGCTCTGCTTCTGAGCTAAGTAATCGCAATAGCAATTGTAAGTATGGTTTTGGACTTTTAAATTCATTGGGGGGGTGTGCGTGTGCGTGCATGAGTGTGTCTTTTTAACTTTTGTTTAATTTTAGCTTTCGTTAACTGTCCAGAAAGCCTCAGCTATTGGGCAGTAGAAAAATGAATTAAATAACTACATGAAACAAAAAATAAACAAGACTTTGGTCTGACCGTCTTTGTGGTAAGTGGGTTTGGGGGTGGAGGGGGGTGGGAGGGAGGGAGGACTGAGGGTGCAAAATAGGGGGCCTATTTTGAGCAGAGGCCGCCTCAAAGGTAGGCACGGCTGCACTTGCGGCAATGCCTCACCCCCTCTGACTCCTGCTGGAAAGAATGAGGACTCGCTCCGAGGGAGCCGAGCTCAGGGAGCCCAGGCTCAGCTGGGATGCCAGGAAGCACTTCCTGATGGTTAGGGCCCCGAGGGTGTGGAAGGGGCTTCCGCGGGAGGCGGTTGAGGCCCCCTCGGTGCAGGTGTTCAAGGACAGCCTGGACGTCCACATGGTGGGCATGTCGTGAGCGGAGCCGGGGGTCAAGCTAGATTAGGGTCGGGCTATTTATTATTGTGAGCCGCCCCAAGGCTTCAGGGAATGGGGCGGCATAGAAGCCTCCTAAATAAAAATGTTTTAATAAATAAATAAATAGATAGATGGATGGATGGATGGATGGCCCAGGAGACCCCTTCCGACTCGCTGTGTTTCGATGTTTCTAACTTGCTAGGTTTGCTCCTCCTATTCCACGGCAACCTGCTTCTTCAACTGCTCCTTCGCTGAGCCAGACAAGGACAGTGGTGGGAGGAAGGGGCAGGAGGCATCATGGCTTACTCAAATCTGACCCGCTCTCAGTCAGGCCAGCAATTGGTAAGCATAATGTGAGAAAGAAGGAACAGGAGCTGATCATGCAGGCAGACTTGTGGAGAGAGACACCCATTTCTCTGTTTCCGAGGATGCCTTACCGAGGGCCCATCCAAAACCAGGAGCTGCCACTGATTTTGAGCATCTACCCGGCCTCTACCCAGGTCTCAATGGGCCCAAAATAGGCCACAACATTTCCACATCTGGGCACACGTACACGCCATTTAAATAATGCATCTTTCTTTGGATTTTCCCTCTCTGGCCCCCACATGTTTTACATCAGCTCTGCAAAACGACCTCATCCTACTTTCAAATTCTTCTTATTTTTCTCTGCCAAGAGCAGTTGAATCAGAATAGCCATTGAAGGTTCATAAGCCGCATGTTATGGCAGAAAGATATTTTTGGTTCTTCAACCTTATAATTTGTTGCAACTTGTAAACTGACTTGGAATGTTCCTTTTTCCCTTGAGTGGATTTGCCTGCAGACCAGATGTGAAATCTGGCCTGGTGGGTGTCTCTTGGAAGCCCACCAGAAGATGATGTCTTTAGCCTTGTGTCTGAGTTATGCCATGCCCCCATTTTGAAAACAAACAAACAAACAAACAAACAAACAAACAATCAAAGATCCCAATTAGATATGACCATATCTTCCCTCACAGCTGTTTAAAGCTGGACTGACATTAACATCCCCCTTAAAATAAAAATAAATAAAAAGTCACATCTGGAACTTGTATTTTTATCAGAGTACTGAAAATCATATGTTGCATATCCAGAAATGGAATGGAATGGCAAAAACCACAGCACAGCTGGGGAACTACCCAGGCAGTTGAAAGAAGGGGTGGTGGGGGCAGGAAACAGGTGGCAAAGACACCGTTCTTGGAGAAACCCTGCATGGCTGGGCGGGTGATTGAGTCCTGAGGTTCTGCTTGTCTGGGAACCATGGCGGTAACCAAACAGATCAGCAGCCAATGGGGCAGGTTGCTCCATCAGAGGCAGCACAGCATCATGGGTAGGTAAGGTTGGATGCCAGCCAAAAACCCCAACCCCAGGAGGGACCCATTATCCCCCTGCTGTTTCAGGACACCACGTTTCACTATCCCACTCAGATGGCTGCCCAGTTTCACCTTGAATGTCTCCAGTGTGGAAGAGCCCCCCACCTCTCCAGGCAGCTGGTTCCACGGCCGTATTGCTCTGACACTGAGGAAGCTCTTCCTGATGTCCAGCCTTATTCTGGGTTGTTGCAACTTGAATTGATTATTCCGTGTCCCACACTCTGGTATCAGCAAGAAGAGCTCTCAACCTTCCTCTTTGTGGCAGCCTTCGAGATACTTATAGAGGGATATCATGTCCCCCTTCAGTCATCTCTTCTCAAGGCTGAACTTGCCCAGTTCTCTCCGTCTCTCCTCATAGGGCTCCGTTTCCAAACCCTGGGTCATTTTTGTTGCCCTCCATGGAACCCTTTCTAATTTACCTGCATCTTTCTTAAATCTTGGTGCCCAGAACTGGACCCAGTATTCTGACTAGTGAGAAGAATAGAGGAGCTACTGCTTATCATGATTTGGAAGTAATACTTCTGTTAATGGATCCCAAAATAGCATATGGCCTTTTGGCAGCTGCATCACATTGTTGGATGTTGCGACACGATGTAGAGAAGGACAATATGCTTATTCGGGTTGATGGAAGAAATGATGAGTGAAAAAGTTTGTGTTTGATGAGTGTTTGCGAAAACCAAATACAAGCGCAGGTCATTACGAAGAAGTGATCCTGGAAGACTGCCATCACGCTTCCCTTTGGGATTCTCGAGACTAAACACACCCAGTTCTTCCAGTCCCTATTCATAGGACTTTGTTTCCGATCCCCTGGTCAACTTGGTTGCCCACCCAGGAAGCGTTTCCAGTTTGCCTGCCTCTTCCTTCAACTGGAAGTGCTCAGAACTGGATGCCCAAGATGAGGCCTAACCTGTGCGAGGGAGAGGGGGAGGCAGCACTTCATGGGAGCTGCTTCTGGAGATAAGTGTTGGCATGTGCGCAGCCAGTGCCTTTTTTGGAAGAAAAAAGGTGCCGGAACTCATGAAATGACTTACCTTTCGCATGTAGTCAATCACTGTACACACACCCACACACGTCAGTTGTGTAACGAAACATCATGGTCGCCGCCCACAGTAAGCACTCAGCGCGCAACCACATGACCAATCGCAAGCTGAGCAGCGGCATCACAACCAGCACGGACGAAGCACGCACGCGTCGGACTCGACGCACAAGCAGCCCGCATGCACCGTTTCAATGATTTTGCCGCCAACCTGCTACGCTCGACGGGGCGATGCTAATCCACGTGGACCAAACATCAAATTTTCAAAAGTTTCTTTTAAAACTTGGAAAATCTGTCAAAAAAAGGTGCTGGAACTCCGTTCCGGTGCGTTCTATGGCAAAAAAAGCACTGTGCGCAGCAATATCTGAGCTTGCAGAGCTCTCTGAATTCCATCTCCAAGCTTGTTCCAACTTGTATCCATATCAGATTGTGAGCTTTGGAAAAAATTCCCTGAGAATCCCTTCTTATTGCTCTGAATGTCCACCGCAATTGTGCACATCTTTGAAGAGCACACCTTTTTCTTCCCTGGATGAAAGCATATTTTGGTGCATTTTTCAGAAGTACACCATTTTCATGTATAATCTTCAAATGGACTGATTCCGTCAAGCACGTCTCTGGGGACTCGGAAATGCAAGGACTTCAACTGCAGACGGTGTCAGGGTCTGTGTTTGATCTGGAAGGTGAAAACACAGTAAATCTGAATCGAAAATGGACAGAAAAGTATGTCTCCTTCCTCTCGAATGATCTCGATGACTATACACAACAGCTTCAGTGTCCCTGAGCAGCAGGCCAGTGATACCCACCTAGTGGTGAACGACAACAGCAGGGAGAAATTGCCTTCACATCCCATCTGTGGGTTTCCTGAAGTCTCTGATTGGAAGCCAGAGTGTTGGGTCTGTTTTAGCCAGCCTATTCTGTTCTTTTGCAAATTGTCCTTCCTAAAAGCATATGGGTTCCAGTCAAGCTCCTAATCTTGGTCATAATCAGCCTTCTCCAAGCTGTTGCCCTCCAGATCTTTTGGACCATGGCATCCTGATCCTTACCCATGTTTCTGGGGCTGTTGGGGCTGAACTCCAAAACCTCTGGAGAGCCTCAAGATGCTGCAGACTGGTCTATGTTATAAATGGGCAGCAACATGTCAACACCCCATAAGCCTGATGTCCATGTGATTCTTAAAGGAGTCTTCTCAAAATAAATTACTGGCAGTGGAAACCCCCACAGTTTGCAAGTGCATTTGGAAATGTCTCTTTCTGCATTGCTGATCTTGCTACTTAATTGAAAAATGAGCTGCTTCTCTTGCCCTGCTGCACTCCTCTTTTCTCATATGCGTTTCAGGTTGGTTCAAATATTCATGGAGATACTTTAATTAACAACCCCAGAGGACAGATTTCCAAAGAAAACCGACATTTACAACAAGGTAATATGTGACGCTTAGAAAGAAATAATTCCAAGAAGGCAATAATGTGACACACAGAGAGCAAGGCAATGACAGCAGAAGAAAGGGGAAGGAAAGTGTGCTATGGGGAGTATTATGTTTGATATAAGAGAACAAGACAAGACAGTGATGAGAACCAGGAAAATAGTCTGAACTTAATATGAGATTGATGCATGTATACCCAAAGGAGCGCAGGCACTAGAACTTCTGATGGGACGCACGCAGGATACTTCCACGCTTTGGTCAGGAATTTGTCCAGGTCTCACTGGGCACATGGATCAAAGGGAACAGATTCCTGGGTGGACCTTTGGACCAGCTCTGTCCAAGATTTCTGCTTGACCTACACATGACACGATAAACCCCATGGACTGGCTTCTGGGCCAGACTGGTTTCTCCCTTTGCTTACTTCCTGAAGATACTTTAGCTTGGACCAGGCACTCATGTCCTTCATTTCAAGCTGCAAAACAACCCATCCCAGCCTCCACATGGCCCACATAATATATTCCTGAAGATGTTCCAAAATGTTGTATGGCTCAGGCACCCCCATCCCACCCGGTAACTTCCTAGTCAGCCTGAAATTGTAAATTCTACCTGAACAAAATTGGGTTCCACAAGCATTATCAAGTTCTGCAGACATCTTAGAACATGCACAAACTGAACCTCAATACAAGCTAATATTTAATGTAAAGATGTCAAGGCGACATTCATAGAAACATAGAAACAGAGCGAGTCAGAAGGGGTCTCCTGGGCCATCTAGTCTGACCCCCGGCTCCAGCTGGCTCTGCTCATGACATGCCCACCATATTTGTATATCCCTTTTGGAAAATATAAGGGGTTCCACCTCTCTGCCCCAACTCTGCCACTCGCTCCCCTTGTCTTTTGCAATCTTCCTGCCTGTCCCTCACACTGTCCCCTACCGTTGTCCCAGCTAGAACTGCTTCATTCCAGGCTCAGGCCAAGGAACCTGGTGGCACAGCACCAGGACTCTTATTCTAACTCCTGTGTTGCCTGGAACCAGGCACTGACTCCATTTCAGAAGGTGTGGAGGAACCTGAGCCTACAGACTCCAACTTTCTATTTTTTCTCTTCTGCTTACTTAGTTTGGGAAAGTTATTTGGAGTTGCTCTCTCCATGCCTGGCCAGAACTTCCCCCAAATGCCTAATTTGACATGACATGTGCTAATGCAGTATGATCAGACATAATTTGATCTTATTAGCTCCCATCGTATTATATTAGGAAACATCAGATTCCATTTGAGAAATATGTGCGTGCTGTCCATTAAGAGGCACCTTGAAAATCATACCGCATTAATGGAATTCATCCAGCGCGTGTGAAGTTTTCCAGCAGCTTCATGCAGCGAGGTCTAAACACTGTTGCTGAGAAGGAAAGGCAGACAAACCTTCCCCAGAGAACCACATTCAAGGGGAACTCACAGTGGCTTTGGAGGGTTCTGACCAGAGGAATTTGGGCAATTAAAGCACCTTGTGAGGATTAGCAAAGGATCCTGGGAGGCTTCCAATCAGACTTACCCAACTGGCAGATTCAAGCTGTGCTGGAACCACAGTTGCCCATCTTCCCCAGCCAGTTCCCATCTTCCCCAGGAAGCATGGCCAGTGGGCATGGAGCACCATCATTGCATTGAACTGGCAGTACAAGGTTTTCTTTTATATAGCAGGTGGAGGTGCTGATAATTATTAGGATTACAGAAGGTGGGCTGTAACCCTTCCCTTTGGCAGTTTTTGCCTTTAATGTTGCTAGAACCAGTGGGAGCCCCAGCCTGTGTCCCGACTCTGTGCTAGCCCTAAATCCAGATGGCCAAAACTGCCTGCCTAGATAGAGCACAGGGTGGGTGGCACAGTGGGCATTAAGTGGGGATGATGGAAGTGTCGCTCCACACACCTTGCCTTGGATGCTCGTAGGTCTTAGGAACATCCCTGCAGACAGACAGCGCTCACAATCCTAATTTGGGGAGCTGGACTTTCAGATCTCTGCTATCACCCAGCTCCAAGCACCTCCATTTTTTTTAACCCTCATGCATGTTTCAGCCTGAACACTCTTTCAAATCTGACCTTTTTCTGACGTGCTAACAAAATGGAAAATGCACAGGCGAGAGGTGTCACGATGTGCCATGTCTTGTGCTCAACTTGATTGCTGGGTTAGGCGAGCCCAAGGGCCAAGCAGGACACAGTAAATGCATCCACTGCACTGCAAGGAAAAATGGGTTTCTTGCAAAACAGGACAGGAATGGACAGTTCAGGGATCTGGATTTAAGGGGAAGCTGTATGAGGAGAGACGGAGGGAGCTGGTCTTTTCAGCCTGGGGAGGAGGGGACTCCGAGGGGACCTGTTAGCGGTGTACAGGTACGCGAGGGGGTGCCACGCAGAGGTGGGTCATGGCCTTTTCCCCCCTGCAGTGGAGGGCAGGATGCGTTCCGATGGAGCAAGGAAACCAAGATTTAGGGTGGATGCCAGGAAGGACTTCCTGATGGTTAGGACCCCCAGGGTATGGAATGGGCTTGCATGGGAGGTGGTTGAAGCCCCATCGGTGAGGGTGTTCAAGGATAGGTCAGACATGCACATGGTGGGCATGCCGTGAGCAGAGCCGGCTGGAGCCGGGGGTCAGACTAGATGGTCCCGGAGGCCCCTTCTGACTCGCTTGGTTTCTATTCTTCTAACTCTTCCTCTTTGCTTGTCTTTGATTCAGGTTTCTTCCTTTGCATCCCGGTGGTGGAGCATCAAAAAAGGGAGGTTGAACTAAAGGGGCTGGATGCCAACCTGAAAGTAAAAGAATCCCATACAAACCCTGATCCTACAGAACAAAGTCGAAATTTTGGCTCTCTGGTTAAACTAAGAAATATTGGTGCAAACCCTACATTAAATTACATAGAACCATTCATGGACATCAAGTTCTGAATAGTTCCTACAGGACACAGCATTTACTTATATAATTTTTCCCCAAGAGCAATGACTGTGGATAGGAAAGATGCAGTCTTGGCAGTGAGACGTTGGATGGCCTTGCTGGATGGCGCCTCCTCTGAGGAGGATCTAGAGCTCGCAGAGACAGAATCCCATCGCACCATCCATGTCAGAAGACCGGGCAGCCTGGGCCACAGGCCCGTTTCTGCCAGGAGCAGGGTGGCTTCAGAAAGGCTATTGTGAGAAGAATTGCTCACTCGCAAAGAAGGACTCCTAAGGAGGAAACGCTCATGAGTAGGGTGCTGGTTGGATGGTTCTGATGGACCACAGATGATCCCTGCGCAGAGCTTAGCAGGTTCTGGGGAAACCAGTGTCTGCCCAGTAAGGATGGAAAGCACTGTCATTCTACATGTTCCATCACCACCACCACGAGCCATTACTATTAGATATTACTTGCCTCCTGGACTTTGCGGGGTGAGAGATGCTCCATGCTACTGACTCTGGTATTCCAGTTTCACTGTGCTCTTGATTATGCTTTGGAAGTTCCAAGGACTTCCTCCACTCCTCTCCTCCTTCTCTTACTGGTTCAGAACCTTGATGTTTCCCCGTTTGCTTGTTCTGTGATCTTGCTTTTCAGATTGCACCATAAATGTGAGGCAGCTTCGGCCGAAAGAACATTAGGTATCACTAGAGATGGCTAAATATGTGGGCTGAAGTGCAACCCCTTTTTCCCCCACAAGTATAAAAACGAGCATTTAAAAACTTCACTTTTAAAAACATACATTTAAAAGCTTTTTTTAAAATGCAGAAGTAAATTCAGGAATGTGCAAACATTTTCAAAGAATCTTTTCTCCCTCTTGCATTGGGGTTTTGAAAAGGGATGTGTTTGTAAAGAGCACCATAATTTTCCTGCAACCTTAGGCAAGAGCCTATTCTGTCCAATGTTCTCCCAAGCATTCACCTTTATTTTCATGTTTGTATATACCTTACTCTATGCAACATTCCCTAAGGAACACATTTTTGTATTTAAACAGGTTTTTTTTAGATGAAATGCACGGAATTACAATATTCAGAAAACTGCTTGTTCTGAACTAGAACACTGCTCTGATTTGCAAATTAGGAACATTGGGTTTGATCACTTTAAGAAGTGGACATGGGATAATGGACTTAAGTTTAAAGGAACCAGATTTAGACTGGACACCAGGAAGAATTTCCTCACTGTCAGAGCAGTGCAACAATGGGATCTATTACCTGGGGAAGCTGTGGGCTGCCCCTCGCTGGAGACATTCAGAAAGCCCCTGGACCTTCTTCTGAATGAGATGGTGCAACGTGGTCCCCTGCAAGAGCAGGGAGTTGGTCCTGATGGCCTCCTGGCCCCTTCCGACTCACTATTCTGTGATCCTATGAGTCTGTGAAGAAGCCTGGCGTGATGGGTGGTGGTGGAGGTGGCCAGGGCGAACACGCCCCATTCCAGGCATAAGATGCCCGCAGCCCTCCAACGCTGGAGGGTTCAGTGCATCTGGCCTGAGAGATGTGCAGACCATCCCTTTGTTCTTGGTCTTGGTGAATACCCACTTGGGGCCTGGCCTCCCCTGACGCCTCTTTCAGCAATGCAAAGCCATCATAGATACAAATGAATGGTGAATCAAACGCCAGGTGTTGGTAGAGAATTCAGCCTTTTAGATTAAATGGACATATGGACGATTAATTGCATCTCCACTGCCAACATTCTTGTCTGCCCCCCCCCACCTTTTTTTAAGATTCATTTTAAATGCTGCCAGTAGACATTTAAATACCATTTAAAATTAAATCCAATCTATTGCCGCTACATGACAATGAGCAAACAGGCCAGGGATTGCTGTGATGAATCGCAGGTGCTGAGCGGGCAGCCATGTGGAACGGTTCTGAGGTATGAAAGCCACATTTCAGTCCGGGGGCCTTTGCTGCTGTGGGCGCACAGCTCTTTCGCCTGGAATCTGTGATAGACGCTTGCAAAGTCCCTCCAACTTTCTTCCTGTCGGTTTGCAGGATTGCGGTTGGTTTTGCTTCAGTTAAAAATGCAATCGAAGTGAGGCATGAGAAATGAGTAAACCAACAAATCGTTATTAGAGATGTCCTCAGACTCTTTTGCTGGTTTTCTGATTGTTTCTTTGCTTTGGCGAGTGTGGAAAAGGTTAAGTCTTTCATGATTTTCCAGCACCAAAACATGTATTTAAGGAACGATCCCATCCCTCCGGGTACAGCTGGCTTGGGAAGAACCATGTGATGTGAACTGCATAGAGGGTCTGGTAGGACTATAAAGATCTATATGTCTATAAGATAAGTCTATAAGATCAATAAATCAATATGAATGACTGAATGAATGAATGAATGACTGAATGAACGAACGAACGAACGAACGAACGAACCTGCTTTTTTTACAAGTACAGGAATTCATTCTTGGGAATGCAGATGGTGGGATTCCTTAAGCGGAGCTTAATGTGAGGGGCATTATCATGGATTCACTGATGGCTTTTCAACCCTTTGGATGATCTGGTTGGTCCCTATTACCTCTGGTCAATTCCCACTTCCTCTTCCCTTCAGGCTTTCTGAAAAGGCATAACTGGGAAGGAAAGGTGAGCACCTGAACACCTTTCATCCCTGTGATGACATCTAAAGGATTCCACCTGGATTCTTGAGAGCCTTGAGGTCAAAGCACCAACTTTTCTCCCTCCCCCTGCCCCTTTGAAGACACAGATGCTCCCCACTTAAGCCAGGGACTTCCTCTGTCACACAAGGGATATTGCAAGATCTTCCTTCCTTTGTGAACTGCACTGACCTTCAAATGAACCTTTGGTGTTTTGATGCTTGAATGAAAGCTGCAGCGCAGTCAACCACTCTTCCTTGAGTCGCATGCCTCCAAAGCTCTTGATGGCGACAACACTTTGAAATGGAGTCCACCACCCCAATTACAGGGAGGAAAGAGTTATTTAGCAAAGTTCCGAAGTTTGCCCCTTGCTGGGGGGGGGGGGGGAGAAAGCAGCCATCCCAATTTGTCAAGGCGAGGTGGGCAACATTAAGTGTTGTAAGACGCCCCGAGGCTTCGGCAAATGGGGCGGCATAAAAATGTTTTAATAAATAAATAAATAAACCTCCCCAGAGAGGATTGGGGGTACACCCGAATGCCACCTCACCAGATTCACAGGCCTTGGACCCCTCTGCACAAAGAGAAGCACAGCTTCAGTCTTCACGCTTGCCTCAGCCGTCCTGCGATCTGAGCAGGGACTCCGAAAGAGCAGCACTCCCCCGACGTGGCCTTTCAGTCTCTTTGCTTTATTGCTCGGCTCCTAAGCAAGCGGATGCGGCTTTGCTGCCAGGGCTTTCTGCTCTTGAGAGTTCAAGCCCCCTGCAGCAGCCCCGGACGAGGGGGGGGTGGTCAACAGCACGGGGTCATTCGGACGCATCCCTGCCAGGCCCGTGCCGCTCTGCAGAGCTGCGTCTTGCTGGTATGCACAAACATCCTTTCCCCTCCAGCATGTTCCTGCCAATTTGCAGCTCCGTCCCCTGGCATCACGAATTCAATCCGAATCCCTTATTAAAAGCAGCATGCTCTGGCAGAAGCAAATGCCTGTGATGGGAGAAGAGGATATCATGGCACCAATGGGATTAGCACAGTTATCAACCAAGCCATGGAAGAAGGTCAACCCAAAAAGGCAGTGTCCGACACGCCTCGTGCCCGTTTTCATCAATGGGAAGCTGCAGAGCAGGACATCCGCATTTGCAGAATCCAAAGCACCTCTGAGTTTCCCAAATGCAGACCCAGACTCAATGTTCAGGGTTGATTCTTTCTGCATAGAAATCCTGCCATCTTTTCATGCATCGTCTCCTCTGATCGGTTGTATGCATCTTTGCAATGCACGCCATGGTCTCCCATGGACTAAAGTCTATTTGCCACTTTCCATGCAAGGCTGTCAATCTCTCAGGTCTCCAGTCCAAAATTAAAATCGTGTCTGGTCAGCAGGGGAGACTTTTCAGTACAAAAGGTGTTTGGCTGAAAATGACAGAGTGGTGGAACCGGCCTGCCCTCCAGAAAGCCACACAACAAAACACCGGGGTGCTTAAAAGTGTACGCAGCTATGACACTTCCACACCTGCTGGGGAGATCTACACCCAAGACTGTGCCAGGGAATTTCTCTGGGCGTCTGGGTTCCTCCAGGAATTGATCTTGGTGGAGAGACTGCTTCCTTCTTCCCCATCTCTGCCCAGAAACAGAGTGGAGACTTCCAGAAGGCTGAGCTCAAGTTTTAGCCAGTGCTGAAAATGTAAATTTCAAACCTCTGGTGGGGGTGTTTTCGCTGTGACAGCAGCAACTGGCAGCTCTGCTGGCAACCTGGCCGCCATTTTACTCCCACAATGCCCTGCAGCTACATTGTTCCAGGGTACTGTGCCTGTGACATAGAGAACTGGCATCTGTGGGCAGAAGGGGTAGATGATATTCAGACAGAATTCTGTCACGTGGTCTTACACATTTAGATAAAGCAACATCTTGGACATTTCCTTAGAAAATAGAAATTTCAACTCAGCTCTCACAGCCAGAAGACTTGTAGCAGCTGAAAGCCTTTCTGTATTTTGGCCTCAGCTTCCATGGGCAGCGTTCACCTCGTGAGATCCGTCAAGCCTCATTCTCAACGGGACCAGTAGCTACACACTTGCAGGAGTGGGGGATGCAAACCGTGCTGTCAGAGAGAGCTAAAATGAAGGAAAATGGGGTATAGACAGCCATAATTACTTTGAGAGTTGCCATTCACAAAACACGTGGGGAGGTGAGACAGACGTCACTGTAAAGGCAAGTCCATGGACATCCTGAAATGCAGAAAAATATAGACTGTGACTATTGCCTGAACAGTTGTGATTCAAAAGCTGCTGTCGGGTGATTCTGAGAAATGATTCAGTTCTGAAATATCCAGCGCTGTTTATTAACAACCTGCTTCATAAAAATGAGGAGAAGGAGAAGGAATAGATGGGGATGGAGGAGGAGGAGGAGGAGGAGGAGGAGGAGGAGGAGGAGGAGGTGTGTTTCATAGACTTGGTATTAGCAGGAAGTAATTGGATTGCCTGTTTGTGTTCTAACATGAAGCATGGTGTGTCGATTTCCTTTTCACCATTTCCCTCTTGGTTATGCAGCAGATTATGCTCTTGAACAGGGCCCAGATTAATATCCTAATATATTCTGCTAAACTCTTATTGATCTCACTAATTACCATTATTGATCTTGTGCCTTACTTTACATTGGGGGGTATAAGTTCTGGGTAGACAGTTGCACTGGCAGCTGATTTTGAAGAGCAGTCTTCAGAAGCCCCACTTTCTGGGGAAAGATCTCTAAGGATGCTAGAGAGGTTTCATGTTTCCAAAAACCAGGACAAACAGGCCTGAGCCAAACCTGCCAGGAAAAGGTCTGGGCAGGAATTTAGTTCATCACTGCCTTTTGTGCTTCCCGAGCACTGAGTCCCAAGGAAGTTGTGACGATCATTAAGTGCCCTCTGGGGAGACAGAATCATGGAGTTAAAGAGCCATAAAGGATCTTGGAGGTCATCTGGCCCACCCCCCTCACCACCTCAGTGCAGGAAAATAATCTAATATGGGGGAGAAAGTTGACAGACATTAATTCCACCAGCAGCAGCAACTAGTTGGTGGCTCTCACAGAGGTGCATCGTCCAGGGAACAAACCCCCGTTCTGGTCCCCATTCATGTGGGATCATGGAGCAAAGAACAATCTCATTTCAGAACCATGCACCGTATATAATGTGTGCATTATCCGGTGACAATGAAGTGTGGGCAGCAGGGTATTTTTCCTTCTCTCTCCCATGACTAGAGCCCAAGATGGCAGACTCAGATTAAATCAATGGCTTCTTCACGTCTTGTGTCGAGAAATTATGGGACTTGCTACTAACAGAAAATCCAGGGATGTCTACTGAGGTGGCTGGCTTAAGAAGGGCAGGAGACCAATTCATGAAAAGCGAGGCTCCCGGTTACTTTACTTTTAGATTGTGAGTTTTTTGGGTGGAGCTTATGCCTTCCAGACACATTTGGACCACAACACCTAGAATTCCCAGTCAATGGCCCTGCTGGATGGGAATTCTGGGAGCTGTGGTCCAAATGCCTCTGAAGGCCACCAGGCTGGGGAAGGCTGTTCCTTGCTTTTTTTACTTCTAGCAGTATCAGTTTACCACGAAGCACAGCCATGTTGAGGCGGAAGAGAGGATGTGGTGATGGGAGATGGTGGAAAAGCTCACTGGGACAGGTGAAGGGACTCTGGAAGTCTTTCATGCCCAAAATTTTTATCAGGTCCTTCATGCTATGAAAATGACCATGAAGCTCCATGTGCTCCTCTCCCAGGTGTTGCTGGGATTGGTAAATGAAGAGGCGGTAGGTGAATGCAGCTTCCATGATACCTTTGGGGTTAATTAAACTTTGCCAGGCAAACTCTCTAAATATGCAAAGATCCGTTCCTTGAACTTAGCCTAGAAGTGGCTGCAGATGCTTTAATTGTGCAAGAGAAATCACAACCTTTCCTGGGGGCGGGGGAAAGCAAACAGCCTATGATGGAAACTAAATGTACTGAGCATGTTTCTGGAGGAAGGAGAGATGAAATAAAAGGTCGGGAGGAGAAGGCGGGGAAGGACTGCGGTGGGAAGAATTAAATCTTCCTGCAGCTTGTATACTAGGGAGAGCCATTTAATCCCGCTAACAAAAATGTGTGCAGCATTTTAATACCTCCTATTACAGTCGTTCCAGTTTAGGGAGAGATTTAAATTATAGGCAATCCAATGTGAAAGATCTGCCGGAAACTGGAGAGAAGTAAACAAATATATGGAACTGGTGCAGTTGGATGAGTGGGAATTTTACTGCACCGGGGAGGGAAATTTTAGTACCGGGAGTGTAGTTTGTGCTGGAGACTTTCTTGTTTGCAAGCCTGGCATCCGACCTAGCTGGAAAAGAGCTTCAGCAACATAGGAACAGGAACCCTTGCTGCTCTCCCTTGCCTGACATGAGGCACAATTATACTGAATGCAGGATAGAAATGCCTTCCAGACACCATAATTCAAAATTACATTGTGCAGATCCTGGATTTGCCTAAGGGCAGGAGAAAGAACAATGTTTAAGATTTCATTCATTCATTCATTCATTCATTCATTCATTCATTCATTTAAAGCTTTTAGAAACCGTCCCTATACTAGGGTCTTGGGACAGTTTACAACAAGTAAGTAAAACAGAAATTAAAAATAGCACAGCAGGCAGTATAAAACATGTTGAAACCAGTTAGACTTTAAAATAATGGGAGAGTAAAAAGGTTTTCAACTAGTGTTGAAAAGAAAGAAGCAGTGGCTCCAGGTGAACCTCTCTGGGGCGCATATTCCATAATCGGGGAGCCACTGCAGAGAAGGCCCTTCTTCGGGTAACCACCTTCCTGATCTCCTTCAAGGAGGGCTCCCGGAGAAGGACCTCCACTTCTGACCTTAAGGGGCGGGAAGGAAGCACTTCTTCCGGTATCCTGGACCCAAGCCATTTAGGGTTTTATAGGTCATCACCAGCACCTTAAATTGGGCCCAGACTTCAATTGGTAGCCAGTCCAAATGGTATAGGACTGGTGTTATATGCAAATATCTGCTGGTCCTTGTTAATATCCCGACAGCTCTAAGATGGACTGGTCATAGCTGAGATCTTTGGCAAAAGGTGATCCTCTGGAGAAGGAAATAGCAACCCACTCCAGTATCCTTGCCTTGAAAACCCCATGGGCAGTGCCAAAAGAGCCTGGAGGAATGTTATCCTTGGGGTCGTGATGGGTTGGGCATGACTTTGGGACTAAACTAGTGTGGTGTAGTGCAGTGTGGTGTAGTGAGGGCCAGTGTGGTGTAGTGGTTAAGAGCCTGGGACTGGGACTCAGACGACCTGGGTTCTGGTCCCTGATCAGTCATGGAGCCAGCTGGGTGACTTTGGGCCAGTCACAGACTCTGAGTCCAACCTACTTCACAGGGTTGTTGTGGGGATAAGATGGAGGAGAGATGATGTAAGCTTCCTTGAACCCTTTGTAGGAAAACAGCAGGATATAAATCGAAAATATAATATATAATATAATAAACCAAAAAAAAGTGGGGGAGAGACCATTTGGGATGGACCACCTTCCCTTTCTCCTAATTCATCTTTAAATGCAATTTGGTTCAAGGTACTTTAAATTCCGTGCCTCCGGGCCGATGCCGATGCTCTCGGCATGGCATCCTTGCCGTTAATGTGCACCTCCTGTCATGCCCCGTTACCGTTGTGCAACACGCCACAAGCACAGTCGAAAGCGCTGTCATCTCGATCCAGAGCGTATTTAGTGCTACCAAAATGATTTGACTTCAGGAAAGGCACTTGATCAATAATGCATGGCAGGAGCCTCTCTTCAAACATCAGCCCAGACGGGAACAGTTTAGGGTTGCTTTTTGTTCTCTCTGACACGATGCCATTTCAGGAAGAGCTCACTGATGCATCTCTCTCTTTTCCGCTGTGGCCAGAAACTGCTGCTTGTCATATCACTGCTCAGCCGGTTGAGAAAGTGGAACACCTCACAATGTTGGAGACACCCGTGGAGCCCACCTTTCTCTGGGACAAACCCCAGCACTGAAAGGCCTGCCCTGGTTGCCAGCGGCTTTCTGGGCTCGATTCAAAGTGCGGCTTCTCACCTTCGAAGCTCTAAAAGTTTTCCAAGGGAACTGGCTATCCTGGTGTATGAACCTGCTCAGGTATTGGGATCAGCCAGAGGGTGAAGACACCGTGCTTACAAGCAGCTTGCAATTTGGGGAATGTAGGAGGGGGTCCTCACTTGTCCCCCAGATTCGGCAGTGCCCTTCCTGTAGTGCTGCCCCAGGACCCGACTCTCTCTGCATTCAGGAATGGGCAATAGAGCGAGGCGCATCAAATTTTTGTTTTGGACTTTAAGCTTGTTGTAAATTTCACAATATTTTTAATGTGCTTCCAGTTTTGTTTTCCTAACATTTTTGTAACTTTTTTTTAAATGGCTGGCAGAGCAGAGCCTAGTCTGCAAAATCACATCAAGTTTGGAGATGTTTGTGAGAATGCTATCTCTGGCGGTGCATTTATAGACCACCCCTGACCTTTGAATGCTGGATGAGTCGTTCAAGCATTTTTAAGTCTGAAATATCAACGAGTTCACTCAAGGCAGGTGAAGCTTATTACTCAGTTTCCATTTTCCGTTAGCTGTGATCTCACGGCTGAAGCCAGGGGTGAAGTCTGTGATGCCAGAATTATTTACTCGGTGTAACGGGGATGTTTTGACACTCACTCTCTTTTTTTAATCTCTTTCCAAATGGATTCTGTAACCCAAGTTGATAGATTTGGAACTCCCTTATAAATACAGGTTGCTAGGATGGGGAGCTATAATAAAGGGGAAATGTGTTTTGAGCTTAGGGTTTTACTGCTGTGGTTTTGAATGACTGTGGCTCTATTTTTTAAGGGGAGATGGAATGATGGCTCACTGCAGGGGAAAACGGAACCCTCCCGAAATGCAGGCAAAAGGGCCACTTCAGGTGTTAACCTCGGTCACCCGGGTCGCCTCTTGATTGTGCTCCTATCTGGTGTCACACCTGCAGCACCTGAGGTCCCACAGGAATCGAAGAACACTGGGTTCTGCCTCATGCTGGGCCATCCCATTGGCCAGCTAGCCTGGTAGGCCAACACAGAGAGGCAACGGAGGGTCCCCTTCAGGGAAACAGGCTGGAATTTGGCCGGCCCTACTTGGAATGGAGTGGGACATGGGTGGCACAGTGGGTTAAACCATTGAGCCGCTGGGCTGTTGATCGGAAGATTGGCAGCTCACATCCACGCAATGGAGTGAGCACCCGCTGCTTGGTCCCAGCTTCGGCCTACCTAGCAATGTGAAAACATGGGCATGCAAGAAGATAGACAGCTGCCACTTTAGTGGGAAAAATAACAGTGTTCCATGTGCCTTGGCGTTTACTCACATCAGCCACGTGAGCACGGAAGCATCTCGTTCATTCATTCATTCAGGACATTTATAGGCCATCCGTCACTGTCATTTCTGGACAGCTTACCATATAATACAAACTAAATCCTAAACAAAATAAATAAACAATAAACGACTGAATATATAACAATAGAATGGTTAAAATAAGTTAAATAAATAAATATGCAATTAAAATCAATTAACATTAAAATATCGGTCTTTGGACAATGCTGGGTCTTTGGCGTACAAACTGAGATGAGCACCGGCTCCAGTCAGACACAACTAGCATGCCTGTGTGGGGGAACCTTCACCTTTCCTTTTTTAACTTGGAATTGCCAAGGGTTGAACTTGGGGATGCCCGTACTCTAAGCATGTGTTCTTAGGGAGGTACAGAGATTTCTTTCCAGCTCTCAAATGACCACAGCTTGCTGTGTTGACAGCCCCAAGCACAAACAAAATGTGAGCAAGTTTTCCAGCAGAAGCTTGCATTACAAAACAAAAAAACCAAAAACATTAAAAATGTATTCTTTCCAATGTACATGAAAAAGGCAATTTCATGCTCTACTCAGTGTGGGGTGGTAGAGAGAAAACGCACATTTGTGGAAAAGGAACACAGCGATAGCAATCTGCCGAGCCTCTGCGGAACCAATCTGCGCCTCTGCATTCAACTTCTGGTCCTTTAAGGAAGCGGACCAAACCTGGGGGAAGTGGGCAAGCCTTTGCAGACCCTTGGTTGCGCAAGAGCTGGCCGACCTTGCCCAGATGCTATGCCTGGTGCCCAACCTGGTTGCCTGTTTGCTGGTGCAACATGTGGGAAAGGGCGCATTTCCTGGGGCAGCTAGCTGCCGTTCCTGGAGAACAAGCTCCTTCTCTGCTTGCAGTGGTGGGTGACACCGGTGGCAGTGGTGAGTGTGGGAGAAAGGGGCTGCTTGCACAGAGTATGGGGCTTGATTCCCACAGAGTGCCCTGCACTCCCTTGATGGGTACACCTGGAAGTCACACTCTGGGCCCCTGCAAAGCAGAGTGGGTTGGGGAGCTGGAACCAGAAGCAGGATACGAGTGCAATGCACCCCACCATAGCAGGGAAGGTCGTCTCCAAGTGACCCTTGTGTGTCCTCCATCAGACGCTGTCCAAGTCTCAATGCTGTCCAATCTGTGCACCAAGATTTAGGAAAGATGCAGGAAAATTAGAAAGGGTTCCATGGAGGGCAACGAATACAGTGCAGGGTTTGGAAACGGAGCCCTATGAGGAGAGACTGAGAGAACTGGGCAAGTTCAGCCTTGAGAAGAGAAGACTGAGGGGGGACATGTTATCCTTCTATAGGTACCACAAAGGCTGCCACAAAGAGGAAGGTCAAGATCTCTTCTTGCTGATGGCAGAGTGTAGGACATGGAATAATCAAGTCAAGTTGCGACCACCCAGATTCAGGCTGGACATCAGGAAGAGCTTCCTCACTGTCAGGGCAATACGGCAGTGGGACCAGCTGCCTGGAGAGGTGGGGGGCTCTCCCCCACTGGAGGCATTCAAGGAGAAACTGGGCAGCCATCTGAGTGGGATGGTGTGACGTGGTGTCCTGCAACCACAGGGGGTTGGACTCCATGTCCTTCATGCCTCCTTTCAACTCTACTATTCTATGATTCTATGAAAGCATCAAAACCGCTTTCCTGTGTCCCCTCCTGATGATGTTTTACCTTGACATGGACTTGGGCTGGTCCATGCTTCAAAGAGAGGACACTTCCAAATCAAGGATTGTCTGCTGTGAATTCGGACACATGGCCACCCTGAGCAGCCTGCTCGAGGCCCATCAGGGACGCTCATCCCGCCCGTTCTGGCTCAAGTCCTGTACTCTGCGTTCCTTTGGTATAATTTGGGAGTGTTGGATGTGGGAGCCTGTCGTTCAGGGGGGCATGTGCAAGAGTTACATCTTGTTTGGGATTTTTGTTGACAGGGTGAGGAAGAGGGTTGAATGTATTTGTTACACAGATTGAAATGTCACGGCAGTGCAATAATTTAGTCACGTTTCAGCGACGTATAATTATTCATAGCTTTGGAAAATGTCACAAGTAATTCCACTTCACATAATAACTTGCACTTACCAAGTAAATACGAAAGGAAAAACTCTCAAGACCCAGTTCCCTGGGAGTAATATGACAGCATCCGGAGCAAAAGGAAAATGGCTATAGAGATGTTAAATTTAATGTAAGTCAAGAGAGATTAATAGTTATTAGAATGAAGTTTTTTTTTAAGAAATGGAAAGAAATGCAGATGTCTAGATTTCTAAGATGCTATCCAGGGATTTATCTCTGATACTTTAATTATGCTAATCTGAGAGCTCTTCCTTTGTGGTTCCACTTTCCCTAGAAAAATAAATACAGAAGCCAGTGGAAGACAAGGCCTCCCTTTGAGTGAACTGAAGAACTCTACTGTTGGAAGAGAGTCAAACAATTTCAGACGAGAGGCAGGTGAGGGGGAGAAATTTGATTGGTTTGTAGTTTTGAAACAATATGTGCTAGCTCAAGGATCCAGGAACCCGGTGTGTTTGGTCTCCAGCATTGTCCCAAAGACCAAAAGATCAAGAACCTGGTGGGACCATCAGGGTATACTGGGAGCAGGGAACACCTGGCCATGGGCTGCACCCAAGTGACCCCCATAGTTCCATCGTGCTCGCCGTGCTGTCAAAATCTTCAGCAGCAGCAGGCAAGGATTTTCTCTTGAGTTGTCATGACAAGCTACCATGCAATGTGACCATTGCAAAATTTAGCAAGAAATTTGGCAATTACAGCTTTTCTTGTAAACTTAAGGCCGAGCCTTCCTTTCTGGCAGCCTTCCCCAGCCTTATGCCTTCCAGACTCGTCGGACTGCAACACCCAGAATTCCCAGTCCATGGCCCTGCTGCATGGAAATTCTGGGAGTTATGATCCAAATGCCTCTGAAGGCCACCAGGTTGGGGGAAGCTGCCAAAGTCTCTTTCTGCTGAAATTCAGTAGCAAATCAGCTGTTATTTTTCTTTACTAAGTGTGTTCCATGGAAACATAACAGAAAAATCCAAGCAAGTTTTGCTTCCCAGGAAGAGGAGATGGCGAGTTAAATGTCACTACCATTGCAGGCGATTTGCTTGTGCAAAGCAACAACAACAAAACTGCGCTAAATGATCTAATTGCTCCCAGAAGGCCACTGGGGTCTCACTGGAGATGATGGTGATGTTGGGGCTTATTCAGAACAGGGGATTCATGCCAGCAGCGTTTTCAGGGGTCTTAATGAGAATTGTAAGTCTGCGTGCAGCGTCGGGGTGTCGTTCGTGGCTTGCCTCATTAATTGCCTTCCTGTCAAATTTAAATGCTCATCGTACCAGAAAGGTCAGGCCGAAAAACACGTTCTGCACCAAGCATTTTTAATTGTTAAAGTATTTTATTTATTTAGAGTATTTTATGCTACTAAAGTTACAGGGCCAGATTCTGCTATCATGAATGAGACGTGCCCTTGACCCATTCCTTCATTCTTTCATTTCTTCCTGCCATCTCTGCTTTCTGAATTCCAGCTGGACAAAGCTTGATGATGAGAGTGGTAAGACTAATGACTATTATTATTTTCAGAAATGGGTCAAGCTCACTTTGGCACCACTTTCAGTGACTTCAATTTGTTTGCATCTCTGTTCCCGCTGCACAACACACGTGGAGTCATATCGATTCAGCCCTGCACATCAGGGCCAGCTTAACGCATGGGTCTGACAGGCACTTGCCCGTGGGCCCCATACTAATCTGTGTACGTGAACCCTTGGAAAATTGAAAACTTCCAAAATTCACAGTTGCTGTCGTTGTTGTTGGGGTCCCAGTGCACTGCTTTGCCCGGGGCCCATAATGCAGTGAAGACGGCCCTGCTGCTCATAAGCAATCTTGGCATAATCCCATGGGCACATCAACATGACTTTGGCGAAATGTTTTGCTCCTGAACAAGGGGGAAGCAATTCCCTTCCAAGAAATGGGATGTGGCTGCAGAAGGGGCAAATGCTGGTTTGGGCTGCATTAATAGAAGTGTCACTTCCAAATTAAGTGGTGCACTAGGTTCCCCCTTACTCAGCACTGGTTCGGCCTCATCTGGAGGACTGTGTTCTGTTCTGGGCATCATCATCATCATCGAGCCGGGGGTCAGACTAGATGGCCCAGGAGGCCCCTTCTGACTTGCTTTGTTTCTATGTTTCTATGTTTATACCCCATCCTTTATAAGACATCCCAGGATGGCTTGCAACAATAAATAAATAAGTACAACAAAATACAACATAACAAGCATAATGGGGCATAACTGAGCACAACAATGTTATTTTTATTTTATTTATTCATTTTTCGATTCATATCCTGCCTTTTTCCTACAAAGGGCTCAAGGCAGCTTACATTATCCTCCCCCTCCATCTTAAACCTGTTAACCTCCATCTGTTAAAACCCAGTTAAAATAATTAAGTATTAAAATATTGGGCAAATAAAAAGGTTTTGGCCTGGTGCTGAGAAGGATATAACGTCGGCGCCAGGCGAACCTCTCTGGGGAGCAAATTCCACAGGATTCACACATATTTGAAGAAAGAGGCAGAGAAGCTGGAAAGGGTTCTGAGGAGGGTAACCAGGATGATCTGGGGATTCGCAATGAAGCCCCGTGAGGAGAGACTGAAAGAGCTGGGCAAGTTTAGTCTCGAGAAGAGAAGACTGAGGAGAGAGGATTGCCCTGTACAGTCTGGTCCCTTCCAACTACAACGTTCGACTATTCGATGATTCGACAATTCAATTCGACAATCCTAATCTTATGCAAACATGCTAGAGGAGGTAACTTGGTGCCTTCCAGATTTGGAGACTACAACCCCCATAAACCCTGCCCACTGGCCATGCTGGTTGAGGCTGAGGGGTGTGGTAGTCTCAAGCATCTATGGAGCATTGTGTTGTCTGTCCCCGGTATCTCCTAAGACATCGCAACGATTGGCATGAATCAGATAAAGAAGGATCCCAAATCCCCTTCCCGAAAATAATCATAAAAGTGCAAAGATGGAATTATGCTGATGAAGTGGAAGGTGCCAGCGAAAAGCAAGTCCTTCCCCTTTTATGAAAAGTTCGTCTAGGGATAGATGAATGCCTATTTTCCATCTGTCTCCTTCGCACATGCATTCAGCCAAAGTCTTATGCAGAATTCAGAGTGTGGATTAAAAAAGGAAAGGGGGATGGGACTGCATGGAAACCCACCTATGGTTTTTGGTGCAATTTTCTCTACTATGTTCCTCTTAATGCCATTTCCTCCCGTATATCCAGTTTTACATGCACTTTTTCGGCTGAGAATCACATCAGCCGAAATGTGATTCTCAAAGGAGTGTTCAACCCACAGAACAACTTTTCTCTGATTTGCACGATTACACTGGATAGCGCGAATTAGGTAAGCTTCCCTTTAAAGAAGGGCAGACCCTGTGAAATTATCTTCCAACTCTAAAGAGAGCTCCAATTTTAAAAAAGGAAAGAAGGAAAAAAGAGACGAAACTATGATGGGATGGACAGACAGCCTCAGTCCCACAGAAATTGAAAGTAGTTTGTCCAGTTTTGTGAGGAGTTAGGGGAACATCTATTTTAATTGGTGCATTAAAGCAAAAATTGAGCTCGTTTCTTTTCTCTTGGTACATTTCTCCAGTTACTTTTCATTGTGGTGGGACAAATTTCTGTGCAATCCTCATGAATATATCATTCTGTGTGCCATTTTTCTTCATGAGCTGCATCACCAAGCTCAGAGAAATACAGATTTCAGCTTGTGCATTTGCTAAAAAAAATTGTTAAAACACAGTAGAAGCGATTCCTCATCCATCTGTAGGTAGAACTCCAGCACATGTTTGTAGACCTTGAGAATACATGTCACAGAACCTAATTTGGCCCTCTGGCTATGTGCTGATGATGGACGCCATCAGCCATGAGTCTGGCTAATGGTCCTAAACATAAAACCCCAAATGCCCCCATGTCCCATTAATGGAAAATGGTGTGGGAAGAACCAATGGAACACGTGAGCTCTTCAAAGGCCCTTCTGGGCTTCAATGAAGTCTATTTGGACACAATTCCCAACTGGCAATGCATTTCTTTTCCCACAGAGAATGTTGCCCCCAGAGCATTTTGACTGATCAAGAAGAGCAGCTGTGAATGAAAAGCTTAGTGGAGAGAAAGGCTATGATTTAAATATTACATTAGGGCAATTTCCCCCTCGTTTCTTGGCCTCACAGCCCAAATCTCATCAAATAAAAGGCAATTTTGCAAGATGAAGATGAGCTGATAACAACAGTGACCACATGAGGTATTTCTGTTTTCCATCCATCAGGCAGGTAATTGTGAGATTTAGGACTTTGTTAGGCAGAAGAGTGTGGCTTGAAAGCAGCAGTAACGAAACCTTCCTGCTCACCAGACAATGCGGCACATCAAGTAATTGAACGCATCACATCTTGTCTAACTTGGGCAAGCTGGACAGGCCCACATTAGACATAATAGATTTTGATCAGGAGAAAATGGAGGCTGGATGAGATCGTATTTTTATGTACAGGGCAGGGAAGAAGCCATCCAAGCTGCGGTGGGGGTGGGGGAGAGATATGACCGTGTCTATTTTTAGGGAGGGAAATCTGGTTTTGTTCTGGCCCTTGGCTCTGAGTCTGGTGGCAAATGGGGGTATAATTCATTTATACCAGCTGCTGGTTTTTTTCAAAGCATAAAGCATCGAGGAGAGCCTTGATTAGAAGAATAAATATGCAGGATAAATGCAGTTCCCGGACTAGCCTCTCCTCTTGGTCCAAGCAATCCCTTCTGAGCTCATGTTCAAATGAGCATTTCATTTCTCTTTTTCCTGGATCCAACATTTATGGCTGAAAATCAAGTTCTAGGAAAGCAAAAGCTATCGCCTTCCTATTTATTTATTTACGTATGCATTTACATGCCACCTCCGACTCCCAACGGACTCTTTGGGCATCTTACAATATTTAAAAGTAACATACTCAGTAAAACAATAAAAATAATCCAAAACAACAACAACTTTAAATAGGTAATATCACAGCAACAATAAATAGGCCATTATGATAAAACACTTAGATCGCTGGGGGTAAAACCAAAATGGACAATTAATATTTGCAGGCAACTTGTCCATTCCAGGTCTACAGGATCAAAAGATATAGTAGCCAAGAAAGAAAGAAAGAAAGAAAGAAAGAAAGAAAGAAAGAAAGAAGGAAGGAAGGAAGGAAGGAAGGAAGGAAGGAAGGAAGGAAGGAAGGAAGGAAAGAGAGAAAGAAAGAAAGAAAGAAAGAAAGAAAGAAAGAAAGAAAGAAAGAAAGAAAGAAAGAAAGAGGTCCTCTTTTTTGTTGTCTGATTGTGAGCGGAACAGGCACCACCAGCAAATTGTTTTATCTATAAAAATACTGTTCTTTATATAGGTGTACACTATATTGTGCCTACATAAGCACATATATTGCTAGCTGCACAGCAGCAATATAGAGTGAGCCCGTCTCCAGTCGGGACCAGCTGCCTCAGTCCTCATGCATGACCAATTTATACATTTGGTTTTTTGCAATGATTAGGAGCAGAAAATGTCATCTCAGGAAACATTACTCAATAACAGCAGGATGCATACATTGAAACGGGAAAACATAATCCGGGGGAAACATTCGGTTACTTTTTGTACATGGTTATCTTGACCCACATTACCCCTTAGGGCATCTGGTGCCAAAACATCGGACTTATCTTTACACATTCTGACCTTCTTGACACGGGTTTATATTATAGCTTCGACCCTCTTGTGTCTCTTTCTTACAACCCTAAGTTACTGACCCGTGTTGTTTGGTCATCAGGAAAAATGGGTATTCTTCCAATCCAGCGAGATTTCCCATGCTCTTCTGAAACCAGAGAGCTGCTAGTGTTTTATGCTGCATCCTGAAAGTTCTTCCCTTGTTCTACCTGCCCTGCAAAGAAGCTAGACAGATGATTCCACTGGTCTAGCTGTTGCAACTGGGAGAGGGAGGGAAGGAGGCGGACGTGCTGCCGGGATCCAGCGCTCGCCTCTCCTCTCCAGGTGCAGCCGCTTCTCTGAGGCCCTTTTGTGACCCCTGGAAAGCAGCTGGCACAGCTCTTTCCCTACCAGCTGGGAGCAGGGGGAAGAATCTGTGCATGGATCCCCAGCTGTGAGCTTGGGAAGACTTCCCACCCTCGGTCTGTGCATCTGGCTGTTCCTACGGCCATCTCGAAGCAAAACTCCCTGCTCTGTTGAGCACATATATCTATCCCAAAGTGCACTTATTTATCACGCTTGTCAATAAAGGATTGCGCTTCTGATTTCGTTGCACTGCCCTCCTATCCAGAGCAGCTTTCATCTCGTGAATCTGTGCAGCAGATGTACTGGCTGTGGAATATTCTGCCAGGAAGGGGGAAAAGAAGAGAAAAGAGAGCAGGAACAATCGTTCCTCCCTGCCACATGACTGCACAGCGGAGTTCTGGCGGCCGGGTATGATTGACAACGGTGCCAACGGACGCAGCAAGCCCAGCTCTTGGGGGACGCCAAAAAAGCACAGAATCCTCGGGGAAGTCATGATCGGACCCGCGGTCGGAACGTCTTAATGCAACAGCCTGCTCTCCGTCTGTTGAACTGCTGAATCCAAATCTGATCCAGAGAGAAACACGTATCTGAATTCAGTGGGGCGTTTTGCTTAGAGCTGCAATTATTCCCCAGTTGGACTGTTTGGGGAGACACGTTCG
Organism: Varanus komodoensis; assembly: GCF_004798865.1. Lineage (NCBI taxonomy): Eukaryota > Metazoa > Chordata > Lepidosauria > Squamata > Varanidae > Varanus > Varanus komodoensis. The sequence goes on from NW_025335684.1 coordinate 6,776,523, forward strand.
GCTCTTGTGGGACAAGCCATTAGGCTGTGACAGAAGGGATGTGAGAGCCAAGTTGGGCTATTCTGCAGAAAGGTCACCTAGTTTTTCCTCTTTCTTTCCCATCCTTTTTCCTTAAGTGTGGTGCCTTTTCAGATTCTAAGCCTGCAGTTGGAGACTGTCTTGTTTTACTGATGACATGTGAAATCGATCGATTGAATTTCTATACCGCCGGACAGCCAAAACTCTCTGATGCTGAGAAGCAGAAGAGCTGTTGGTGTTGTTTAATTAAAAAATACTTATACAACCTTTGGAGTGTATAGATCTGTGCCTTCACTCCCAATTTTGCTACCCTTATTACCTCTGGTTGCTGCTGGTTATCGAATGCCCAGAATGACAATACACTACAAGATAGGAAATTCAAGGTGCCAACGTCCAGGTGCCAACGTCAGTGAGGACGAGGGAAAGCATATGGAGAATATTTTCTCAGAAATAATTCCATCTTTTCAAAGAACCACAAAGAAAAATGTCAAAAAGGTGAAGCAAGTTCTTTGTGTTTGGTTTGTTTCAGGCAGAACATTTTGCAAAAGAGGCAAATAATTTTTGTGGGGCTCTCTGTTTTGCTCTGCTTCATTCCTGGTGTGCATGAATGTGCAAAGATCACCTCTGTCTTTTGTCATGTACAGGGGTGATGCGCTGTGTATTCATTCCACATGAATATGCAGTCAAGGGATGGTCTATAAATAGACAGAAATCCATATGGATTTAGGTAGTAGGGAACTGACCCAATGCAAGATAGGCGGCAGGCGCTGAACATGGAACTCCTCGCCCGACATCTGGAAGTCCAAATGGAAAGCTGGAAGAGTCTTCGCCCAAAAAGTTCTGCTTCAGAAACCAGGAAGACTAGGCATCCTGGCTGTCTGAAGCAGTGGGAGAGCTATGAATGAAGAAGAAATCATACGCAGGGAGAAGTGAAGAATTTGGTTGTCCACATTCGTAAGTGAATTAATATAATTCAGACTTTCCAAACTAACGCATGTGTGAGGGGAATGCCTTTATCCTTCAGATTGTGCGTATCTCCGGATGTATTGAAGTTCTTGTCTGGAAAGTGTCCCATTGCTTGTAGGCAGTTTGGATGATCTTCTTAGAAGAAGCTTAGACATCATGGTTTGTTGGGATCAGGTTGGGTTATGTTTCTTTGGAAGCAAAGCAGGAAGAGATCAGACCCACAGAAAGAGGAAGGAACTCAATGAATTTATGATCCTATCAATGGAAAGGCAACATGGGATCAAAATACATGAGCGGAAATGCATCAAGGGAAAATACAAAATGGGGTGTCCCTGTCAAGACCCCACTGACTGGGCCGAAGAAACCAGTTGGAGAAGGGAGAGATGGCATGATCATAGCAATCATTGCTCGGTCTATCAGATGGTGGGCATGTTGTGAGCAGAGCCGGCTGGAGCCAGGGGTCAGACTAGATGGCTCGGGAGACCCCTTCTGACTCGCTCTGTTTCTATGTTTAAATCAATAGGCTTACTCTAGAGTAGATGATTTGAATCAATCCTAATGATTTGAGGTCATTCAGGTTTACAACAAAACTCCCTCTGTATTTAATAAATTTATGAGCAAAGATTCAGATCAGTTGGATTCTTTAATGGGACATAAATCTTACAAACTGTGACACTAATCATACATTTAAAGGGAAAAATGCATTTTAAAGCCAGGGCACCATGGGAATAATTAACTGTTTTAGTGTCTACATTAACTTCAGTGTCATCTTCTCCATTATTAACCTAAGTGCTTGTCTTCTGACACATTTGACGATTGATGTGACTCCAAAACACTTTAAAGGATGCCTCAGGCAACCTCAACACCATGATGCGTACAATATCCTTATTATTATTATTATTTGACAATTGTGATGTTGAGCTGGGCAAAGATCTGTTTGCCAAGAATGGAATGCATTCCTGGAGAGCATTTCTGGTACACTATGAAATCCCATACAGCTCAAGACACTGCATCATTTTCATTCATTTCGTTGATTACATGTCTGTCCCACCCAAGAGCCAAAGGTCTCTGGGCAGTTTGGAAAGATTAAAATGGAATGCATTATAGAAACTTGTGCATAGAAATGGAAGCATACAGCACACAAGGAAAGACACACCTATGGTCAAAAACTTTTTAAAACCATTCAAACCCAGTCATTTAAACAGGATCAACAGGAAGGTGCATTTTTGACCTTTGGCCTACCCAATCACCTCACTGGGCATAACCTGGAAGGCTCCAGGGGGAAACAAATGATGTAGCGGACATGTTTGGGGCCGCTCTTTCTGTATAAGAGCTTTCAAGGGTTGTGGAATCAGATTCTGGTTTGGATGAAGCTGGGCCAGAATCCACAGGTGAAACATCAAGATCAGTGGACCAGAGATCACCTAGGCAGACACTGAGAATCAGACAGCTCCAAGTTCTGTGGGAAGGTTCATGAACCAGCCAATACCGGGCAGGTTGCTGACTGAATATCACTGATTTTAGGGTATGACACCAGGTTGACAGGGTGTACCGGCGGAGAAGTGTTGGGCAAGGCAAGTGACCCAGACGCTGCAGTTTGCCCTTTTCGGCTTTGGAAGGGAGGAGGTGTAGTCAACCATCTTGAGAGTCTCTGGAATATAATGCATTTTTCTATTTGGTATAGAAAATAATAAATAAATAAATTCAGCTTAGCATCCGCTTCTTTCTCTAATGGCCAGTATTCTACCTTTGCTTGTGTCTCTTGCTTTTGACTCCTGCAATCCTCTTGTTCCGTATCACGAAGCCAGCCTAGCTGGCCAGCTTTAGCGTAACCCAGGCTTTCACCTGCAAAGCCTTTGTCCTGGTCTTCTTGGCAGGAGGGGAAGGAGAACAATTACACAGCAGCACACGATAAGAAGTGCAGTGCGAACAGGCATCCCTTCTTTTGCAATCCTTCTCATTCAGTGTAATCGAGAAGCAATCAGTTTGAAAAGGGGATTCCAAGGAAAAGACGATCTGGGAGAAATTCCCATGGGATGGGTTTGTGTTTTTGCACAGGTAGGGAACATCTCTGAGAAGGTCACCAACCCATGACAACCTAGAACACTTCCTCAGAGATCCCGAGGAGCCCTCCACTCCTCAAACTCCCTTGACTTGCTGAGTTCTCTAGGTATAACAGCATTCTAATGGTGTTTTTGGTCAAGTGCAAAAGAGGCAGGGCAAAAATAGCCACATACTTGTTATTAGTAGTAATAGCAGCAGTTTACTTCCCTTCTACCTTCTTTCTAATTTACTCCCTTTCTATCCCACTAAATATAGCCTGGGAGACTGCAGAAGAAGGGAACGTTACATGATAACAGGGCAACCACACACTCAAACATCATCCTTGATTCCTTCACAGTTGTTATCTATGCTCGAAATACCACACAATAATTGTCAGAATGCCCTGACAATGGGGCAGAGCAATGGACAGCCTTTTGAAGGGGAATAAAGCTTTCGGGGAATTAAAATACAGATTTCGGTAAGAGCCAAACACAATTCTGCAGTGTTGTAGACCTAGAGTGGGATCCAGAAAGGCAGCAAAATTGGCAGGGAAAATTCCCCAGGCCAACTAGGAAAAAAGCACAGAAGCTGCCAAGACCAAACTGTACCTCTGAGACATTATTGAGAACATCTTCTCTCCCTGGAGAAATTCAGGGAGATTTTCTCCTTTGGTTCCCAGTTTCTTTCCCCAGAAATGGAATGGTGATTTTCAGAAGAACATTTGCACAGTTGTGCTAAGTAAACAAGTCAAGCTTTGCTCCAGGATAAAAGCTTTTAGCACTCTGTAGTGGCAAAAATGTCCCCTTATTAGAAAAGTATTTTGCCCTCATGGGTTTGTGGGGCAGAGGTTGCCCATCCATGGTTTAATCTAGGAGCAATCATTTACAAAACTTTTCCTCCCTCCAAGACTTTGGACTTTGGCCCAAATATTTGGTCCCCTAAGTGGCAGGACTGACATATCAGCATTTGTTTGACTTCAACCTTCCCCAGACTGCTAGATTTTATAAACAGAGAGATTATAGAAATGTTACATGTAACTTGGCCCCATGAGAGGCCTGGCACTAAGATTGCCTTAAACTGAAGCCTTTTCACTCTCTGCCAGTTTATAGTGGAGCAGACAGAGTCTAAGTTTGGCAATTAATCTATCCAGCCTGATAAACATACACCACGTGACCCTTTTTAATTAGGCATCTCTTTGTCAATACTGGAAAGAAATGAATCAGCTAAGCAGTTTGACCTGAGCGTTCATCATCTGTTCTAAAAAATAGGACCACCTGCCTACCTGAGCCCAAACCAGATGCTCAAAAGTATAGGATGCATATTCACCGCAGGAGGAATGGTTTTTAAAAGAGCTGCATGCACCTTCCCTAATTTAATGTCTTCGGAATTTCTTCTATAATGATGCGGAATTATATATCTTCTCACATTTTCTTGAAAAACACATTCCCTGAGAAAGGTGTTAAGGCAGGTCTTGCAAAGCCAGGATCACCCTCCAAATAGCTTAGTTTATTTCTGATCCAATGGAAGGGAATATTTTAATTTAATAGTTATATTTTTAATTTATATTATAATTATTTTAACTTAATGATGTGAGCCTCCCCGAGGCTTCGGCGAATGGGGCGGCATAAAAATGTTTTAATAAATAAATAAATAAATAAATAAATAAATAAATAACATCCCATGGAGGTTTCTGTCTATCAGCAGCCCTAATCCAATGTTCAGCAGAGAATCTCGAAGAGCAACCTGAGGCAGATTTAAATGGGCTCAGCCTTCCGGGATTTCCATGTGCTGATTCTGCTGCAGGGCGGCTTTTTCCCAGCCTTGTGGATTACTCAGACTTGCAGGTCATTTGGGGGCTGTCAACTTTGTGGGGAGTTGTGCCACGAGTGTTTGTGCAAGGGTGCCTTTGCAAATGGATCCATGCATCTAGCACTTGTCATAGGCTACTTGTTTCGGGTCACCTGGATCTGTCTAGTGGTCCAGTGGCACTGAATCCTAGCCATTGGTCAAGAATCTGGGCCATGGGCAAGGCTGGAGGAACTGCCCTGTTTATTCTCTAGCAATTCTGTTGTGCTGTTATAAGCGGTGCAGGGACAGAACTCTGGGAATGTGGTCAGTACCAAGGGGAAGATGAGAGGGCAGCCCAAAGACAGTGCTGGGAGTGAGAAGGACCGGGGCACATTTGCGAGGCTTGCTGGCTGGTCTTCCAAGGAGGAGGAGGAGGAGCAAGAGGGGAGCTGAGAATGTGAGCCATCTCCAGACATGGAGGTGAGAGAAGCAGAGATGTTTATCTCAAGGCTGGGCTTCCCAGGTAGGAGATTCCCAGCCCCTGGGAATATCCAAGGTGCACAGTTTGTAGGAGGGTACTTGGAGCAGGCGAGTTTCTCAGACAGAGAGGAGGGGGCGTGCATCTGGACCCCATGGCATGATGCCAGCAGAGGCGGGTGGCCTGATTAGAGGATCGGTGTACAGAGACTACAACAGGCTGGAACACTCATCCAACTTCATGGGGTAACTGGCATCCTGCTAGTTCACATTGTTTATTGTAATTTACACATAAGTAATCTTACTGAGTTATCCTTCTATGTTATTATGAAAAAGTCTGTAGTCTGAAACAGCTTCAGCTTTCAGCTTCTTGCCTATTACTATTATTATTATTAAATAATAGGAGTAGTATTTTCCTATAAATCAAAATATCCCAGAATCCCCATAGGAATATTTTTATGGGGTAATTCATGCACCAAGCAATAGGCCCTGAACAAAGTGGGGAAAAAGAATTCAATAGAGACCACCTTTAGTTCTTAGCTAGGACCTCCAGGGAACAGAATTTATATACATTGAGAGAAAGCTTTGCATTTTTTAAAATTAGTAGGCCAAACTATTTTTATCATAGGAAAATGTCAGTGGGCTAAGCATTCTTTTGAAGATTTCCTGTTTTCTGTAGCCTCAGGAAATATTAAACCTTAAATTACCCATATTTGGTGAGAGCAGAAAGTCATTCCCACATCGACTGAAATCCCCTGTGGAAACATTTCAGCCAGAACAAATTCTTTTCATATGGAGCTTTTTTCTTTCCTGAGACATTTTGTCTGGGGTTCAAATTAACCCCAAATGTGAATAATGCTAGTTTTTTGTTACAGGGAGGAGATAGTTAAGAAGTTACATCTTCAAACCAAGAGGTTTGGCTGGGATGGGGCAGGGGGCTGTCCCTGCCCCTGGCAGTACCTGCCACCACAAAGTTGCCTCACTTTGCCTCGAGGTGGGGCTGGCCTTGTCTACCCGCAGGCATGACTGTTGTTTTCTACACACTTAAACCATGGTGCAATTGCCACTTCGGTCTTTTGTGAGAGGCCCGTATAGGCTATATCCTGAAACCTCTTAAAGCCAAAAGCCTTTCAGCTTAGAAGACGACGGGTGTGACCAGAAAGAAGCAGGAAACAGAGTGCTTGGGATGCCTTCCATTTGGCAAAAGTCATCCAATGTCAAAGCACTTTCACTTTGAATTTCTGTACGCACGCAGTCATCGTAACATGAACAGGCAGGAGTGTCCATATAGGTCCCTTCATAGCTGTGACTTTCCATGTCCTCTTTCACACATGGATGCATGAGGGCAATCAAACGAACAATCACATCCAGCCAAGCAAGCAGAAGAGCGGCTGCATTGAGTGTGACTGACCTGGCGCCTGCCCTGATATGTTTCCAATATCTCAAGACATCTTGTAGCCATAGCTCAGCCCATGCTGGTTCTCCTCCCCACTGCCCTCTCCCCCTCCAAGAGAGACGCAGACGAAACGTGGCCCAAATATGGAACCGATCAGGGATGAAGGACCTTGAAATGGAGGACAGGATGATGAAGCTGCATTTAGCACTATCAGTCATCTTCTTTTGTCGAGGTCTCTGCTCTGGGACTAGCAGAGTAAAATCCACAGGGACCCCTCTCTGTCCCTTCCATCCCTTCCGTCCCTCCCTTGGATAAGTGCAAGGTCTTGCACTTGGGGCATAGGAATAGCTGTCATAAGTACAGGTTAGGGGACAAGTGGCTGGAGAGCAGCACTTGTGAAAGGGACCTCGGGGTGCTGGTTGACTGCAGGCTAAACATGAGCCAGCACTGTGATGCGGTGGTCAAGAGGGCGAACGCCACCCTTGGTTGCATAGCCAGAAGTGTGGCTTCTAGTTCAAGAGAGGTATTACTACCACTCTACATGACTCTAGTGCACCCTCAACTGGAGTATTGTGCTCAGTTTTGGGCCCCTCATTACAGAAAGGATATAGCCAGGTTGGAGTCAGTGCAGCGTAGGGCGACAAGGTTGGTGGCTGGTTTGCAGGGGATGCCGTATGAGGCGAGACTGAGGGAACTGGGTCTCCTCAGCCTGGAGAAGAGGAGACTCAGAGGGGATCTGTTGGTGACATGCAGGTACGTGAGGGGGTGTCACACGGAGGTGGGTAGAGACCTGTTCTCCCCTGCAGAGGAAGGCAGGACGCGCTCCAACGGAGCAAAGCTCAGGGAGCCAAGGTTCCCTTTGGACGCCAGGAAGCACTTCCTGCCAGTCAGGACCCCGAGGGTGTGCAATGGGCTTCCCCGGGAGGTGGTTGAGGCCCCATCAGTGCGGGTGTTCAAGGATATTATTATTATTATTATTATTATTATTATTATTATTATTATTATTATTATAGCATTTCTATGCCGCCCCTTGCCGAAACCTCGGGGCGGCTTACAACATGATAAAATACATTGAAATACAATAGTACATAATAAATTACCAAATAAATAAATTGATTTACAAAAATAAAATTAAAATTATCAGTATAAAATAAAAATATAGGAGGAGGATAGGCTGGACGTGCACATGGTGGGCATGTCGTGAGCGGAGCTGGCTGGTGCCAGAGGTCAGACTAGGTGGCCCGGGAGGCCCCTTCTGACTCACTCTGTTTCTATGTTTCTATGTCCCATCCCTGCCCTGGGGTCAGTCCTTAGAGCAAGGGTGTCCCAGGACATTTTGGCAGGACTGTTACATATGCAGAGGGACTCAGGAGTGGCAAACAGTCCCACGTTTGGTTTAGAAGCAGAAACATGCTGCTGGGAATGTGATTTTCTTGCCAACAAGACCCGGCCCGTCCAGCTGCCTTGTTTTCTTCTCAAATCATGGCTTTCTGCTACCAGTGTGATTACTGCAGTGGTAGATGCAGGGGGAGGCAGGATTTCAGGGAGTGATGTGAATCCCAGTGAGTCTGGGGAGCAACATGGCTGCCCCCCTCACCCCAAGAAATGGACTACTCCTGTCCCAGCAGCTTCACCCCCTTGCATGGCCTGTTGGTAAGCGAGGGAATCTGAAGACTGGACTGTCCCACCAGGCACCCTGGGAAAGGGTAGCTACTCAAGACCAGACTGTCCCACAGGGCTCATGTGGGGGTGGGGGAAGGTCAGCATCAGCCTTTGCTTCCTGAGCCCCATGCCCTGAGGAGTTGCCAGAGCCTTCCGGCTGCACCCTCCCGCCTAAGCATCCCAGCCTCATGCACAAGGCTGATCCATGTAATCTGAAGCTTCTGCAAGAGAACTTCCTGCAGTATCTGCCGTCTCTCACTGGGCTGACATTGTTTAGTTGCAAAGTTGTACCTGACCCTTCACAACCCCATGGACAACATTCCTCCAGGCTCTCCTGTCCTCCACCATCCCCCGGAGTCCACCCAAGCCCACACCCACCACCCCAGTGACCCCATCCAGCCACCTCAACCTCTGCCGTCCTCTTCTCCTTTTGCCGTCAATCATTCCCAGCATCAGGGTCTTCTCCAGTGAGTTGTTTCTTCTCAGGGCCAACATTAGCTGGGAACAATGCTTTGCTATCTCCCATGCTTTGGGCGCACCCTGATTCCTCTGCACATCTCTCTGCTGGGTACAGAGCAAAGCTATTTTGGCTGCACGCTGATGCAACTCTGCTCCACATAATCTTGGGTGTGTGCGTGGGGATTATCTGGGTTGTACAAGGTATATCTTCTGGTGACTGATGGGGCTGATACCCTTCAAGCCACACAACAGACGGCTCTCAGCTTGAGCTCCTGTTAGGAGCATGAGAAAAGGAACTGTGATCTCTTCATCCTGGATTAAAGATGTCCTTTCCCTCTGTGAAGATACCCTGTGAACTTTGTCTTGTGAGTCTGCACAATAGTTGCCTGGAACCTGTAGAAATACTTCCGCTCGTGCTGAAAGCAAGTCAGCCGATCTGAAATCTGGGGGCTTTTTGTGGGACGCAAAGAATGCTGAGTGAGTGTGTTGATTCCAATTTCTCTAATGTTTGTAAATTCTGATCTGAAACAAAACTCTCCCCTGTCTACGTCAGCCCAATGGGGTAGCCACAGCCCTTCTCCAAAGGAGGAGGATGTATGTTCCTGCCAAGCCGCTGTTCAGAGGAGGCGGGCAAAGGTGGGAAACCCTAATTCATCATCAATTGCCTATGTGTACTTGACCAAGGCCAAGATCATGCGCACAATTGCATTTCCCACCACCATGCATGGGTATGAAAGCTGGGCAGTGGAGAAAGCCAGAGGATGTGTTCAAGGCACGGTGCTGGGGGAGAGCTTGGACTGAAAGATGAACAAGTGGTCCTACGTCCCATCAAGATCGAGCTTTCCCTAGGAGCAAAAAGGACAAAACGGAGACGGTCATACTTCAGAAACATCAGGAGAAGTCAAGACTCCCTGAAGAAGACAATCACACTGGGGAAGGTCAAAGGCAGAAGAAGAAAAGGAAGACCAAATAAGAGATGGATCCATTCCACAATGGAAGCCACAGCCTTGAGCTGGCAAGAACTGATCAAAGCTGTGAAGGACGGGGCATCTTGGAGGGTGCGCCTTCCTTGAGTGGCCATGAGTCAGAGACAGCTTGACAGCACATGCCAAAGAACAAGACTGTGTGCTTCCTAGGTCCCATGTTTGCTGGAAAACACAAGAAGGAGGTGCTACCACACTTGTGCTCAGGCTAAAGGTTTCCTCAAGGCAGCGCATTACCTACCCGTGAGAAGAACGCTGGCCTACATGTTACCCTCGGCCTGATGCAGCACAGCAGTTCTCAGGATGGAGTCCCAGGACTTCCACCTCTGATGCATGTGGAGGCTAAATGTGGGCCTCATGTATCCTCCATCCCAAATGAGGCAGCCGCCACCCTAGTTCATGCCCTGATCGTGCCCTTGATGGCTATGTGGGGGAAGAGGGGGGAAGGAGGCCCGGGGACTGATGTATGTTGGCATAACTAGTCTTTGATGCCGGCCGCCTCCTCTCCCCACGCTGCGGCATGCCCCAAGGTGAATTGGCACCTGGAGCCGTTCTTTGCATGCCGCCATGGGATCTCTGAATTGGGACACCAAATTATGAGCGCCCCTCCCCAGACAGTATCCTTAGCTGCGTTAGGGATGAATATATGCATAGGGACTGAAGCCAAGACGTTGCTGGATGAATCTATCCATTTTGTTTCCTTCCACATTTATTTCTTAAAATTCAGTCTTACTTCTATTTAATGTATGATAATCAGTTTCCTAGTGAGGTATGGATGCTGTAAAAGGCATTCTGTATATATTTCTTGGACTGTCAAGCAGCTTTCATTCTGCCATCCACTGACTGATGGACTCAGAGTTTGCAAAAATGCTTTTCTACATATCTGCACAAGTTCAGAGTTGTGCCAAAAGGCACACTCCTGGAAATGCAGAAATCTTCTCCCAAATATACAAATACCTGAAAAAGTTTGCATTTTTACATTTTACTCTATGAAGGGAATGTACAATTTTGGTTAATTTCATGGAACCAGTGGTTAGTTGTGTGGGACTGGGACTCAGGCGATCTGGGTTTGAGTCCCCGCTCAGCCATGGAGCCAACTGGGTGACTTTGGGCCAGTCACAGGATCTCAGCCCAACCTACTCACAGGGTTGTTGTCGTGGGGATAAGATTGAAAGATGGAAAAGAATGATGTAAGTCACTTTGAGCTCATTAAAGAAAAAGAGAAAAAAGAAATAATAAGAATATAAATATAATTCATAAATAAAGAAATTTCTATGACGATGTTTGCATAAAACTATGTAAGATTTTTTTTAATAGCTCTCACATCTAAAGAATCTCATGACTCAGGAGAAACTGGTTTGCTGCAGAATCCATGGATCAAGTTCTTAGACATTTGAATTCACTTGAGTCTGTTGCAAGTTTTCCCAGCATTCCTATAACTTATCCTATTAACAACAGCAAATCTTTAAGCCATTTATAGGGAGATTTAAACACATGAAACACATTGGGCAAAACCTAATGGGATACTTACTGTCCCGCCACAGCATAATTCTCATGTACTGTGCAGATTCCGTTGCAGAAACAGTGGGTCCCATTGATTTCATTGGGCAAGCGTAAGCCGTTCTGCCCGCATGCACGTCTTTCAGGGACAAGCAGCAGGAGACCTAAACTCTTAGGCCTCAAAAACCTCAGGTCAGGAAACAATCCCTTCATTTAGGAAGAATGAAGATGAACAAGTATCAGAAAGGGACTTCAACACAACAGCAGCGATGCATTTATCATGAAACATCAATATAATGCACGGATGCTTTGTAGAAGCAACATTGCTTTTGGTTGAGGTTTGCAAGCGTGTGTGTTTAAACAAAGAGAAACCTCGTTGATTTTATAGACAGCTGTAGGTAATATTTATGAATTGTCCTCATCCTCCTTTAACTTCTCTGGATCTGTGTGATTCACTGGATGTCCTTCCATAACTATATTTTCTGGTGGCTCGATCAATACTTCTCAGCGATGGAATGCTTTGCTATGAAAAGGCTTTTAGTACCATTATAAGGCAGTCAATAACCAGGCCTGACCTTTCAAAACTCTCTCACCTTTTCCTTTAACCCATCCACTTGTAAAAGGGGTGGAAGAGAGGAAATCAAATCTATGGCGTATCCACAGTGAAATGTTTTCTTATATGTTTTTATTTTCTTGTACAGGTTACACGAAAAAGGTGACGAGTCCTTTTATCTCTGCCTCTCAACAAAGGGCAATATTAGACCAAGCGTTTGAGTAATGCCACAGTCTAACGCTTTCAAATGAGGATGGGGAAATTCTGGCTGTAGGTTGACGTCAGGGACACCTGCAAAAGGCCACCAACAAGGACCTCCTGGAGCTGATCCTCCTCCTCCTCACCACTGCAACCTGCTTGTTCCCCTGCCTCTCACTCTGGTCCTGACCCTGGTGTGGTGAGAAGAAGATAAGGAAGATAACTACTTGCTCCTTGGCTCTCAGCTGTCATGGCAGTGATGATGAGAAAGAGGATGAGGAACAGCAGAAGCTGCTCATCATGGCAGTCAGAAGAGAGGCTCACTGAGGAAGAAGGCCAGCAGAGGGCATCTGCCAAACGGCCTTCTGAAGAGGGTGGCCATATGTCCCACCCTGTAGAGTGCAGGCCTCTATTTAAAGGTTTCATCTGAAAGCCACTCCTAAGTCCGCTTTCAAAATAAAGAACCATGCAAAGAGAGAGTATGGTGCCTTGAGCATAGGCAGGACAGCTGAGTAAGCAGACCAAAGCAGGGCACCTGGTCACCTTCTGTCCCCTTGGATCTCTGGATCTGAAGACTGAGGGGAGATAGGATAGAACTCTACAAGAACCTCAAAGGCTGTCACAAAGAGGAAGGACAAGACCTTTTCTCATTCATTCCAGAGTGCGGGACATGGAATAACAGACTTATGGTAAAAGAAACCACATTTAGACTAGACACCAGGAAGAATATCCTGACTTTCAGAGTAGTATGAAAATGGAACCTACTACCCAGGGAAGCTGTGGGCTCTACCTCACTGGAGACATTCAGAAAGCATCTGCACCATCATCTGAAAGGGATGGTGTAACTTGGTGTCCTGCAATAGCCGGGGTTGGACCCGATGGCCTTCTGCCCCATTCCAACTCAACTATTCTATGATTCTCAGATTTTTGAAAGTGCATCTTCAATAAACATTCTCATATACGAATTCTATACAAATCCTTGTCAACTATTCCACCTCCTCCTTTATTGGAGGGGAGGGAAACCCGTGTCTGAAGTACCATTCAAACTATCCTGGAGAATAATTTACTCCATTCATATTAAGGTCCTTTGATCCCCAAAGTTGCTGGGCCTACTTTAAGTCCATCTTGCACAGATCTCTCCCACCTGAGCTCAAGAAGTTGCCAGGCAATTAAAGGTGAGAATCAAACAATTAGCAAAGGCGTGGTTAAGGCTTTGACATTTCTGTACTGAGCACTTCAAAGTTTTCACAGTTAATTGTTGCCTCGTTATGAAAGTAACGATGAAGGATGGACCCAAGTAGGAATACAGTTCACCCCCATAGTATCACCATCAAACACATCTGCATGCAATGATTCATCAGTCAAAGAGCTCCATTCTCCGAACATGACAGGTTTTCCCCTGTTCCTTCCCACACAATAAAATACGGTTTCTTTCATTACCTACCTAGAAGCAATTGTGGAGTTCTTTCTCAGATGTTTCGTTAATGAAGGCTCTGAAGCAACATGATGGGACCAGACCAGCATTGTTTATTGATAGTGTTAATTTTCTTGAGTGGACGTGACTGTGAGCCAATGTTCTTTGTGCAGCATGTTCCTTGAAAACAGATGATGCTAAGTAAGGATGAAGGATGAAAGAAGAAAGGAGAAGTATGAGCCGTCCGCAGTGATTGGATGGGCTAGAAATATCCCGAATGAATGAAGTCGCATTATTGGGGATGTGCAAATCCACAAAACTCAAGTTCACCAAAATTCTCCAAATTCTATCTTGCAGTTTCTTCTGCAAGTTTCTATATATGAACTTGTGAGCCTTCCCTACCCTGTTTTTGAATAAAAGTTGTATCTTGTGGCATATTTTCCCAAATGTATATAACAAATGTGTGCATCTTTAGAATGCACACATTCTTCACCCATTGACTGAAGTGTATTTGTGCATATTTTTTCAAGCGCATTTTTCCAATGTACACATAATGTTGAAAGCATTGTTTTGGTCTGCAAATCACCATTCACATTTGGAAATCTATAGGTTTGGACCATCGAATGGGTCAAGTTGTTTTCCCTCATCCACTCATTATAAAAATCCATTTTTAAAGGGGATTTATGAGAATTTTGTTTCATTTTCATTAACTCATTTCTACACAGAACTGGCCTGGCTTGGAAAAACTTGGTCTGCTGTAGAATCCACAGGACAGACTTCTAGAAATCTAAGGTCACCTAAATCCATTGTATGCTTCTCTGAAATTCCCAGCCTTTGATGTCCTTCAGAGTCATGTGGTCTGTGACACCAATGGGCCTAGATAAGCTTCCAAATAAGAACAGGTATGTCATATGTGTAGCTTTCAGGAATAGCTCCTCAGACCTTCCCTGTGATGGAATGTGCCATCTTCTCTGATCACTGGACCAGCATGTTCTCATTGGCTTTTTTCAGTGAGAAAGCAGAAAGAGGTTGCTGGCCAGCTGGTGGAGCACAATGTTTGCTGCACTGTAGAGTCTTCTTGTGGCTGCCTCTCTGGTCTGGACTATTCTTTCTTTCTCTTTGCCTGCCCCATCTAGTTATTTTGGAACCCACCTTGGGAAATTAGACTAAACCCCAATGAGATGCCTGTCACTGTCCTACATGAAATTCCTTTCATGTTTCTCCCGAAGTGCCCTCAAAATATTACTTGGAGGGCAGGGATGGCACAGCAAGAGGGATATCAGAGAAATCCAAATGACTTTGGATTACCATGAATCCAACTCGGAAGTTCCACAGTGAACCTGCATCTTCCAAGTCATAGGGTTTCTGTAGACTTGAGGACATTTTTTTCCAGTTTTCCCACTCTCCAAGGCTGCTTCTGGCCATCTAGCAGAGGGGGAGGGAGGGAAAGGAGTCAGAGCTTTGTCAGGATGCATCCTATCCAGGCAGCCATGGTCTCCCCACTCCTGTATCCCTTCTCCAAGGTTGCTTTTCCAGCCTTGGAGAACCAGCCAGTGCTGTTCTTTCTGTGCTGGCTAGAGATGGGTGGGCAGAGGAGGGGAGGAGAGGGATCCAAGTGCAAATCCATGGCTCTGAAGCTGGAGTCTGTTTCCAAAATTGGATGTGGGAATACAAAATTCCTATGGCCCTCCAGATGCTTTCTAGGGGCCATAGGATCACTCTGCTAATAAATTAGCAGCCGCAGCATCTTTGTACATCTTTGATCTCTCTTGGGCATCTGCTGTGCAGCTTTCTTTTTTGTGTGCACTCTGCTAATTGGCAGCGCTAAGAAAAACATGCATGTCACTGAAAGTTACAAACTTTGCAGGGGGCGTTTTGCAAAGATGGAGGGGGGATCGCATTTGACAATGAGGTGATGCTGGAGTGAAAGCTGCCTGGCAATCAGTGAAACACAGATGGAGTGGATCAGACAAAATCCATGCATCCATATGTGTCAATTCCAGTTCGTGGTTGAGGGAAGTAGGGATTTACGTTCCAACATTTGACACAACGGGAAGCAACAGTGGAAGGGGATAGATGGGGATGTGGCAGTGTGAATGGATTGCCCCAAAAAGGGAGAAAATGACTCACCCAGAGAGCAGAAACAAATGTGCAAATCCATGCAAATTTAGCAATAATTATACTTATTCCAATGGATGGCAGCCCTTCGCAACACATGAAGGGCCACAACCAGGTGACCTCCATGGCTGTCCACGCAGTCTGCTCTTCAGCATCTACCTGTTGATGAGCAACTGTTTTGATGGCTCACTCATTTTAACCAGAATTAGAATGGATGGCCCTTGAAATGCAGGACTTGCGCTGTCAAAGAGGGCCCTTTCTCACCATAGCTGGAAGCAGGGGAAGACAGTGTGCTTGGTCTGGGTGCCCATCCTTAGGCTTAGGTATGAGGACCATGGAAAAGTGGTTTGGGGAAGGGAGGGAGGTCAGACGCAGAGGGAGTGCCTAGATTCCCAATTCCAAGGTTGAGAACAGAGCGCTGACCTTGGAGCTGGGATCCACACGAAAGGGTCCTGGGACGCACGCATGGGGAAGAATCACTTTGGCTGCTTCTCTGAGAGTGGCAGAGCCTCAGAGAAGGGACAAAGGGGACAGTGAAGAGAGGGGACTGGACCTGTTGGGAAATAACGCATCCTGGCTTGCTCCCGCTTCCTTCCCTCCCCATCCAAAGCACACAGGCAGATGGCTGAACTCAGCCATCTAGTTGCAGGTGGATGGTCTGATTGCCTCCACTGCTCCTGCTACGTAGGATTCCTGCAACCCTCTGAGGTCGGACATAGAGGAGCATCCTACGTGGAAGGTGTCCTAAGAGGCAGGGTCCAAGAGTCCTTGGAGGGAGCACCAGGTCTGCCGGCTCCTTCTTTCTTCCTTGAAACCTGCTCAGTCCAGTCCAGTAATTCCTGCCTGGTGTGAGCTTTCCTAATTCAGATCCTTCACGCAAACCTGTCTCCTCTCACCATGGACAAGCTTGGTCACAACACACTCCTGGTTCCCCACAGTAGCAATGGGAGGACTTGTGATTTTCCAGCTCTTTTAAGTCATCTGAAAACCCTTCAAAACTTGTTCTGGCTCACTCTGATTTTGACCTTTTCTCAGCTCAATCGAATGCTCAAAGTACACATTTTAGATAGAGAAAATGTACATTGCTGTGAACATTATTTTAAAAAGTAGCCTTCCATTAATGAAAGCACCAGCACATTTGCTCTATTTGTGAGCACCTTTTATTAAAAACATGCATTTATAGCATACTCATGCACATTCTTTGAATGTGCTCACCGATTTGAGAATGCATGAATATTTCTTGGAAAAAGCTGTTTCTATTAGCTTTCAGGATTACCAGTGGGATCCAACTGCATGATTCTTTCGGGGTGGGGATCAACGTTCTTGTCTTTCCTACCCCTAAGATAATGAATATGCCTGGAAATGATCCCCCACAGAAGATATTTTTGTGGTACATGAGAACTTCATTCCATTCGTGTAGATATGCACTGTTATTATTTTGTACATGTGCAAGGGTAAATTTGAACTTTCATTTTTGTAAAGAAAGAGTAGAAAATTGTCTTCCTGACTTGGAGAAAGTCAGTGTGCTGCAGAATCCGCAGATCAAATTCAAAGAAATTTGAAATCATTTAAATCTATTGACATTTTCTATTACGTCTCTATTCATTCCTGCCATCACTTTATTTACATTCCAGCTTTCCATGATTAAATGACGGTCAAAGCAGCTTACACTGATACAAGAAGACGTCTCTCTACATCCTACATAAAGGAATATATATGGGAAAATTTGAAACGGATATAATGGAGTGAGCTTCCTTATTACAAAACATCCAAAAACATTATACATAGAAACAACTTCTTTAATAAAAATAAATGCTGTTTCATTTTTAACAGTAACCCTCAACTACCCAAAGATGGATGCACTTCACTGGTGGGGGCCCCAACTTTTTTGGACCTTTCAGCTCATTTGTGAATTTGCAAAACTGCTGTGGGAACCACTGCAAAAACTGAACCAAGATCTCCCCTTTGGCATGCATCTTTCATGTTTATGTATCTTAGGTTGGATCTCATTCAGGAAAGACTTTTGTTTTTTGAATTTTGGACACTGCAACAACTCTTTAATAAGGCATTGTTTAACTTAGCCAATTTCTAGGGGTGAAATACAGCTAATGCTTAAAATCCCCCTGTTAGGTCCAGTAGTTGCTTGTTTTTACAAGAAGTTTATTACACATATAAATTTTGCACTGGAACAGTCTTTAATGTTCAGTGCTGTGCATCCACTTTAAAATTACTTGCCTGCCTCATGAAAATTAACACATAGAAGGCAAAATGGATTCTTTGTGCTCTTTGACAGCTAAAAGACTGATATTCCAATATGGGATGGATAAACACTCTCAGCTCCTATGCAGTGGAGTGTGGACCTTACCATAATTTCAGTTTTAGAGAGGGTGACTTATAGATGCTAATTTCAGATGAATACTTACTCATTTGGATATTAATTCTGCTTTTGTGGAAGCCTATACATTATTGCAAGAGAGCTGTATGCATTTCGTACAATGTATATTAATAATGCATGCATATAAATACCGAACAGACACATTTTTGATCACACTGCAGATACTTCCATGGGCACCATTGTCAGTGCTCATGAAAGCCACATTGCAGGTGGCGGTTTTGCTCTGCAGGCTGGAGGGACGCCGATGGGTCTAAAATAAGAGGCATGCTGTGTGTTCCGCAAGGAGGATGAAGCATGGAGGCCTCAACGGAGGAGAAGTGTGTGCTTCTCCAGCATAAGGAGCCTCCCTCCTCACGAAGGGGACATTCATTCAAAAGCAAGCTGTGCAATCCAGCAAGGTCACTCGGCATCCATCACTGGCATCTCTAGTGCTTCGTTCGAGCTCTCTGCTACTTACTCTACAGCAATGTGACAAACTGTGGGAGGAAATCTTCGAGGAGATCTTTCCTCCCTTAACGCACGTCATGGCATTTGTTACCCATCCGCCTGTTACATTAAGCAGCTCATCAGAAATGCAGATGTACGTAAAGGAAGAATAAAACCTTTGTCTCCTTGGCAATGCAACCGCGATGGTCTCTTGGTATGTATGTCGGGGGAGCCCGCACGCACCCCCTCCTGTTGCAATTTCTGCTCCGACTCCACCGGTATCAGAGCTTTAGCCCTGTGCAAAGGGAGCCTCAGGATCATCCTCCTTAAATGTGAGCAGAAAATTTGAGGGGAGACTGTTCCATGATGTTTGGAAGTCCTGAAAAGTATCTAGTGGTGGGACTCACCATTAGCACCCAGACATCAAGCACTTGCATCAATCATCCATAGTGAAATACAGGGGGGAGGAGGAGGAGGAGGAGGAGGAGGCAGTGGCGGCTGAAGCAAACTGATGGATTACCTTGAGGGAGTGGAGCACGTGGTCACCCACAGCTTGGCTCCAGCTTCCATCAGCACCAGCTACTATGACCAATAGACATGGGAATATCCGGTTGTCGTTCCCCACCCTTGCTTATAGAATTAAAATAGCTGGGTAAACCTTAATGGCATGGAAAAGTTTGCAAGGTATGGACCAGGCCCACCTCTTCAAGGAAGGCATTCCACAGCTGGGGCTTGCCACCATCCAGAAGCTCCTCTCCTTCGTGTTGAGGTTTCTGACAGAAAAGCCACTTGGATCAGGGCCTCAACAGAATGTCTTAAATCGTGGGCAAGCTGTCTTGTTTTGCAAGGGGAAGGCGAATTTGGTTTTGCCTGGCTTTTGATAAGAATGTGCCAAAACTTCTGAAGTTCTCCAACTTCAGGATAGAAAGAATTAGAGATGGAAGGAGAAGGAGGAGGAGGAGAAGGAAGAGAAGGAGGAGGAGAAGGAGAAGGAGAGCAGGGTAAAATGAAGCAGAAAGATCTGTCCATTCCTAGCTTGGTTCCATCTAAATTCCAGTTTGATTGCTTAGGATTTTAGTCAAAATGGCACACGCAACCCAAATACGTGCAATATGGCACCACAGAGAGAAGCTCCTAGTATCTTGCTCCCTCCCAGGAGGGCCGCTGGTGGAGCAGCCAGTCCATTCTCAGCTCTCATCACAGCCCTCTTCCCGCTCAAGGGAGTTCTCTTTCCTATGCACAGCAACCCTTTTCTGGTTGCTCGCTACTTTCTTCCTCTTGGGCTCAGGAACTCCGCTTATACCAGAAAACACTTTAGGCTGGTCACCGGCCCCCCAGCTTCTTTGAACTGAGGAAACGTCCCCATGGGAAGGAGAAGGAGGTCCTTTCATGTTGGGGAATCGAGGCTGAGAGAACAGCAGTCGTGGCAGCCCAGCACAGTTATAAATAGCAGGGTTGAATCTTCGGCAGCAGATAATGCAATAAAAACAACACTGGCAAGTAAATGTACAACTTGTTATCGAATCCTCTCGGGAGATTTTTGGAGGGGCCGCGCTCCATATGGCAGCTGTTCTTTCCTTATGAAAAGAAGGAGGGAGAGAGAGAGAGGAATGGGCTACAAATCGGAATAATGACAACTAAGCAACAGAATGCGCTGCAATGGCGCATTTCGCATTTAGACACATCTCTGAAATTGAATGATGACATTTTCCAATCGATGGCCTGCCTCTGCTCTGAAATGTCGGCTTGCACCCTGTTGTATGTTTACTATATGCACATGCAAAACCGGAACCCATCTGACAATGCCGTCCACTCCCCTCCTGTTGCTTGTATGTGCTGATTTACTCTAATATGGGATCCGGCGGCACTGAAGTTGAAAGTCATGAGGCACCCTAAGGCGGCAGTGGGGAAACTGTGTCTCAGCAGCTGGCACTGGAATCCAAGTCCCATGAGCCCCATCCAGCATGGCTCAGGTTTAGCACTGGGATGGGCTGAAGGTGAGCAGCTTCTGGAGGGCTTTGGGTTCCTCAGTTACGGTTTAAAGCCTAAGTCTGCCGTCATACCTGCTTTGCGGTGAAAACTAGAAACGTGGAAATTAGCAGGGAAAGGGACGGGGGGAGTGTGATCCTGCAGGATCTCCTTGACCTCTCAGTGGCTTTCGACACCATTGACCATGGTGCCCTTCTGGACAGGCTGGTTTGAATGTGTTTTACTTTGTGAATATGTTTTATGTATTGTAAGCTGCCCAGGAAGGCCTCGGCAGTTATAGGTAGCCGATAATACATGTATAAATAAATGAATAGACAGGCAGGTAACCAAGCTGTTATTGCACATATTCGTGTGTTCAACACCTGGTTCCTTAAGCAGGTTTTATGATCCAAATTTCTGACGGAAGTCCTGGCTCCCCACCCTCTGCACACCTATTAAGTAAGCGACACCAACAGAGGCCTTAAAAATGCTTGTATTACCTACCCAAGGCTGCATCCAGCTAGTTTGCATTCCCGTATCTGTACATCAAGTTTCCATTCCCATTTTGTGTAAGTGTAAGGGTGGTTTTTGGTACAGTTGCTTTCTTGCTGTAGGAGAGTGGAGGACATTGGAGTCTAATATTGAAACACACACCCAGAGGGTTGTGTGTGTGTGTGTGTGTGTGTGTGTGTGTGTGTGTGTTAAAGCAGGACAACATGCATGCATGTAAAAATGGCTGAACATGACAAAGCCAGGCAGGAAGGCCTGCGGTGGCCCTGATCCAGCAAACCATTAAAGGGTATGCTTAAAACTGACTTAGAATGATGGCTGCACATATGCTTAGCATTAAGTATGTGTTCCGTTGATTTTTCAGAAAAGCAGAGACTCAGGCCAGGGTTGTTATTATGGGCAGGTGTTAGGCAAAGCCTTTTTCCAAACCGGCTTTGCCAAGGTATCTCATTCTTAATTGGAAATGCTCCACATTATTCCATGCTGAGAGCTGCGCTGGAGGGGCTGCCAGACGCCTCCGCCTCTGGTTGCGTCTCCGTGAGCACAGGCGCGTGGGCGAGGGTGCAAACCTCCAGCCAGAATCAAGCCAACTGCTTCCTGGTGACCTGCTGGGGTGCGCGGGGGAAGATGGCTTTGCTGCCCCCTCACCCTCCCCTTCTCTTACAGGCATGCTGGGCTCTTCCTAATGAGGCATTAATGAGATGTTAATTGCTTATGCAAATTTAGAAGAGTAGACAATGAAGGTTGTTGTACCAGGAGTTTAAAGGCCATATCATTGCTGGGAATGTTTGCAGAAGTCCCATTACCATTAATTGGAATTACTTGCATATCATAATCAGCATGTGGCATGGAATGCGTTACCTCCAAGAGTTTGGGAACGCAGTTGTCATAAAGGTTAATAGCTGCAGTTCTACCTGTGCCTCCTCTTCTTGATGCACACCTGCATTATGAGGTGGCTGCCGAATGCCAGGTAGGTTATCTGCTGGCATTAAAACTCTCTGTGCTATATGGAGGAGATAATGAAATGCAGATGAAACTCCCGGAGGGTAGGGATATATGGATGCTTAAAATCTGTTTGGATGTGCTTCATGAATTGCAGGGCTTCTTTTGCTCCATGGTCCACCCCTTGGCAGGACTGGATTCTGAGAGAAGGCATCCTGGAACCCCTGCACAAATTCGGAGTGGAGCAAATTTGGAGTGGTGCAAATTCGCACTCCTGCAAATTCGCGCTCCCAGAAATTTGCACTTTTCATGCTTTGGCCTAGGGGGGATATGCACATTTTTGGTTCAGTGTTTCTTTTAATGGTTCATATTTTTCTATACATAACATTTATATGAAATGAAAGCAAAGTCTGCAAACCTGCAGAATCCATGTGACTTAGGAAAGGTCTGACTGTTATGGAACCCACAGGTCAGATTTTTGGAGATTTTATTTATTTATTCATTTGTCTATTTGTTTATAGCTTTTATAGACCATCCCATTACTGGCATCTTGGAATGGTTTACAATAAGCACAAATAAAATAAAAATGGCACAGCATCCAGTGATTTAATATTAAAACCACAATTAAAACCAATTAACAATTAAAATAACAGGAAAATAAAACAGTTTTCACCAGGCATCTAGAGAATAAAGTGTCAGCGCTTGACAAGCCTCTCTGGGGAGCGTATTCCATAATTGGGGCGCCACCACAGAGAAGGCCCTTCTCTGGGTAGCCACCCTCCTGATCTCCTTCAAGGAGGGCTCTTGAAGAAGGACCTCCACCCCAGATCTTAGGGGGCAGGAGGGCATATAGGGAAGATCCAAAACTTTGAGATCCAAACTCATTCAAGTTCACTTTGGGATTATCCAATGGCCATGCCTGACGGCCACCTCCTTGGCATGCCATTGGTTGAGAACCAGACAGGAAGTGCCCAGATAATTTTGTGATGGATTTGATCGAAGGTCCTTTTCACCCTCTGGAATTCCTTTGAGGTCAGTGTAAAATTTTACTCTAGCTGAAATTGGATGGCAACACCAGGCCCAGAGTCAAACTTCTTGGCTACTTCATGCAGCGTTGCTTCACTAGCCATGCTCTTGTATGAACAGACTTAGCTGTCTATCACTGAGACAGACTTTGAGGCTACCTGCCTCCCTAACAGAGCCAGGGAGGTGTGGCGGCTAAGAGCACGGGACTGGGACTCAGGAATTCTGGGTTCGAGTCCCTGCTCAGCCATGGAGCCAACTGAGTGACTTTGGGCCAGTCACAGACTCTCGGTCCAACCTCCTTCACAGGGGTGTTGTTGTGGAGCTAAGCTTGAGAGCAACAGAAAGAGAATGATACAAGCCGCTTTGAGTTCTTTGGAAGAGAAAAGGTGGGATATGAATCTAATAAATAAATAAATGAGTTATGTTGGGGTTCTTTTTCCGTGAGTTATGCTAGGATTTTTTTCTTGATGGTGTCAGTAGGGCTGCAATGAGTCCCTTTCACATTCGGGCTCCTTCTGTGTTCTGGATTTCTCATGTGCAACCTCCACTTAGGATGTGAGCCAGGAGGAGAGTTAAGCCTGCAAATGCCCACGGGACTTTTCACGGGCAGCCCTCCTCCACAGCGCACCGAGCACACACCCAGGCCACGATTCACACGTGCAGAAGCGGGACCTATGCACACCGTGTTCGTGTGGACTCGCTTCCTAGCAAGGCCCGCCCAAACCCTTGCTACGCTCGGCAGGAAGTTGGGCTCATGAGAAAGCAGGCCGGAGTCTAGAGAGCCGCACTCGGGGAAGCTGAGCTCAGGCCCCCAGTCCCAGAACGGGTTCCGCCCACATCCCTAGGTGCCAGTTTAGACGTAAGAGGAGAAGCGAGCACCTGGGAGAGCGAGGTGGGTATAAATGATAAAGACTGGGGCTCTCCGCCCACAGTCCGGAGTGGGACAGAGCAGAAAAAAGTCCCATTATGAATTTTCACTGTACAATCAGGTGCACTCAACCCCCACCCCCCCCTCAGCACATGAGATTCCACCTGAGGGAACACTTTTCGGCTGCATCCCAGTGGTGGATGGGACAATGCCAGAAGGGACATGGCCCAAAGCCACGGGGCAGGAAGTGCACAAAACCTGGGAATCACAGGGGTTCCACCTAAGTGGGGTGGGGTGCAGGGGAAGGGGGATCCTAGGAGCCAGGCTGGGCCCTCAGGTGGGTCTTCGCTTCTGCACCTCCACAGGTAATACGGTCCTCTTTGACAGGGATGGTTCAGGTGAATGTGCAGAAGTGGGAGGGGTACACCGTGCACCCCACCTCTGCACAAAGCCCCTTGAAATTAGAGCCTTCCTTACGCACATCTTCCTTTAATAAAAACCAGCCTTTAAGCAGTGAAGTAATTACATAAAGGATGAGTTTGGATGGCTTCACATTTCTCTCGGTTGCGCAGGATCTGGTCTTCTCTTTGACAGCATTCCGTGTGTATTACAAGCCTTGGGAATTTGCTTACATCCGTTTGAGTACAGCTAAATAGTCTGCTAATGCGCGCTTTGACCTTTTGCAGGCCAAAAACTTGCCTTTGCTAATTTCAGCATCGTTAGCAGCCCACGAGATCCGCGGGCTTTTTTTTTTTTTAATTTTAATCTTCTTATGCCAAAAAGGCGGGATGGTTTTCTGCTTTGCCTACTTAATGAGCCATAAAATGAAATGGTGGAGGATTGTATCCCACATGCTATCAATCCACTGGTTAAAGAAGGGCCAAGATTGCAGAAATCGGTCAATAAATCCCCTCACCGTGACAAGAGCTCTTAAGTATTGACTTAACTAATCACGATTGATTAAAAAAAATCCTCCCCTTCCCCTCCCTTCCGTGCAAAGTTTCAATAGCAATTAGAGTCGCCTTCATCATTTCAAGGTGCATCAGCGCTATTGATCCCCGGATATATTAATCATAGTGAAACGCTTTGGGGGTGAGCCATATTGCTTCCGCGACATTGGTCCCATTGATTTTGGTGGGCTCTAGAGGGGACAACCGTAGTTCAAGGGGGGTTAAAATATTTCACTAATGAATAACTCTTTGGTGATTCACACAGATCATCCTGGAGTATCACTCTGGCATCCTCCAAATCAACGGCCAGCAAAAGCAAGCAGTATGGGAACAGCATTTGGGATAATGGGGGTTTCTTTTGCATGCTGTGATCGATAGGATGACTGGTGACTCTCTTTATGGCCCATTCAAAGGCCAAGCATGAAAGATTATACTTGCCTCTTCCAAATTCAAGCCGAAGCAGCTTCGGCTCCTGAAAGGTGTGGATGGGGAAGTTCTTAGATGGACCAGATAATCAGCAAAGGAACGGGATGAAGAAGCAGCGTGCCTGCATCCTATGGAGGGGTGCATGTGAAATGTGCTCAGGCCCATTTTCAATCAGGGCTGACCCCGTTTTCACCGCATGTGCTGGGCACAATCCGCAGGCAAAGGCCGCAGATTTCCAGTCCCCCACCATGAGGCATGAGGATGTCCTGGCTCAAGAGTAGAACCCTTAGGCACTGAACCCTCCCAGTGTTAGTGAAGCTTTTATTTATTTATTTATTTATTTAGAATTTTTGTATGCCATCCCATCGCATAGCCTCGGGACGGCTTACATAAAATAAATAAACATAATACAAATAGTAGAAATAATGCAAATAAAATCCAGATTCACCCTGGCTACAAATTAAAACCTATAGATGATATTAAAAGTTGTTAAAATATTGTTTAAATAAAAAGGTCTTAGCCTGGCACCAAAAAACAAATAACGACGGCGCCAGGCGGACCTCTCTGGGGAGTACATTCCACAGATGGGGCACCACCGCAGAGAAGGCCCTCCTCCAGGTACTTTGCCTCCTGATGTCTCTCCTGGAGGGCTCCCGGAGGAGGGCCTCTGCTGCCGATCTCAAGGGGCGGGAGAGCAAATATGGAAGAAGGCGTTCCTTTCGGTATCCAGGTCCCAAGCCATTAAGGGCTTTGTAGGTGGTAACCAGCACCTTGAATTGAGCCCAGACTTCGATGGGGAGCCAGTGAAGCTGGTAGAGGGGACTGGGGTTATGTGAGAGTAACTCCCAGTCCCCATCAGCAAACTTTTCTCCCTTCCTCTGCAGCCTCCAGGGCTACACACACTTCCTGACCCAAGAAGGTCCCATGGGAGGAGTTATTCATGATGTCTTTCCCTGGGCTTGGCTTGATGTGTGGGAAGCCCAGAAAACTGGAGGCTGCCAGGATGGGATTGTACCATAAAGACGGGGCACTTGCATACACGCTTGTTGGCCATGCTACTAGTACAGAAAACATGGGGATGCTGAACTGAACCCATGGGAATTCCTCCAGACTGTTCTCCTTTGAATTAAGTTTTGAAAGTCATTTCTCAGCTAGAAGGTTGAATAAGAATGCTTGAAGTGACATCAAAGAGCTTTTTCTGGGTGGGCGTTTTCTTGTATTCCTCCTCCTCTTCCCCCTCCGCTTCCTCCTCCTCCTCATGACATGCAAGGTCACAGCAAGAGAGGTAGAGGCTAGATAACAATAATCAAAGGGAATCCTACCAAACTAAATAGAACACCAGTCTTTTCTCAGTGTGATATTTATGTTTGGAATATTCAGCAAGCTCTCCTTCTTTTCTTTCCCCCATTCCCTAATGAAGAATTATTTATTTTGGAGCAAATGCACAATAATATTTTCAAACCAGAGAAGAAGACAAGATCCAGGTGGTTCCGAAAAACTATTTTCATTACCATCAATTTCATTGATTGGGAATGGTTTGGGGAGAAATAAAGCCTTTTATGGTGTAACAAAAAGGAAGATCATTGGAGCCAATCTTGGCAAGAATCAGTCCGGCTTTCAGTGATAAAGGTTAACCAATTTAGTATGGCAGTTCTCTGACAGAGCTTTCCGGGATAAGTCTTTCATTGCTTTAGGACTAAATGCTTCGCCTGGATTCAGAAAAGCAAAAGCAAAATGAGAGGGAGAGAGAGAGAGATTGATTTTGTTTGCCTTTTGATTAAGAGAGCTGGATTTGGACATGGGAATCCAATTAGAAGATTGCAAAGTAGGTGATGGGGCAGCAATGAAAGCGACGAGGGCAGGGGGAGAGACGAAAAGCATGGTGAACAGTTCTCCTGCTAGCACATCCTGCGATCGGCGCTGTATATCCAGGAGCCTTGTCTAATTTTGAAACTGCTACTACTATTTCTCAAATGAACTAAAAATATACATAACCGTTGCCTTTTCATCCCATGAGTTAAGGTGGTTGAGGACTAAACAATGCTTCACGGAGCCAAAAGGTTGTGTGTGCTCCTGTGTGAGTAACTTCTCGTGTGTTATTTTCAGGTGTTCTCACCTGTACAGGTGAGTCCAGAAAATAACTACTATCCATTTCCCCCGAAGTAGAGATGCCTTAAAAACAACATCTCAAGTTATTTTTAAAATGACACCATCATAGATGACATTTCCGCCCTGCCTTTGCATTTTCCAAAGCAGCTTTCACAAGCTGCCTCCCCTCTATTTTATTTTCACAACAACCCTGTGAGGCAGGATAGGCTGAGAGTGTGTTGCTGGCCCAAATCACCCAGTGAAGCTCATGGTCAAGTGGGGACTAGAACTGGGATCTTCTTAGTCCTGGATCCGCGCTTCCGCTACTATGCCAGAAAAGCTTGCCTTCCCCAACACCTGCGTTATCCTCAGAAGAACCCTGCAAGTCAGTTAGGCTGGGAGTCAGTCACTAGCCCTTAAGTCCCAAACGAGTTTCATGGTCTGAGCCCCACACTTATTTATTTATTTAGGACATTTATAGGCTGTCCATCACAGTCGTCTCTGGACGGCTTGCAGAATTATTCTAAATCCTAAATAAAATAAATTAGCTATTCCACAAACTGAGCATAAAACTGATGTATTTAAAATAAATTAAATAAATCATATGCAATTAAAATTGGTTGACGTTAAAATATCGATCAAATAAAAAGGTCTTGACCTGGTGCCGAAAAGCATATAAAGACGGCGCCAGGCGGACCTCTCTGGGGAGTATCTCTCTCTTTCACTGTTTATATCATGCTGACTACCATCCTAGAGGACAGTTTGTTTAAAATCAGTGGTGGATAAATTTGCCACGTCCTTTCTGCTGCTTCCACTTCTTTCTAACCTCCAGTCTTTTGTGAAAAAGTGTGCATTTGATTTAAGTTCATCCTCAATGAAACAGGAAAAGAATCCCCCTCAATGGAGCTAGTCAGCTCCACAACATGGGACAATTCTTAGCATCGAGATGTTCCATTCCGCACCTTCCTCATCCCTGCGAGCTGGCATGCAATGCTTGGAGCTGACCATGTTGTGCCTGCCGGTGATGTATTTTTTGCAGCCCTATGGAGACATGTTCTGGATTGAACCTTTGATCTTCTGCACCCAAAGGGGAGGGTCTACCAAGCCCCCCAGTTTTACATATCAGAAATCTGGCTTTCTCTGCCTGAAGCCAACACGCTTCTGGCTCCACATCCCAAACCTTAACTTCTGTGCCCTACTTTGGGGAAGAGACATTACAGGTCAACAATCATAGAATAGTAGAGTTGGAAGGGGCCATGAAGGCCATTGGGTCCAACCCCCTGTGGTTGCAGGACACCGCATTAACACCATCCCACTCAGATGGCTGTCCAGTTTCTCCTTGAATGCCTCCAGTGGGGGAGAGCCCCCCACCTCTCCAGGCAGCTGGTCCCACTGCCGTATTGCCCTGACAGTGAGGAAGCTCTTCCTGATGTCCAGCCTGAGTCTGGGTGGTCGCTACTTGAACTGATTATTCCTTGTCCTGCACTCTGGCATCAGCAAGAAGAGATCTCAACCTTCCTCTTTGTGACAACCTTTGCATTTTTTACAGAGGAATATTGTGTGTCCCCCTCAGTCTTCTCATCTCAAGGCTGAACATGTCCAGTTCTCCTTCTCCTTCTTCTTCTCCTTCTCCTTCACTGTCATTTCACTGACACCACGTCACAGCATCCCGCTCAGGTGGCTG
This sequence comes from Varanus komodoensis, assembly GCF_004798865.1. NCBI lineage: Eukaryota > Metazoa > Chordata > Lepidosauria > Squamata > Varanidae > Varanus > Varanus komodoensis. The sequence continues at coordinate 6,805,381 of NW_025335684.1, forward strand.
TCCAGCTTCTTCCTGAATGTCTCCTTCTGAATGCCCACCACCTTTCTAGGCAGGTGGTCCCACTGTCGTATTGCTCTGACTGCCCAGAGCTGGCTCTTGCTTTCTGGGGGCTCATGGGCAAGACTCTTTGCACCTTCTCTCCACTATGGTCACCTGCTGCTCTTGCTCCTCACCCTCTCTCTCCCTCTGGCTACACCTGAATTGCTCAACAGGCCAAGATTCAGCAAGCAAGGAGGCCAGGACATCTTCTGGAGTCTTCTTCCAACAGGCATATTCCTTCCTTGTCCAAGATCTTACCAATGCCCAACCTCCCCCTGCCTCACTTCCTGGTTTCCCAAGCAAAGGTGCGTGTGCAGTGGGGTGGAATTCACAAGGGGGTTTTGGTTTTTTTGGGGGGGGGGCAAGTATGGAATTTGGCTCTGCTGAGCTAAAACCCAGTTCAGAGGACTTTGGTGAGTTCCAGTTTTTCTGAGTCACTCATTCCCATCGCAGCGTAACGCCTTGCATCCTCCATTGACTGTCAAGAGCTCCAGAAAAAGGAGTTCATGTTGCCCTTGTATCCAGCTCAATGAAAATCCTTTTATATCACAGATCGGACAACTCCATTTCAATCAAGATTTAGGGAAACACAGGAAAGGCGATGGATTTCTCCTTAAACAGTAGATTGTGCCGCCATGATCTGACTCGTGTTGATTGAGTTTGCAACATCATATTTTACCCGTGGGATTCGAAAAGGAATAAAGAGGGAAATATTCAGGGCCAGATGTGAGTGCTGACAATCAAGCCGAATTTTCAGGCAGGTGGTACCTGTGGGGATTCCGCTTCACCCAGCCATGCTCTTTATGGGTCTGGTACCCAGAGGCTAACCATGCTGTGATGCTGGAATCAAGCCAGGTGAAGCTTCCCCTGCGGCAGCATCCTTTGCAGTGACCAGCCATTGCGACACTGCAGTCTCAGCCAGCAGGACAAGTGTGCATAGGCGCATAAGAGAGGCAGTGTGGTGTAGTGGTTAAGAGCATGGGACTGGGACTCAGGCAATCCAGGTTCTAGTCTCTGCTCTGCCATGGAGCCAACAGTGTGACCGGGCCCGGCACAGATTCTCAGACTGAGCAACCTCCCACGGTGGTTGTTGTGGGGATAAGATGGAGAGCAGCAGGAGGAGGAGGATGGAAGCTGCTTTGAGTTCATGGTATGAAAAAAGTGGGATATAAATCTAATAATATATAAATAAGTGGAACTTGGGACAAGAACATTTCCATTTTCTCTCTGTATTGTTCAGAAGGCATGGGCACACCATGCATGGACAACTTTGGGAGTGGCATGTTTTGCCCTAGAGACTCCTCACTCCATGAGTCTCACTGCATCCAAAAGCGTTTTTAAAGTGCAGTAAAATGAAATAAAAACAGGGCTTGTAGCTGCTTTGGGGCCCTGAAAGTGCTGAGTTTATCTTACTTGCACATTGGAGCTCCCTGCCATTCTGTAGTTCCATGGGGACCGTTTCTTTCCTGAACCTCTAAACACTGGGGCTTGGGGGACTGTGGGAGCCACACAGAGGCTGCTGGCTCTGGGTTGCTCATCTCTGCTGAAAAGAGAGATTTTTTAATTTTTACTTAAACTTTTTTAGACCGTCCCCTTACCGAAGTCCCAGGATGGTTTAACCATACAAAATGTAAAAAATGTAAAACACAGTGTCCCAAAATTCAAGTAATAACAACCCCCAATTAAAGCAGCCAGGTCTTAAAACACTGGGAAAATACAAAGGTTTATACATTATCAGAGAGTCTACAGCTCACTGGGACATCATTCTAGCCTTGTTTGGGTTCTCCCTGGAGAAAAATCAGTCTCATAGACTCATTCATATGAGTATTGAAATGCAGATCTGCCCAGTGGGACTATATCTGTGCTGAACCTTTGTGCTAAACCAGACAGCTGCTCAAAACCCCCATTCACTGCTCCCAACGCAAAACGACAGAAGAAAATGCATGATTTTCAAGTTTACTTTTGTAAATTGTAAACCACCACATTTTCCCCTTGAATGTGGTAGTTGGTTGTTTCTTGCTGTTTTGAGGATCAGCGTTGTCACAGATCTTTGGGAGAAGAAGTTGCATTAATCAGAAGGTGCTAGAGAAACTTTGCAAGAGGAAAGGTTGGAACAGCTGGGATTGTTTAGCTGAGAAAACAGGTGAGCGTGGCAATGGGTTTGTGGCCATCTGGAGTGAATCAAGATCCCAGGCAGCCCAGATTTGACCTCCTGATTTGAGGTTCCACACCCCAGAAGATGGGCATGGGCCACGCTCCTTTGAACCCTGTACATCTCCCTTCCTCCGTCCTCACCCTATGACAATTTTGTGAGGTATCGCATAGATGTCCTTCCATAAAATGCTCAATTTAGCTGGTGGTCTTATAAAATGAGAAACAGCCTTGTCCATGTGACACATTGAAAGACATTGGCAAGCCATGCAACACGATCTTTCATTTTTATGGCTCAGGCGCAATATAATATTCCTCCTTGGAGGATTTCGACTTGGCTCAGAACTGGTCACCATGTAGGTTGTGAGAAGTCCTGCAGCTCTTTGCTCTTTGTTAATGATGCATGGAACAAATGGCCCTAGAAATAGTCTGGCAAGACATATGCAGCCAACTTTCTGCTGCGGACATTATACATTTGCTAACAAGACTTCCATAAATTAAGAGGCCCAAATGAGCCGCACAAGCAGAGCCAGCATGCAGGTGGCTGATGGCCATTTACCTTTTCCTATGGTTCCTCCAGGCACCACGGCACACAAATGGGACCAGGTTTGTGTTTACAGAAGGTCGACAGCCTTGACAAGTGGACAGAAAGGGAGGTGGATTTGCAAAGGTGGTACCAGTTCATTGATTCTTGAAATCCGGAGAGCAGAGAAGGAAAAAGTCAGTAAGAGAGAAAGAGAAATGGAGAACATTGCAAACAAAATACCTTTTCCCATCCAGACCGCCTCGCTTCCCTGGTTATAAATAATTTAGTTTGGAGGAATTAGACTACAGTTCTCCATCGCCCACTGGAACCCACAAGAACTTTGCCATCCATTTCAAAGAATTCAGCTCCAGGAAACCTTCGAGCAATCTTCAAGTGGGGAGGGGAGAGAGGACAAAGAATGTTTAAAATCTTGTTTTGATAAATGAAACTTGAATTCTCTGCTTCTTCACTCGCATTTCTATGTGATAGAGTGGATTTGAAAGCTCCCATCGGTTCTGCATCAATTCAGTGGAAGAATCTGGAAAGATTAAAAGCCAGACTAAAGCAGGTTTGTTTTCATTAGGGTTTCTGGAGGAATCTATAACACAATCAAACGAGTTTGGATTTCTGTGAAACTGATCCAGGGATGTTTGGGGGCTTTTCTTGTGTTGCATTGATTCTTTTTTTTAACTTCCCATAATTTTATGCAAATTTAGTTGTAGAAAAATATGAAAAAACCACCAAAATGTAAATTTCCCACTTAGAGTATCGTGATGGAAGCATTCAGCCAGAAAAGGCCTTTCATATGCAGCATTTTTTTCTGAGGCGCTTTTGTCTGGGGTAACAAGATGGCCCCAAATGTGAATAATATCAGGTTTCATTTAACACAGGATGAAGTAAAGGGCCCATGAAAGACTTTCTCTCTTTGAAAGCATTCTCTGTTTGGAAGATCTAGACGGCACCTTGATTGTTGTAACAGAAGAAAGGTGCAAAATTTGCCATATTATCAAATCAGGCTTTATACTGTGTTGATGCTACAATACAAACAAACATTATGGGGAGTATTCTTTAATACTACTGAGTTGGGAAAGATCTCCAAGTGGTTCTTTTCTATGTCACCTCCAGATGATCCATTCTTTTTGCTTGAATAACTTTTCTTTCACTTGCTGTGGAGATCAAACCTTCAGGGATAAATAAAAGGAAAATTAAATTGCCTGCTCTTCCAGTAGCCAACAAAACTCAAGCAAAAGCTAACGTTCCAGTTCCATGCATCTTGAGGTCTAGGCAATTCTAACAGTCTCAACTATTTATTGAGAAATTCCATTCTAGGCATCTGGGGCCTGGATGAGGACAAGAGGTTTTAATACACCGAATGGAAAGCAGATCCCCAATGCCAGGAAGTATTTGTTGCTAACATTGCCTTGGATATGGCCATCATTTGGACAATTATAAATGTCACTTTCTGTATCCTTGCACTGTATTTCCTCTGGACTGTACAATCTCTCCACCCACCCACTATACATACAGAGGAGTATTTGTCACTATGCCAATATCAATACCTACCTGACAAAGTAGGACGATGCATTATGCTTCTGGTGAAGGCTGCACCAGAAGAGCTTGTGTGCTATTATTATTATAATTATTATTATTAGAACATTTCTATGCCGCCCCTTGCCGAAGCCTCGGGGTGGCTTACAACACAATAAAATACAATACAATACAAAAATAACAATATAAAATTAAAATTAATAATACAAAATAAATAAGAAATATAAACGATATAAAAGAAGTTATAAAAGAAAAGTTGAAAAGAAAAGAAAAGAAAAGAAAAGAAAAGAAAAGAAAAGAAAAGAAGTCACCCTGGCCAGATAAATAAGTAAATATTGTTAACAATTAAAATGACGTTTAAATAAAAAGGTCTTCACCTGGCGCCGAAAAACAAATAACAACGGCGCCAGGCGGACCTCTCTGGTGAGCATATTCCATAGATTGGGCGCCACCGCAGAGAAAGCCCTCCTCCGAGTACCTACCCTCCTAATTTCTTCTGCTAAGAAGGTTCTCCATCTTTTTGCTACATCCAACTAAGGCTGATATCTAATTAAGGTTCCCCAGTACTGAAACTACTTCTGTCAGTGGATGAGAGAGGGGAAAGGGTGTGGACCAGCCTTTATTGCCATGTGCTAGCACCCAGACCCTCATCCTCAGAAGTTCTCAAGCCCACATTCTCAAAGGGGGCTCCAAAGCTGAGAAACAGGAACCAGTCACAGAAAAGCATCCACCAGTCCTGGGTCCCAGTCCCCAGAAAGACCCAGGAAGTGGTTGTCCTGGATCTAGAGGAAATTGCCGCACCATCTTTAGATTAGAAAGACATCTAGGCATCTAGGATGGACTTCTGGACTGCAGCCACAGCTGCAACACAAGGCTGTTAAAACAGAGGGCAGTGTCTCAGTGTGGACGTCATACCAACCAGCCTGAAATCAGCCAAACTGTTATTGAAGGTTCAGTCTTCACCCGCTCCTTGTTGGAGCATCCTATGGACAGCTCACTTTCCCCTCTTGGAGTCACTTGGAACATTCCATGCTGCTGATCTTGTCCTGCCTTGTTTTCCAAGGCAGCAGCAAAATGCACACACCAAACACAAATAAGCAAAATGTACTCTCCACGAAGTCCTCCAACTTCCATCTCAAACCTTGTCTTGAGTCTTCTCAGTATCAGATTAAGAGCTCTGCATTTTTCCCTTTTCACAAGAAAAGCCATGCATACATTTGCTCCACTTTTTTGGAATGTGCCTATCAATTCTGCACATTTTTCCAGTGCACATATGCTGTCAAAGACATTTTTTGAGGGGTGGATGGGCTGCAAATCACATCGCGAGGAAAGTACAAAGTTGACCTGCAGATTGTATCTGTGTCCACATTTGGTCAGGAAGGTGCCAAGTGGAGAAAATTCTGATCAAAAAGTGAATGGAAATGGATTTCTCACACACCCCTCCATCTTCCTTCGAAACCTGACCTGACCCTGGTAAAGATCTGAACCACATCAGAACTCTGCAATCCAGGTTCTAACACAGAGCACCAACAGTGATTGTACATTGATACTCTTGGGTCCTTTCTCAAGTCTCGATTTACAGGGCATCATAAAGACAATTCTTAGCTTATTAGTCGGTCTAGAATGTGGTGGAGTCTTGCATTATGGCTCCGTTTACATCTATTTCCATAATCTACAGCATGAGCTGGGTCATGCATGGTGAGAAGGGATGGGTCTCCTCTCTACTGGTGGATTACTGGAATGTCTTTGCCTTTCTATAGCTGTAAAACAATACATTTGGCAACCAACAGGGAATGACTAATTCATTTCCACTGGCCTGGCAGATGCAACAATTGAGGATTAATCGTGCATTAATTCCACTTCAAAAGCACTACCATGTTTTTCAGCTCTCCTAAACCTGAAGAGAAGAGAATTCAGGAAGCATTTTTACATCTGGTGCACGGGGGGAGAGGAGGAAGAAAATCAGTTACAGCTCTGTCACAAAATACTCTATACAATGAAGGTTATGTGACTAGAAAAGCAAACGATCAGCCAATTTCTTTCTCCACATGAAGAGGGATTTTTTCTAGCAGTAATAATGACAGATTGTGCCGTGAAAAGCAGCATATTCCATTACGGTGCTTGAGAGGAGAGGTGCCAAAGCAGATAGTGCTCAGTCAGACATTGGATCAGTGCCACCCACAATGGCGCTGAAGTTGTTTTGTCTCTCTCCGCACCCTCCCTCCCATCTTCCACAGCATCTGACTACTTATCCCACAGTGCATGAGCACATTTGGACCCAGGAGTTCTTGTATCATAGATGGATGGATGGATGGATGTTTTGGAAGAGATTTTCTCATCTTTGACGTAATATTAAAGTTTCTCCATTCCATCATTCATCTTCAGAGCAGCATATTTGGGGTGCCAAGGAATTGTGGCTCAAGAACAGCACTCATTGATGGGATGTGGATTGAGCTGAAACAGGAATCTGGAATCTTGGAATACCTGGAAAGGTTGCCAATGACACATGGCATCCTGGGGCAGTTGCTCAGGTCTCAGCACCTGTCAGGGTCCATCCATGATTCTGCTCTTGCTGCCATGTACACTTATGTGCGTGTCTATTCCAACTCATGTGCATTGATGAACATGGGACGACAAGGATCAGAAGTGTGGCATGCAGATTCAGGGGTGCTTCAGCTTAACCAGAAATATCCACTAAAGTGGAGAGAAACACCTCAAGTAATCACTGGAGTCCAAAATTATACATGGCATCACTACAGGCTTGATTCCGCAAGTATTGTTGTGCATCCTTGAACACAGAAGAGCTGAGCAGGGCTGTGACGGAGAGAAGATTGTGGCGGGCTTTCATTCACAGAGTCTCCATAACTCAGACATGACTTGATGTTAAACAGCAACAACAAATCTGTTCGAGGTTGAAGGCTATGCTGTATATTCTGCTCTTCGTCCACTTTATTAGCCATCTTCAGGGATGAATGCCAGACCTCATGAAGTCAAGCTGCACCAGCCAAGCACAAGACGGAGGTACCAGCTGCCTGCATTTGCAAGAGGTGAACAGGCTGCTGTGGAGGGCATTGTGGAGGGATCACAATGGATCTTGTATAGTTGTCCCCCCACATTTGTGAGGGTCAGGGGCACAGGACCCCAGTGAAAGTGAGAAAATGGTGATTATCTCTAGGCCCACTGTGACCAAACTCACCACTGCCTACTCTTTGCAGCAAGAAAATGCCAGAGAGATTTCCCTTTCTGGATCGGCAGGGCAGGAAGGCTTCCTCTCTCTCTATGGTGATGCTTTGGAGGCCCTCCCTCTCTCCCTCTTTACTTCCTCTCTCTCTACGGTGATGACGATTTTTTTAGTAATTAAAAAAATAGGCTTTATGGTAGTTCATTTGTTGTGGTTCAGCACTCAGATGTTTCTCACTTGGGGGCTGCCTGCACACATAACTGCCCACACACCACCACAAACTGCCTTGCAACGTGAGAAAAACACATTCTGCTAATCTTCGGAACTGCACGACTCAGACAAAGCCAACTTGCCGCAGGATCTGCAGGCTGACTTCACAGAAACCCAGCATCCTTTGAATCCATTGTGGATTTCCCCAGGATCCCTAGGGACAGCATAGCAGGCACAGGAAATGTCAAATGGCAGCCACAGACCCCCCTCCATGGCGGTGCAGCTGAGGGGGCCACCTGGCCAAGGAGTGAGAAACAGGCCTGACGATGCACAAAACTCAAAGAAAACCAAGCACAACGTTCCTTGAAAGCCACACCTGCATCTTCCTGTTCTCCGGCTCCACAGGATTCTAAATAATAGATTATCTGCAGACTTCAAGTGTTCACACTTCCAACAAACCGGAGGAATTAGCAGGCGACATTTTGCCATGTCTTCCTTTGGCTTGTGCTCACAATGCCAGCTGCCTTCCTGAACCTCATGGAGTCTCTTATCATCAAACTATTGACAATGATTAATAAAATATATGATTCGTGTTCTACTCTGTTGAGCGTGCAATCCTCCAAAGTCTGGCTTAGGGTTGTATTTATAATTCAAACAGTAATGGAAAAGGAAATTAAAATCCTTATAATTTATCAAAAGAGTGAAAACTGCTGTTGAAAAAGGGAGGAAAATAAGGAATCAGTCCATTGAGAATTGAGAAAATTACTTCGCAAGTGGGTTTTCCCCCCTCCTTCAAGGAAAGGAGCTATTAGTTAATAATGTTAACACATTTCTTTTGTCCTTTCCACCTTGATATTCTTAATTCATGAATGTTGCAAAACTGCAAAACTCCTCTTAAACTGATGTAGCATTTATCTCAGCAGATTTCTTTTTTTAATTGACTTTTCTTTGCCTGTGTTTTCCCCCCTCTCAACAGGAAAAGCTTGAGTGCCATAAACTTCCATTTAAAAATTAGTATTATCAAAGGAAACAGAAGGAGTTATAATAAGTGCCTGGTGTGAATAATCTGCACATATTTTATTACGTTTAGATCCATTGTATGAGGAAGATTTTAATACACTGAATGAAGCTTGAAATTTCCATATATCTGTAAGAACAGATTTGAAATTATATAGATGGATAATTGACCCATGTATACTGGAAGCAGTTGATAAGAATTCAGTCCACTCATAAGATTTAGCATATAGAATGTGTTGTATGTGCATGTAACTTGTGAGAGGCAGACCAAGATGCAGCTCAGCCGGTTCAACTATTTTATTTATCTATCTATCCATTTATTTAAAGCTTTTCTAGACCATCCCAAAAAACTGGGTGGGACAGCCTTGGAAGACCTTAGAAGGCAGACTCATAGAAGAGTAGGGTTGGAAGGGGCCATGAAGGCCATCAAGTCCAACCCCTGCTGTTGCAGGACACCAAGTTACACCATCCCACTCAGAAACAAAGCTGAAAATGACCTTGACAGATGAGAGAACCAGGCAGAAAATGAAAGAGTGAAATTGAAGGCAGATGAGTGGAAAACTGTAGAAGAGGAAGAGGAAGAGGAAGAAGAACTCTAGGAATATGCTAGGCCTGAGAATTCTGACTCTTTTGAGTATGATGGACTTCTTGTCTGCTTCTACTCTGAGGATGAGACACTAACAAAATCATTTTTCTCCAGTGGACTTTTGCATCTAAGATGGGCCACAGCTTGTGCATTTTTTAAAAGCAGCAAGAGAATTTCTGCATATTACATGTGTTTACTATTTCCTTTGTGGGTTTTTTCCTTTTTTAAAAAATGTACAAATTGTGCCTCATTAAGAGACTGAAGTGCCAGACTGGCTGGACTTTCACTGGGGTGAGTCAGTGCCAGTCCAGGGTTGTCTCACCAGAGCTGAATCCATTGGATTTTCTAAACTCTAAACTCCCTATTGGATTCCTCACACAGCCCTAAGGGCTCAATATGCAGGCATAAGACGGGGGATACCTGGCTTAGTACATGTGAACTAGGTCTTGCAGTTATAGCGAATTACAAGCTATGCTTGCAATTTTTGCAGGTGCATCTACAAAAAAGGCAAACTAGGATTGCATGGATTTCCAGGTTTTTAAATTATTGATTGTGGTATATTGTATTTTTATGGATGTTGTGAGCCACCCCGAGGCTTTGTTGCGATGGGGGCGGCATAGAAATGTTTTAAATAAATAAATAAATAAATAAATGTTGGTCGGCCATTGGTAGGAATGCTTCTACTCTATTGTGCGCTTCTAAGATCTCACCCCAAACTCTGAATCCAGTTTGGAACGTCACACTGCAAGAAGCATAAATTGGAATGAGTTTAGAGAAGAACAACTGAAGTGACCTGGAAAGTCCTATGAAGGCAGATGGAAGAAAGCCAGATATGTTTTGCTTTGAAGAGAGAAGACCATGGGGTAGGAAGAGGGCCATAATCCAAGGAAAGCAAATAACAGACTTAAGTTACAAAAAGGCACATTTTGGTTGAATATTGGGAAGAACTTCTGCATGGTCAGCATAGACAGGCAATGCATCCGACTCCACTGAGAAGAGCCACCAGAGTTGAAATTCGTCCTCACCATTGTGGCCTACCTGTTCACCCACCTGTCCCTCTGGACCGGAGGAAGTGGGACAGGCTCTCTGAATATCAAGGCTCTTCTCTGCCTCCCTGCCCACCAAGCCAGCAAGGGGTACCCATGATGAGAAAGAGAGGCCCAGCTAGTGGAGAAAAGTGGTCTCTGAAGGCCTCCTGCTCACAAGGCCTCCGAGACCCAGAGCCAGCCCTGTCTCAAAGTACATTGCAAGTCTGTTCACTTTGTTCAGGGTTTCACGTTGCAGAAGAGCTTCTCAGGCAAGGCCAGACATGACTGGGCACCTGCCAAGGGCCCAGGTCTCAGCAGGAGTTTGCTGACAACAGCCCCCGCAGGGCGACTTGTTCAGGGAGGGGGCCCATGGAAAGTGCTGTCATCCATCAAGCAACATCAGATTTGGTCTCAGCAGTTCCCTGTGCAAACCAAAAACTGAATCTCTTGCCTCACAGTGGATGGGAAATGTGCTTGGAGGAGGGACCCTACCCTGAACTAACATGACAGTGCCAACAAAATACCTTGAAATAGGAAATAGGGTGTCCGAGAGCAACCTTCACAGATGTGCTGGCTTCCAGAAGAGTTGGGTGAGAGTCCCCAACATTCCCCAGCCAGGTTGAGGTGTCTCCTCTGAAAGGACAGCCTAGATGTTGGAAACTGCTGTCTAACCCCAAGCAGAAAGATGACGTCCTTGCAGCTCTGCCATATGGACCTTCATCGTGATTGGTGCCAAAATCCCCAGCTGTTGCGGTCGAGAAGGCAGACTTAATACCTGAACTGGAATGGTGACAACCGCTTATCATGCTTGATTTCAAAGACACGAGGGCAGGCTCATATTCCCAACATGTGCTTTGGGTGGCAACCAGGAAAGCAGACTGCTTTGGCAAGAAGCTGCTAGCTTCTCCTTTGCCAAATTTAAGGGGATTCTGTATTCATTTTCACTGAGCAGAAGAATGACTAGAATATAAATGTCTCGGCAGGCTAGAAAAATAATTTCAGAAAGAGGCATCTTTCGCAGGTCTGCCGATAACTGCAGGCATGTAGTGTGTATTGTTTTATGATAGACCAACTGAACTCCTTCCTTCCTTCCTTCCTTCCTTCCTTCCTTCCTTCCTTCCTTCCACATGCATGGATCTTCCATTCAGGATTTTTTCTAGATGGGTGTCTGAAGATTGCAAGGAGTAACTCCCAGAAGCAGAAAATTGCCATAGCAGCTTTAACACACAACCAGGCAGGTGGAGACTGGGTTTTCCAGGATTCCTGGAAGGAGAGTCACCAATAGACCCAGTAGAAGACCTAAGTCAGGTTGTAAACCCAGTTTTTCTGATCCAGCCCTCTGATGTTCCCAAATCAGCCCTCTGTGGTTTCCCAGAAAGCCACGCCCCCTTCCCTGGCCCTGGCCCCTTTTCCCCAACCCCCAATCATTTAGTTCCGTCCTCTCTTTCCCAACAGAGCCCGCCTCATTTGAAAAGGATCTACACGAATGAACCTTAGCACTCATGAACCGGCCAATCCACATTAGTGCTTTTGCACATGGACATAGGTGTGAAGTAGCGACAATGTACATATTCACTGATGGTAATAAGCACATGTCTAATGAAAAGTTCATTGAAATACAATTTGCAGACCAGGTTTTCACTCTTTTTTTTTTTTTTTTTTTTTTGTGAGAAATGCATAATGCACATTTGGGCGAGGGCAGGGAATTAGGGTACAGTGGAAATGCAATAACATCTGTGTTTTAAATTTTTATTTCTGCCACTGAGTGGACCATGGACCTAAAGGAGCAGGACATTCCACAAAATACAGCCAGGAGAGATTTAACAAAATTGGTACTTCCTAGACGAAGCTTAAGTTGGCAAACCCAGGGTCTGACTTGGTGTGAAGCAGTTTTGTATGCTCAACATTATCCTCATTATATCACTGTGATAAATTTTAGAGGGATAATAGTATTAGTGAGCACCAGTAAAAACAACACAAGACATTTTGTGGCACTAATTGCAATCTATGATTAATTTGTTTGTACCGGGGCCAAAAGAAGTTCTTTTCTTGCTCATGTATTTATTTATTTATCTATCTGTCACTCCACTGTGGCTATCGTACTTTAAGTAAAGCTGTTGTTGCTGCTGCTGCTGTTGTCATTGCTGTTGTTGTTAAATTGCTTTCTGAAATGCAAACTGTTAAACTGGGGAGTTCATGCATCCTTTAATATAACTTCTGGGGAAATCATTCCGGTTTTCATTTCAGAGGGTGAAGAAACAACACACCTTTGTGGCTCTCTATGTTCTGGTTTGCTTGTTCCATAGGTAATGAAACTGCTCCGGCTCTGGAAGCACTTTCTTGAATGAAAGGCCAAGCTTGGCAGAAATCCCGCACCATGTTTGCATCCTCCGTCTTCGAAAGAGCATGACATTTGCACGTGGACTAAAGCAAAGGGGAAATGAAAATGTTTTGTTGCCTAATGAGAACCTGGTCAGAGCGTGGGAGAAAAAGTATGGAGGATGACTATATTAGCGTGCCGTACCGAAAGGCTTATTCCTGTGGTGTGCTGGAATTTGAAATTGTCTCTCTCTCTCTCCCCCCCCCCACCCCGCCATCTGCCTCCCTCTTTCTCTACAGGTCAGGAAGCTGCAGAAATCCACAATGGATCCGAAGAACTGCTCAGCAAAGAAGCTTTTCCCAAGTCACCAGACTTCTTCGTAAATTAGCGCAAAGGTGAATTAGGGCAAGGAGAATGCAATTCAGGTGGACGAGGAGGGATGCTCAGACTGTGGTCTGAAGGTACCTCAGGCATCCACCATGTTGAAGCTAAGCAGGGTTGGGACTGGCCTGAGCTTGGAGGGGAGACCTCTGGGAACTGTGTGGAGAAAGCCTGAGTTCCACAATGGGAGAAAGGCGGGATAGAAATGGGACAAATATATGAATAATACAAGGAGGATGGGACAAAAGGTGCCTCCCTTTCTGTGAAACAGAATCGATTGAACAAAGTCTGCACGTCCAGCTTGCTGGGTTTGTGTGATGTGTGTCTGTAGGGGGGAGTCTCAGATAGGAGAGCATCAGTCCCCCACCCCGCACCCATTGGTGTGGGACCACCATATTTTCTCCCTGGTGCCAATTCATCCACCTCCCCTCTCCCTCTGGACTAGTCCAGAAAACCGTAGAAGGAGAATGCAAGGCAAGTGAACAAATTATGTCCTCACTTGTGTTCCTGCAGGAACTCCAGCCCTTCGGGGTCACAAAATGGTTGCCATGGATCCATTAGAGGTTCTCACCCACTCATGAAATGGCTACTGTAGTGGGTGTGTCCAGTCACCAAACTCTCATTTTTGAGGTGGCCAGAAGCTGAATGGATCCAACCCTTGACCCACCAACTCCCATGTTAGTCCTTTGAGAATGGTGGAGGCCAAGAACCACCTAGAAGCTTTGGCTGGCCAACACTTGACTGGGGAAGGATGAAAGTCCATGCCCACCCTTTTCTTTTATTTGCCTGTTTATGAACTGGCAAGGGTTTCTCCTCCCCTGCCTGATGTTCTTCTCTTCCTTTAATTTGAATTGGAAGCATGATTCTCAGAGCACATTTGGATCGGACAAGCTGCTAAGATCATCACTCCAAGCTGTTTCTTGCAGCCTCGGCTTGCCATTTGGATTGAAAGAAAAAGGTGGGGGAAAGAAATCCCTGCTAAGTTGGAAGAAAGGCCAGCAAGAAAAGCGGATGAGCTCAATCAATCTTTCATGGCCCCAGAAAGGCTTAGAAATCTCCCATTTGCACCTTCACGAGGATGAGGGCCCCGTGAAGCAGGGCAGGGCTCAGAAGCAGGTATCTTTGGGCAAGTGATTGGGCCTGCAACCCTTCAGGGGATGCTGAACACTCCAGGGGACTCCTGGCTGCTCTTCTCCATTCTCTTTGTGGTCACTTTCTCTTCACCTTTCCTCCCAGAGCGGGGAAGCCGGGGCAAGCTTAGCCCATGGGGAAGCATCTTTCCTTTACCTTCCACACATATGATTTGTGATTCAAATCCCTACAGCCCCCTCCCCACAAAGCATTAAGAAAATGGAGAAAAGTTGTACTACGGTAACCTGTACTCTGGCCACCTAATGAGAAGGAAGGACTCCCTGGAGAAGACCCTGATGCTGGGAATGATTGACAGCAAAAGGAGAAGGGGATGGCAGAGGATGAGGTGGCTGGATGGGGTCACTGGGGTGGTGGGTGTGGGCTTGGGTGGACTCCAGGGGATGGTGGAGGACGGGAGAGCCTGGAGGAATGTTGTCCATGGGGTCATGATCTGTGGGGCACAAACAGAAACATTTACATATGCCCTGAAGTAGCTGTGTGTCCTTAAAGAACCCTGTCTCCTATGGAAACACCTTTGTGCAAAAAGAAATGTAGGGGCAAGAAAGAAGAGAGCAGTTGATTTCCGGAAAAAGTCTCAAGAAGAAAGACTCGGGGCAGCAACAGGTGAGGAAATGTGGGTAAATGTGGATGAGGTGGCTGGATGGGGTCACTGGGGCGGTGGCTGTGGGCTTGGGTGGACTCCGGGGGATGGCGGAGGACAGGAGAGCCTGGAGGAAGGTTGTCCATGGGGTTGCGATGGGTGGGGCAGGACTTTGTGACTAAACAACAAGAACCCTCACTCATTGTGAGCCCTACCTGTGAGAATTTTGCTTCCCTGGAAGAATTTGGTGGAAAGGTAGTGGAGAAGTTGAAGAAACCATTTGTGCATGTTGTGTGTGTGCGGGTAGAGAGAGTGCAAACGCACACCTAGGTAGGAGGGAGGGGCAGGGAGAGTGGCCCTGGGGATTCCTTTGTGGCTGGATGTGTGTTGACTGAGGAGGAGTCAAATCCTTTTCTGGCAGAGCCAAGGAAGAATTTGGGGGTTTCCACCCCTTCCTGCTATTGGTGGAGGGATTTGCATGTTCTTGGGACTCCAGACCAGGAAACAGGGGCCTCTGCACCCTCTCCACCTTTTAATTTTCACTCGTGAAGCTGCTGAAGTTCATCATGACCTGGATTAGAATAGGAATTTATCTACTGCTGGCCCACCTCACCAAGGAAGACTCCTCGACCTGAGCTCTTCTTCTCTGCTTCAGGTGGGCAGTGGAGCTTCTGAACATCCGCAGTCAGCAGAGAGCCGTGGGAAGCACGGTTTCCCAGGACTCCCGAGCCGAGCTGCGGGCTCTGTGAACTGCTGCTTCCCCTCATTCAGACAGCTCAGCAGGGCTGGTCGGTGTTTCCCTGGCTTTCCCAGATGCGGAGTGCAAGCAGGCAGCCCCTGTGTTGGCTAAGCCGAGGCCAAGCTGCCTGTGCATCCTGCAAAGACCACCTCCAGCTGCTTGCATGTGTCAGCGAAAGAGGCAGGCGCAGTTCCCCTCGCGTGCTCTGAAGTGCCTCTACATTCATTTGAGGGTCACTAAACCGTGTGCTATAGAAGACTACATAATACTCCCCCCCCCCCCCCGCAATAGCTCCTTTTTGGGAAGAATACCCTCTCCCAAAGATCACAACATCAAGTGGGTGATCCATTGTATTTTATCTTATATTTAACTGCCGTCTCTTTATGAGAGCAAGGGCTATCATCAACCCTCCCCGGACACTCATCGCGAAACACTTCAGTGCTCATTATCTGCAACTGGAAATTACGACTGGAGAGCAGGCATTATCTTGTATATCATTATGGGGAAGGAGCTGATGGAAAGGAGGCAATGAAGTCAACAAAGAGAATGGATGCAGCAGAAAGTATCATTTTAAGGCTGTTCACTAGACTGAAGCCAGACGTGGTGCTGCAAGCGAAAATAAAGGAAATGAACGGCGCCCATCCAGTTCTGCTGGGAATGGCTTGTTATTGCTCAGGACCAGCCCATCTGTAGTTGGAAGAAAGACAGGGAGGAGGGAAGGGGGTGGGGAGAGAGAGAGTGAGAGAGAAAGAGAGAGAATTTTCATGTATTATTTTCATATTATATACTCCCCTTTTTCCTCTTGCAAGGAACACGACAGCTTACGTACATGGCCTTCCTCCTCTTCATTTTTATCCTCACAACAACCCTCTTGGGTAGACTAGGCAGAGACTCAGTGACTGGCCCAATGAGGAAGGGAGTGTAATCCAACTTCAGGCTTCTACCCAGTCTGACACTCCAACCAGCACTTCATCTTGACTCTCAGTTATTAGTATTGAAATAATGTGGCATGCAATAATATTGCAATGGGATCTATTTATTTTATGACATTTATAAGCAGGCACACACTTCAAAAGACTCAAGGCAACTCACAGTATCCTCACAAAAATTGGAAAGCTATCCAGAAAATGGATAGCTTTTATGGCCAAGAATAGACTGGAACTTGCACCACCCAAGCCAGAGTCAAACCCGTTCCCCAGGACCACCTCCTCCTCCTCCTCCTCTGCCAAGAAAGGAGAGAGGTGTTTTTGAGAGTTTCTCTCTGGAATTCCAAAATTTAAGTAGGGATTTGGCCCACTTCTGTAATTCAGCCTTCAAAGGCTATTACTGTAGATTTTGAACTGGAACTGAAAAAAGAAGTGGACCTGGAATGCTTTGAGGAAATGCCAAGACAACTGACTCAGAGACAGAGAACCAGTCGCTTTCATGGAACCAAAGAAACCGGGTTGAGCATGCAGAGATGGGTGGAGGCAGCTGGACCCCATGAGGAGGAGTGTGTAGCATCAGTTCAAAAGGTCGGACCATTTGAGAAGCATCAAGCTCAGCAATTAGCCCATAAACAACAAGAACCACCCTGAAGGTGGAGGCAGAGTTTTTGGCTGGGGTGAGACAAGTGTTCAGCTTGGAATCTGCTTCATCCCACGAAGCCACATTTCCCTCTAGCCACTGTTCTAACTTCCCTCGTGTCTTTGCTCACGGGCTTCTGCAATGCCGCTTTCCTGAATTACAGGGGTCTGGCTAGTGTTTTTTCCTTGATTTCTACCAATGGAATCATTATTTTTGTTGTGTCTTGAAATCGGTGTAAATGCAGTCCTTCTCCCCCCCCCCCTTGGGCTTTTAAATGTTTGCAAACGAGATCATTTTGTTTTATTTTAATTGGTGCATTGCACAAGTGCTGGGGCTCTGAAACTTCCACAAACCCCTCTGGCCCTCTTCACTTAGTGCTGAAGCAGAGGATGACACAGACAGAATAAGGCTTTGCTGGGCTAAACCAGGTCACGTGCGGAGACTGGCAAGGACGTTTTGGATGAGCCCTGGCTTCCATGGGGCTACCAAGCAGGGGAGCAGACTTGCAAAGCGCTTCCTTGGGCGAGATCTGCAATCCAACAACAACAACCCCAGCGGTGCAATTTTCAAGACCCGAAGCATCAAAGCAAAATCAGACAAAAATTATGCAAATTGCTGTCGCCAGCAAAAGAATCCCGAATGGATCCAATTCCAGCAGGAGAAATGGAATGTGATCTTCCCAGGCCAGCAAAACCCACTGAAAGTTTGTTCCAGAATGAAAATCTCATATATTCTCAGTTAGACCTCTGGGAACTAGCTATTACGCACCATGGCTTGCAGGAGAAGATGCTAATTATTGCTCTGCCTCAGACAGCAAAATATCTCGGGGCAGCTGCACTGGTCTGAGAAACAGAGCAATGCTTGGGTCTGAGATAAACCTCCGGACAATCCAGCACAGTGCAGCTAAGTATCGTGTCTCTGTGTGCATCTGTTTGGCTTTCCCTTAATTGGTTTGACCTTCTTGAAAGGGGGAGTTAAGAACAAAGGCATATTGTTGGGAATGCACCGGTCTCGGATGCACTTGCTCTGTCCTTGGAGGAGGGGACATCTTTGCGTGTGCCAATCGCTTCGAAGTTGTCTTTGGCAGGAGAGGAGATTTCTGGAGGAAATGTCTCCATCCGTTCCACAACCTGAGAGCCAGTGTGGTGTGGAGAGCCAGTGTGGTGTAGTGGTTAAAAGCATGGGACTGGGACTCAGACAATCTGGGTTCTAGTCCCCACTCAACCTTGGAGCCAACTGGGTGACTTTGGGCCAGTCACAGACTCTCAGCCCAACCTTCCTCACAGGGTTGTTGTTGTGGGGATAAGATGGAGGAGGAGATGTAAGCTGCCTTGAGCCCTGTAGGAAAAAGGCAGGATATAAATCGAAAAGATAAATAAAGATAAACCTGTGCCATGCTTGCTGTTTTCTTCGTTCGTTTCTTTATCAGACACATTGGTGGCCTTTTCAACAAGGGCGGATCCAGGTTCTGGTGGCGCTGTCTCTGAATGGGCCCCACGCTGTCCTGCTGCTCATTTTCTCTCCATCTTCCGCAGAGCCAGAGGTGAAGATGCGGGTCCACGTCCCTGCCCTTGTCATTACACACCTGCGAAGGCGGCGATGGAAGAAGCATGGCCAGGAATCTGTAGGTCAGTAGTGACCCCCCCCCTGCAGCGGTGAGGTTCTCAGTGATGCCCAGGGGTGCCAACCCATAATGCTTCCAGACTAAGCTGATTAAGAACAACGAACCTAATGCAGAAGACACTTCAACATACTGTTTTGGAGGCATTCTCTCCAAAATATGCATTTCTGCACAGATTTTCTTTTGAAATGCACATTTTCGCCATTGCTCTTTGGAGCCAAGAAATGATCTGCACGGCTTGAAGAGGCTGCCCGTTTCTGCTGCGCAAAATTTGAAGAGTCTCAAAGGATCATTCACCCTTGGCAGCACGCGGTTGCTTGGGAGGTGTGGACTTCTGACCACCGCGTTCCTACTGGCCCTGTCCCTGCCCTTTGCATAAAGGCTGGTCACAGTCTGGGAAGATGCAACCAGACTCAGGCATTCTACAAGTTTGCCAGGCCTTGTAGCTCGTTCTCCATTGCTGGTGGCTGGACAGCCTGCCCTGTGCCTTTCTGGTTTACTCTGCAGTATCTTGCCTCCTTCTCATTTAAGAGCCATAGAAATATTTGTCCTTGGGACTAAAGATAGACTTGATACACGTAACTGACCTACAGTATGTTACCAGCAGCTGAAAATAGATACACTGGGCAAAATGGCAGATTCTGCGCAGCGTGGTGTTTGCACGCATGGCCTTCCTTGGGCATCCTGCCAGAGGCAAGGTGCACCTCTTTTCCATGCAGAACCCAGTTTTCAGGAGACCTCAGGAAGGGAGCCAGAGGGGAAAGCAAGAGAACAAAAACTGAGCAAGCATTGCCAGCTCGAAAACAAAACCAGTGTGAGAATACGCATCATCTGCAAGACAAAAATAATGAAATTAAACATAACCAAACTGGGATTTTGGAAAACAGGAATGCTAGGAATGTATGCAAACCAACCTGGCCCTGATAAGGTCCTGACCCAAAATCATAGAAACAGAGAAACAGAGCGAGTCAGAAGGGGACTCCTGGGCCATCTAGTCTGACCCTCGGCTCCAGCCGGCTCTGCTCACGACATGCCCACCATGTGCGTGTCCATCCTATCCTTGAAAAGCCTCACTGATGGGGCCTCAACGACCTCCCGTGGAAGCCCATTCCACACCCTCGGGGTCCTGACTGGCAGGAAGTGCTTCCTGGCATCCAAACTGAACCTTGGTTCCTTGAGCTTGGCTCTGTTGGAGCGCATCCTGGGAAAACAGGTCTCTATCTACCTCCGTGTGATACCCCCTCATGTACCTATATGCCACCAACAGATCCCCCCAGAGTCTCCTCTTCTCCAGGCTGAAAAGACCCAGTCTCACCTCATGCGGCTTTCCCTGCAATCTGCCCACCAACCTCGTGGCCCTACGCTGCACTGACTCTAACCTGGCTATAACCTTCCTGTAATGTGGAGTCCAGAACTGAACACAGTACTCCAGTTGCAGGCACACCAGAGTCGTACAGAGTGGCAGTGATACCTCTCTCGATCTAGAAGCCACGCTTCTGGCTTTGCAGCCAAGGGTGGCGTTCGCCCTCTTGACCGCTGTGTCACACTGCTGGCTCAAATCATACCTTTGGCACTCCATCCATAGCAGATCTCAACGGTCAGCAGGTTCCCACAAGAGTGTAACTCCTTAACCTACAGTGGCTGGTTCCTATTCTACAAGATGGGGACATGTCCTACTTTACAGGCGACAGGCAGCTCCCTGCAGGGCTGTTGGAGGACAGTGTTTGCTTGGAAGGGCTCCTGAGTCCATGCCTGGTTGAACAATACATAGTGCAGTTACCCATCCGTGCTGAGCACCTGGACAGAGCCCGAGCCAACACACAGATTACCTGGTCATGCCTTCCCCGATTCGGTGCAACGCATTGCCTTTCTAGTCCAGCAACGGTGTTTGTTCCCAGACTGCATAATTGAGCATCTCTGTCCTCTTTGGGATGATGTGCTTCCTTTCTGGGGAGGGTGGGGGGCCGATGTGCAAGTGGTCCCCGGCTCCCTCCCTGGCCAACCCTAATCAATGATCAGCCGGGGATGGAGTCTTGCAGCAGCTCTCTCCTTGGGTTTCCTCTTGCTTTACTCCAGCGCAGTTTGTGCAGCTTAGCAGAGCAGGCAGAGCTGCGGAGGCCAGAACGCGACGGAAGGCTTCCTAATCCATTCTGTGAGTGCCTCCCCCACCCCGCTCCCCCCTCCACACTCAATCATCAACTGGATTGCTTTGGAAAGGGTCTTGCAGGTTTCCTTTTTTACAGAAAAGGTCACTTGCATTTAGGACAACAAAGTAATTCCCTTTCACTTAATCCAGCTACATCCACCCCCTCCTCCGCCATCATGCCCCCACCGCTCAGCCTTCCGATTTGCACGGTTTCAGATTGGTCCGCTTTCAAATATACTTTCTATGTGATTTAAGGAGCACTTGGTGATGTGCTCGCAAAACATGGCAGCATCAGCCGTCTTGCCCGCTGTCTGACCTCAGCCGAGCTCCAGCAGGCCTTCGTGCCTGCACTGGAGCTCCACGTAACTTCTTGGGCCTGCAGCTTTGGCAAAGCCAAAGAGAGAAATTGAGTGTTGTTGCTGAGGTTCATAGTGTGGGTTTGGAAGCATAAGTCTTGCAGGGCCAGTAATACTTGGCTCACATCGGAGGTGAGCGTTGCTACGCTGACATTTTCCTCATCCAGCTTAACTTTTAATGTTTCTGTACCTCTCCCCACGCTGTCCTATTTGGGCTCCAGACAGAGCTTTTCTACTTGAGGCATTTTTTGTGGTTATTTATGGGTCCTTTAGAGGATGCTGTGACACCACCCCCCCGCCCCACATCTGTGTCTAAAGAGCACTTCCAGCATTCTTTTTTTAAGGGTGGAGAAATTAGGTACTATCTGTAAAGCAAAAGCAAATTCTTTTTCACTCATGTATTTGCACTACTGCACCACACCACAGTGCCACCTAGAGGTTATACAGCAGAACGGCAGGATTGCAAATGCTGTTCAAGTAACATGTGGATCCGTGACAAAACCAAAAGGGGATACTATGCATTAATAACCTTATGTACAAAAGACTGCCATTACTGGGAAATACCCTTTCCCCAACAGCTGGTGCTTCTGACTAGCACTTAGAGAAATGACATTTCCTGGGGCTACTTGAGTCTGACGTGCTACACAAGAGGAGGACCACCCCTTCTTCCTTTCTCCCGCTCACTGAAGCTTCCTTCTCACAGCCCCACCATTCATGTCAGAAGCGAAGAGAACTCTGCCCTTCCTTCTGGTGTTAGCTTCCTTTGCTAGGTACCTGATTCGTGTCTTTGGACCTGCATCCCCTCAGACCTGCATCCCCCTCCATCACCCCTGGCCAGGTGCCCCAGCCACTGGCATCCTGGACCTGACAGAGCAGCTGATGAACCAGCAGCTAGCAGTGGTGATGAGGACAAATCTCACCATGCACTTACCAGCCAGCCCCTGTTGGTGGCCAATCACTCCTCCCTGTGGGAGCTGCCTGTGGGAGCGGATCCTTTTGAGCCTGCCAGGCAAAGTCTATCAGGAGGCATAGAACTCCACCCCAGCTGATTCCGTACCACCTTCAAGGGCGGGCATCTCCATGTGTAGTACATGGGATGCCAACCAGTCAAGTGATTACAGAAGCCCACATGCTCGAATCCTTTCCTCCAGGTTGCGCAGCTGCTGTTCCGTTCTCCACCATACAGGAGTTGATCTCTGTTTTCCTTCTATCATCCAAGTAGGAAGTGTGTGGGCATTAATGACCCCAATTTAATGAGCTCGGTGCTGTGTCAAACAAAAAGAATCAGAAGAAAAATGCAGTGATGTTTGCAGTGGCTGTTGAGACAACGGAAAGACAATTCTTGATGGTCGCCATCCAAACGAGGCCAGTGTAATGACTCGGCTGCATTTCTCCTAAACTTTAAAGGTCATTCCCAACAGGCTTTCTGTTGATTATCTTTCAGGAAGTCTCCACAGCACTTCGCTGTGATTAACTTAATGTGGTGGTGAAAATATTATTCTCTGTGAAAATAAAAGAAAGAAGGTAGGGAGATGGCTGATTTACTTCAGTAACAAAAACGGGCATCAGTTGATGAGCTTCCTTTCCTCAAATTGGGTGCAACAATTCAGGTTTTGATTACTGATGGCCATAAATCTGCCTCCCTCTGATCAGCACCCAGCTTTATTCTGCTTCTTATCTACCACTCCTATAAAGCTAGACATCACCCACATGAGGGGCCTTATTAAAATGCCATCTCCTGTTTTTCCTCTCTTGAACTTTAAAGTATATTGAAATGGGGCTTTTTCAGGAGATTAGACTAACTATGGGAAATTTGCTCATGTGTCTTTATGGGTTCTGGGGACTTAGCACAGTTTTTTCTGATGGAGCCTGACCCAAGCTTATGGAATGCTGTGGTTGACCATCAGGAGAGTGGAATGCTTCCCGGACCATGGAAGTCTGCATTCGCTGGACTTTGATGCCTGCATTCTGGAACCAGTCGCTAAGCCAAATATGTTACCCTGGATTGTGAAATCCATGGCTTTCACTGACTTGTTGCACGAGTGCAAAGTCTCTCTATGAAAAAGCAGGGAATTCAAACGTGTTATGGTTCTAATGGACAGCAGAAAGCCATGCCACCCAAGCAAAACTCTGCATGTTGGCTGGATTTTGTTCCCCTGTTACAGAGGGGAGTTGATCCTGGTAACCTGGCAGGCCCTCGGGTCATGTCCCCTTTCTCCTTCAGCGTTCCATGTATGTCTCTCCAGAAGCTCTGTGCTGGCTGGAATAGGATGATTATTCTGGATAGAAGGGGTGTATCATTCTTCAGTCAAGAGTATATACTCCAAGGTAAACAATCCCTTTAAAAATTAATATCCAATCCGCAGTTCGTTAACCAAGTGAGCATTATGAATGGACAATTCATCCAATAAGCCAACTGCTTACTAATCCTAAACCTCTGCACCACCCATGGGCAGACAATCCAATTTCTCTCAGTTTCTCATCCTGTCCAAACTTAAATCCACTCCATTTTAAACTCTGAGCATTTCTCCAATTGCACATTGGGTGAGAAATGATAGAAAGAGATGGTCAAATGCAGCGGCATCATGACAATCAATTCCAAACCGGGAAAAGTTTGTGTGAACACGACACTCCTGGTCCACGACACTCACGATGCCTCCAGTCAGGAAGGAAATAATGAGAATATTAACAGCAGTCCCTGGCAAATTCAATTTAATCAATGCATGCAGCATCCTGGAGGTTTCCTCTATTCCCCTCCCCCACCCTATAAAGCTGCTGAATTATTTAGGGTTGAAATTTTAAAATTAGAGCATGAGGCGTATAAGGATATAAATATTTGATAATTGTTTCTGGGATTCCAGTGTAGCAAAATATATTTTCCATGCTCTTAGCATCTGATAAAGGGTCATATGATTGGATGATGTGGGTCCTCTTGTTGTTCTGCTGGTTACTCTGTGTGTGTGTGTGTGTGTGTGTGTGTGTGTGTGTGGAGGAGCTCTAGGAATCACAACAGGCTGATTGATAATGGAGGAACTTGTTTGTCAGCTCAAGAAGACACATGGAAAGAGTGTTGCTTTAAGGGGGAGGCGAGGCGAGACCTCCAAATAGTTCAGAATGGTATTAAAACATTGCGGGAAGGATTCACGTCGGGTGCAGATACTCATTTTAAAGAATATTTCTCCTGGACAGTGCCAGCTCCAGGTTTTAATTCACCTTTCAGCCAGACACCACAAATGCCCCTCTCACTCATAGCTCTGGTTAGCAGCTTGCCTTGTGAAGCCCAGCACTTGTTGCGAGTGAGGTCAGAGCCACAGTCTTTCTTGCAAAATGTTCTTTATTGACCAAAGTGTTTTCCAGAAGCACAAACTCCCAGTGGGGATCCCTGAGCATGCACAGAATCCAATCTGGTATTTATTTCTAGGAACTCTCCTTATGAGTGTGTTTGGTCCCCATCGTCTGCAAAACAAATGTCTATTCAGAATGAAAACCATGCAAATCATTCTTGGCTTTGTGCAGGTTTCTAAAACTGGGCAAGCTTTCCTCGAAGGCCAGTGCATGGGTGTTTGTAAGATGAGCATGTCTGGGAAACGTCACACATTTCAAGAACAGGGTGCATTTTTCCAGTCTGCTCTTTGTGCAGCAGAAGGCAAATTCAGAGTGAAGGTGCTCCTGTTTGGGCCGAGGATTGTGAATGGATGAACAATATGCAAAAGGAAATGTGATTCTCGTACACTGTTAGAGAGGAATGTGGTTTAAGTTCAGAGCATCACCCACACACCAACTTTATTCTCTAAAAGCATGGAAAAATTGAGACTTTAAAAAGTAGGGGGGGGTGTGGGAGAAAGCAGACCAACTCGGAAGCCTAAAGGTGGAGTGGGGAAGGGGTGCTCTCCTCCAGAAATATTTGGAGATACTGGGACCTGACCTGGAACCTTTCCATACAGAACAGATGCTCCACGTCTAAGCTAACCCCTTCCAGTTTCTCCTACTTGGTAATCACACCCTACCCTGCAAACGGCAAGCCGGATTCCCTGCCCTGCTCCCCACTCTCTTTTTAACTTCCTGTACTCTGTCTAAGTGATCAAAAGCCTTTGCCATGGGCTTTCTAGCATCTTCTGCTCTACCTCCTTCAACATTTGAGGACATTATTCATCTGAGCCCTGGTGCTTTGTCAACTTTTAAGAGTACTAATTACCTAATTATCTGCTCTGCTGCAGTGGTAAAGAGTTTGAACAATTTTGCAGTTCTTCCTTCCCTGAAGGAAGATCTATCCCCATCTTCCAAATGATACTTTGGATTTTTCTTGCTCTGCTTCTTTTCTCCTCCCAGTCTTCTCCTCCCTTAGAGAGGTAGGGAAAATTCAGCTCTGTTCATTTCGGACCAGTGTGCACAATCTACACCAAATATGGACTCATTCTGGGATGCTGCTGCTGTTGAGATCTTTCCATTTCTTAACTTATGGTATGATTTGTAAATAAAAACTAATATATTCAACCACAGGAATGCATTTAAAATGTACATAGCAATTGCTTGTTATAAAGAATGTCCACAGAGACATATTTTGGGGCTGTGAGGTACAGTAGGTAGAGTGCTGGACTGGGGTGTGGGAGATCTGAGTTCATGGTGATCACTGGTTGACTTTGGTCCAGTCACTAACTCTCAATCTAACCTACCTCACAAGGTTGTTGTGATGATAAAATGGAGAGCAGAAAGACTTTGCAAGCCACCTTGGACTTCTCGCCAGAGGAAAAGGGTGGAATACAAATGTAACACCATCATCATGATTGCCAATGGGACAAGAATGGGCATATTTCAGAGATTCACACAACTGATACATATATTTGGGAAACTGCAAATAAAAAAAAAAAGGACAGATGTTCATCCAAAACAAAAAAAAAAAAAAGATTCTCACCCTCTGATACAGACACAAGTCTGAACAAGCTTTGAGATAAGAGTTGAGGAACTTCTGCAAGCAGATTTGCTGATTCATATATCTCTACTCAGTTTAGCATTGAAGAATAGGAAAACAAGATCAAAAGAATTCTAAGAATTTAAGCCCATGATCTGGATTTCACCCCCTGCCTTAGTTCTTCAATCCAACCCACACACACCCTTCCAAGAGCTACGGAGAGAACAAGGGAGCGTGTTTGTAATTCTTTTATGGTGTCACTGGATGAAATTAGCATTCCTCAGAATTAACAACCCATTCAGAGGGGAAGAAGGTTCCCTCTCCTCTGAGGGGGCGATTCCTCTCATGTAAGTTCATTGCTTTGGAAAGCTTCTCTCAAGATGTGTCATAAAGAGAACAGGATTGGAGCGTGTACGTTTTTTCCTTTCGTTGACCCATTTCCTTTGAATAAAGTATCAGCTCTAAGCCAGATAAACACTGCGGAAAGCATCGCTCCAGTGAATTGTGTTCTGAGCACGTGGCCACTGAGCTCCTAGAGCAGGAGTCTAAGAGCTTTCCTACACCAGACATGCACTGAGTGCTTCTCAGACCAGCCCTCGCCATCGTTTGCAGGTTGATTAGAGAACCATCTGACCCTCCTGTTTCATTTACCTTTTTCTAAGGACCCTTCCTCAGGTTTCTTTTAGATCAGCGAAAATGTGGCGTTTAAAGGCAAAAGCAAATGTGTTTTCCAGGTGATGTAACCACACAATTCCACTCTGCTGAAGGTGTGACCTAGAGGTTCCTAGTGGAAAAGCAGGAAAGGAAGCATCCCTTGCATCGAGAAGGCAAAAGAAAACATGATTACCTACTGGAGTAATTGCATTATTCACCATGTAGAGGTTACAGAGCCGCTGTTTGAGCAAGGTTCAGATCTCAGTTCTGTGATGGAATGGGAAGCAGCTATGATAGATTAACCGCCTTTATTCGGGCCTTCAAACTCCATGCAGAATACACAACCCATGGAGGGACAGAGGGGATCTCAGCTGTTGTCCTTGCCCTCTTCGCATTGGCTGGATCACTGCACAGAAGCAGATTTCCCAAAGGAAGCCCTGCCCACTTTCCCCGCTGAGCAGCTGATCACCCTTTCATTTTCCTGTGGGGAACGGATTGCTTTTCAACTAATAGTGCAGATGGGAATCCGAGGCTTCATCTGTCCCCCTTTCGACCCACCCTCCTCCTCCTTCTCCTTCTCCTTCTCCTTCTCCTTCTCCTTCTCCTTCTCCTTCTCCTTCTCCTTCTCCTTCTCCTTCAGGAGGGCTCAAGAAACGAAGATTTTTGGCCCATACCAGGTCATAGAATCATAAAATCATAGAATAGTAGAGTTGGAAGGAGCCATGAAGGCCATTGAGTCCGACCCCCTGTGGATGCAGGACACCACGTCACACCATCCCACTCAGGTGGCTGTCCAGTTTCACCTTGAATGTCTCCAGTGTGGGAGAGCCCCCCACCTCTCCAGGCAGCTGGTCCCACTGCCGTATTGCTCCAAAAGTGAGGAAGCTCTTCCTGGTGTCCAGCCTGATTCTGGGTGGTCACGACTTGACTTGATTATTCCATGTCCCATGCTCTGGCAGCAGCAAGAAGAGATCTCGACCTTCCTCTTTGTGACAGGTGTAGTGGTGTTCTTCGCTTCTCAGAGTAACTTCAGTCATTCCCACTTTTTCATGAGTCTTAAGAATATAGTTTCATATAGGGAATATGTCAGAGTTAGAATTGCAGCTGTTTCCAGATGGAGCTCACCAGAGCCCCCAACAACTGAAGGATGGAGAAATGGGCTGGGGGAGAACGCTGTTTAGAAGATTGTTAGAGGACTGTGCAGCATGATAAGGGGATCCGAGGTGCTCCGAAAAGATAGAGAAAGGCTCTGAAGTAGTTGGAGGATTTGTTGTTGTTTAGTTTAATGATTTCTTTTGTGTTGCACTTTTATGGAGTGCTGAAAGACAGGAAGATGGATAGATTTCAGGGGCTGATTATATAGGTTGAATCTGTATCGAATTCCCTTGGCAACTTTGTCTGTTTCAGCTTGCTCTGTTTATTATAGTTGTTTTGCTTTCAAAAGAGAGAGAGAGAGAGAGAGAGAGAGAGAGAGAAAGAAAGAAAGAAACTAAGATTTTTGACCCATGACAGGTGTAGCAGATCACCTCAGTGTTCTTAGCCTCCCAGTGTACCTTCAGTCATTCCCAAAGAGCATTATTTGGGGGCGTGCTCAGAGGTTTCTGGAGACAAGGTACACGAAAGTGTAGACAAGCACTGAGGGCACGACCTTCTCGCACGGGAGATGTCCGGCCATCTGCCCAAAAGCTGCTCCAACTTTGAAAACAACTACACAGATTACAAGGTACGAAGGTCACATCCCATAAAGAACTGCATATGTTCCATGCTGGGCCCAGTCTGTCAAGTCTGTCCTATAAAGTCGAAGAGCACATTACATTTATGTGATGAAACATTATTTTTAAAGCTGCAAGTCCTGGTAATCTTATGCTTTAGTTGAAGAACCCTTTCTCCTATCTCTCTTTTCTTTTTCCCTTTTTTGCCTCTTGAAAGAAATCCTTGTAGTGAAT
This sequence comes from Varanus komodoensis, assembly GCF_004798865.1. Classification (NCBI taxonomy): domain Eukaryota; kingdom Metazoa; phylum Chordata; class Lepidosauria; order Squamata; family Varanidae; genus Varanus; species Varanus komodoensis. The sequence continues at coordinate 6,834,037 of NW_025335684.1, forward strand.
TTTGTCTGATGAACTATAACACTATTTGGGTCTAGAAGGTTCTTTTCCTGCTGGCATTCTCTCCTTTTGAACCATTAATGCCTAACTAGGAATTGTTTGAGATCACATCTCAAAAGCATTCTCACAAAGAGTGGGGGTGGAGGGAAGTCACCTTTCCAGACAGAGTCCCGGACAGACGCCAAACCCAGAAAGTGCTTCACGAAAGCACACGGGGTATATAATTAACCGAAACACAGCAAACAAAGCCCTTGGGAAATCTTGCTGTTTATAATTAGGGGACCTGAGCCACCTAAAATTGGAAAGAAAATGAAGAGGCTGTCTGGTGGATCAGACAAGCTAAAATTTGCTTTGTGTCCTGCTCCATTTTGAGCAAAATGCATAACGGAAGGCAACACATGCAAACAAGTCTCTGCAGTGTTTCTCCTTCGTGGCAAAAGGGTCCACAAAGAGCTATCTGTGTCAATTGCCTGGATTCCAGTTCAGTTTCGAATACCATCACAAGGCCACTTTGGTTTAGTGCAGTGGTGGCGAACCTATGGCCCACGTGCCACAGCGGGCACACAGAGCCCTCTCTGCAGGTACGCGAGCGAAGTCGCCCCAGCATCGCCCCTGTGGCCGAGCATCAGATAACAGCGCACACAGGGGCCATGTGCATGCTTGGAAAGGAGTTGGGGCGCCAGGCAATGATGTCACTAGCCGCGACTCATTAGCCGCGACTCATTCTAGCTTTCACAGGGCCAGTCAGTATGCTGCCAAGGATATGTATATATTTGCTTGGACTGGCACTGAGTTGTTTTTTCTATACTAAACCCTCAGTTTTCAGGTTTTACTATAGTGTTGGCACTTTGTGATAAATGAGTGAGTTTTGGATTGCAGTTTGGGCACTCGGTCTCTAAAAGGTCCACCATCACTGGTTTAGTGTCTGCTTGTTTTTTGAAGTCTGAAAATGGGCCTTTCCTCAATGGTGGGATCAGGGGAACTTGAGCTGTCCAAGGCCTTCAGTCTCCAATCTCCAGCTAAAAGCTCAGCCCACTGCATTCATTCATTCATTCATTCATTCATTCATTCATTCATTTTTAAAGCATTTTCTGCCATCCTTTCCAGGAGTCTCAGGATGGCGATACAAAGCAAAGGTACCCAAATTTGAGCTTTCTTGTAGTGGTGGTTTCTGAGGAAGAAAAACAGCACACAAGGTTTGAAAAACATTCACCAACACATCCATTTCCCCTTGCTGACTAAATAGTGAACATGCTTACTTTTCCCCACAATATTTGCATTTTGAAGCTGCATTAAAAGCATTTTGCAAACAAATATGTTTGCGTACCCCTGCACTGAAGGATGGAGAAAGAAGGACCCGCACAGGCTGGCCTCATGCCTCCAACCAGCCTGCATCATGGCTTTTGCTGCCAGCTACTCCAAGAAAGGTGGTTGTGCTTTGCACTGGGTGTGTTTTGATGGCTCTCCACCACTGGATTTCCCTATCTTGGATCTAAATTAAATCAGGCAAGGAGTCAAAGGAATGCAATACCTTGCCTATACTTCTTGGATTGCATGTACTGCAAAACAGTTGGAAATCTCCCTCCCTCCCTCCCTCCCTCCCTCCCTCTCTCTCTCTCTCTCTCTCTCTCACACACACACACACACACACACACACACACAAGCTCAGGCTATCATCCATCAAAAGTGCTCTCTTTCTTTGCTTTCTCAGTGTACATGATTGCACGAAAATATTCAAGTGATTGCAAGTAAATAAGCTTTCCAAAAGAAGAAAGGGGCTTTCTCTGTCCCACAAACCCCTCCCAGGGAATGGCTGAAATGGCGCTCCTGCTGTGGGCGGAGGCCGAAGGAGAAGTCGGACCAGTGGGACTGCTATTTTCAAAGCCTGCAAAAGCAAGAGAAGTGCTTGCATTTCTATGCATTCCTGTCCTATCCTATCCTATCCTGTTCCTATCCTGCCTTCTTTCCTCTTGCAACGAAACCCGGACAGCTCGCATGGTCCTTCTCTCCATTGTATCCTCACAACAGCTTGGGGAAGCAGGTTAGGCTAAGGTTCGGTGACCAGCCTCAAGTCACCCAGTGGATTTCATGGCTGAGTTGGGACTGGAACCCGGGTCTCCCAGGTCCCCAGTCCAGCAGTTGAACCATGAAACCATCTTGGCTCTCAGCAGTGGCACTCATTGCACACAGCAACTGGGTTGCTTGGCCCTGATCCTATTGCAAGGTTGGTAATGTGCCAACATTCATTATAGACCCCACTCAGGCTCATGGGACTTCTGGGAGGATCACACTGGGTCCATTGTGGCTATGTGAGTGCTAGAAGCAGGGTCTCCTTGTTCTAGTCCAACGTTCTCACCACTGCACCACACTACCTCTCAAGCAATTCTGAGTTCCATCATCAAGTAAAAAAAAGAAAGCTTTGCATCTTCAGTTATGGGGCTAACCAGCTCTCCATTTCCCCTGCCCCTGCCCCTGCCCCTTCCTCCTCCTCCTCCTCCTCCTCCTCCTCCTCCTCCTCTTGACTGCTTCACTTATATTTCTTGCTGAACCCCAGAAGAAAATGTTGACATGTAAACATGACTATCAGATTTTGGACCCATACAAAGAGCAAAAGAGCTGTAAAGTTCATTTCTGGGACAAAGACTCTTTCAAAAGAGAGGAGAAAAGTCCAGATAATTTACACAACATGGGAAAGAGAGAGGAGGAGGGAGGGAGAGAACACACACCAAAAAATAAATCAGATTATATATCTAACAAGCATAAACAGAATTCTGCTTTCAGCAGACACAACCCAGTTCTTCAAAGAAACAGAAAACAGTCGTAATTATTTAAGGCCTTTTATCTCTTCAGGATACCAAAGAACAGATAAATTTCTCTTCTGAATACTTAACTTCTTTTTCCCCCTAAATAGCAACTCTGAGACACTTTTGTGTCACAATCTAGAGAGCATTTTTGTCCTGTTTTTTCAAAGAAAAATACAAGCTGTTGGTTGCTGCATTAACTAGTCCAGCCCGGTTGGCTGTGAGAATAGCTGTTGTAATGGGGAGTATATTGGATTCACTCAGGCTATGGCAATATGTCAGGACTCCCTGGTGAACCATTTCAGAACCAGTGTAAGCCGTATCTCCACAAAGAAGCAGCCCTGGGTATTCTCTTAGGCACAAACAGATGCCTTCAGATGTCCCAGGCTTCAGCTCCTGGGCTTCTTGGGTTTATGGGAGTCCAAAGCATCTGGAGATCTACCTCTGGTTGATCCTCTAAGTGTATCACGCCCTCCAAAACATCAAATGGTTTGAGTCCAAAGAGCAGCTGGACTGGGATTCATCTTGATGCAAACTGTAGACATTACCAACAATAAAGTCCTCATTCTCTCGGTCACACTGAAGTGTTATAGTCAGGCAAGTGAATGGCACAAGCCAGCTTGCAGATTCTGATCTGTCTGTACTCCTTTGGTATAAGAGAAGCCCTCTTGCAGGCCCAACTTTTCTGCAATGGAGCCTTTTCAAAGCAAGGCAGTGTCAAGTCAATGCAGAGGGAGGGTAAGAGGGGAAGCTAGTACAGAGGGAAGGACACCTGGTACAGACAACCTAGGGACGTGCAGTCTGGCCTCTTTCTGGTGCACAGATTCCATCCTGTTACTACATTGAATTAAGTGTCAGTGTGGTGTAGTGGTTAAGAGCACAGGACTTGACCCCAGGAGATCTGGGTTCTAGTCCCCACTCAGCCATGGAGCCAACGGGGTGACTTTGGGCCAGACTCTTAGTCCAACCTTCCTCACAGGGTTGTTGTTGTGGGTATAAGATATACAGCAGGAGGAGGGGAATAATGTCAGCCACTTTGATTTCATTGTAAGAAAAAAATGCGGGATACAAAACTAATGAATAGAAACACATGTATCTCCTGTGAAGCCTACATTCAGAGAACAAGTTTCTTAAGAAGATAAGAAAAGCAGGACAGGATCACAACAAAACCCTTTCTAGCCCAGCCTTTGCTTCCATCTGTGCCTAATCTGGTGCCTCAGCAGCTGGATTTTCTGAGACTGGTAACTGCACCCATCGTGGCCGGTAGCCGTTCCCTTACCGGTTTGGAGGCAATGCAATGCCCATCCTCAAAAGCTGGTGCTAAGGCACAAACCCTCCATGATCAAGGGTGCTCCAGACTTTTCACAACTGGAAAATCAACCTATTCCAGAAGGGTGCATTGCTGGGGAATTAAATTCCAGGAAGAGGCAGCCATGGGGAGCAAGACGGATGGGTGGCAAGCGTCCCCACAGGACACTGACCACGCCACAGGTGCTGATTCAATTTGGAGGATGAGGAATGCCTTGGAGAAAGAGGAGGTGATGAGCTCAAGAACAGGTGCCTCAGCATACCTGAAGGTTCAAGAGAACGGCGTGGACACACAGCCAGGGAGAGGAGCTGCTGGGATGAGGAACTCCCAGACACGCGGTGAGGTGTCGGCAGAGGTGAGAGGCCCAGTGAGATGAGCAGTGTGTGGAGAGGAGACCTGCTCGCCTCTGGAGAGACCCCCTCAAAGGGTTGGGACACAGGCTCGCTCATAAGGCGGGTTCCTGGAGGTAATCACTGGATTTGTTTGGCAAGCTGCTCTGTGCATGCCCAGAGACCCATTCTGGGAGATTTGTATTGGAAGCAATCAAGCATGTTTGCAACGGGATGGACTATAGCTGATGTTTGTTCAAAGGAGGACTCTCGACTTGCGACAACATCCCCCAGCACCATGTCTTGGCATAACACGGTCAGGCTTTATCCTCAAAGAGCTTTTTCCCTTAAGCAGAAAAAAAATTGCCTCCCCCCTCCACCCTCGTTATTAACATGAGGAATCTGAACATCTCATTTGCATACACTTCTCTAACTGGCTTTCCCAGAGCCTCTTGAAGATCTTTCTGATCTGTCGGCAACAAACAGGGACTTTCTGGAGAAAACCATCTTGGACCCTTTGAAACAATGCAAACAAGGAATTTGGGAAACTAGATCCATCTTGTCTGATTAAGTTTGTGCAAAAAGAAACCCATCAGATTGAGAATGACTTTTGCCTTTTATGTTTGGCATGGTCCCCTAGAAACATGTCTGCCCAGGATTACCCCGTTTCATCATCTGGGCTGAACATGGTTTCAAACCCAATATGCCATTGAGCCATGGAATTTAACCCTCTGCCCCTACCTGTGTATTCAGATCTTCTGACTTGTGGCATGGTGCTGCTAAACGGATCTTTCGATTTTGTAGAAGGAACAGAGCACACCTCCAAATGCCTAGAGCATTTCATTTTTGTTCATTTAAGGTTCAAAGAATAGTGTCTTGACAAGCAGCAAAACTATACTGAATTATTTAAGTTGTTCAGCTTGCTGTGTGTTTTTTTCCACCTCATGAAATTTTAACAAACTTGTAAAGTTTTCCCAGTGAATCTACCATAGCCTGGACTTTTAAAAAATCGCTTATAGTTATTGCTGGTCCTCCCAGTGCTAGGCAAATGCCTGCCTGCCCTTTCCAGCCCCTTGGAAAGATCTCTGGCAGCTTATACTCCTGAGGTCATGTCACAACTTCAGTGTCATGGCATGTGTAAGGGAGAGTTAAGGGGGCTGGGACACTGAAGGCATCCATCTCCTGGATTCCCGCGTCTCTGAGCTGCTCTCTCCATGCACAGCAAGATGGGAGAACCAAATGAGCCCAGAAAGCTGTCTAGTAAAAACAGTTCAGGCAGAGGACGGCGGTGCCTTAAAGAGCCTCCCTCGGTCCTCCCAGCTTGCTTCTGCTAGCAGGACTTAGGATGGACAGAGGGCCTCTCTTTCTTGCAAAGTTCAGTCCCATACGATCATAGTATAATTAAAAAAACAATCTGATGGCCGTTCAGGGCACCTGAACTGAGCAGCTGGACCATCCAGAACCGATTCTTTCATTCCATTAGCAGCTATTGGGGGGGGGGGGTGATTCTATTTCTTTCTGGCCATGGATGGTTGGCTGACCACAACTCTGGAGATGTGTGAGAGCTGCTTGCAGTTATGTTTGATCAGGGTCCACCCATGATTCACCCAGTGTCACCATCTGGACCGAATGTGGATTCAAATATGCCATTGCAGCCCGTGCGAGCTTGAGCCTGAAGATCAAGCAAAGCCAACGTGTGTTTGATGGCATGCGTACCTTTGAGAAATGGGAATGAAAAATGTGCACTTTTGAACAATGCAACCAATTACGCTTTCATCAATGGGAGAAGAATGCAAGCATTTTGGAAATGCACATAATTGATCTGAACGTTTGGAAAATATTCACAGAAATATGTAAAGTATTTCATGTAAATGGAAAACAAACTAACAAAACAAGGCTCCCAGTCAGATGTGCTTTTCAGTCTGAATTAAATTCAAACTGCAGTCTGGAAAACTTTAGTGAGTTTTGTTTTGTCCCCTATCTGCTTACCCCTGTTCCCACCATATAACTCCCCCAGCAGGAACAAACAGGTCCCAGCAGAGTGGAGTTTAATGCATGCTTGGAAAGTGGGAGGAAAAATCCCTACAACTCCCAACATGCTGTATCCAGCAATGCTGGCTGGGGCATGCTGGGAATTGTAGGCCTTTCCCCCTCTCTAAACATGCATAGCATTGCTCTCTCCATGATTGGCTTTTAGACAGTGAAGTCTTGTGCAAAGGGGCTCGGCAGTTTTACTCCTGTTTCTGCATAACAGATGGCAATTCCATGACAATGCAGCAACTTACAGAAAGGCGTGACACGTTCCCAACTTCAGGAATACCAAGCAGTGAAGGAGACGCACCTGCATGCCAAATAGCAAATTATACATTCTGCAACTATCAGCAGGGACGCGTCTTTGGAGACCCGAGAAGGCAAATGCAACCTGACAATGTCACAGTGAAACCTGAATTTTCTGGTGTGCATTTTGAAGATATGCCTAAAACCAATCCCTTCCCTTTTCTCTCCTTCCCTTTTCTCTCCTTCCCTCTCCCCTCCCCTTCCTTCCCTCCCCTCCCATCTCCTCTCCTCAAGCTTCAGATATCCAAAACACATGTGGGGTTGCTAAAAATACATACATGTTGCAACATGCCAGGTCAGGGTTCCAGCCAGCCAGCAATGAATTTTATTGAATGCTCCAGTCCAAATGCCCCTCGCCAGTTTTCTATTCCCAGAACTCCAACAGTCAGTCTATATTACGTAGCCACTGAGCATTCTCTGTCCTTCCAGGGCTGTTTGGGGTCAACACCCCTCTTAGGGTTTTTCCCAAAGATTATTTTGCACAACTACAAACCTTGGGGTTTTCTCCAAGCTTTCCGGTTTACCACCTCCTCCTATTTGGCTGGTTCCATTTCATGTACCCATTAAGGACTGGCACTAAAGTAATGCATTTGCTCTTAGCATATAAGAGGTCAAGCAATCAACCAAGCACACTGGATATCTGTATGGATGCTCACCAGGAATTCAGCCCCTGTGCAAATATTAGCACAAGCAGCACCCCTCTTCTTTGCACGTGATTTGCACCCTTTATTTGTGGTGCGGAAGAAGGTTGTTGTTGTTGTACAAGTGAAGTGTGGTTAGCATTTCTAGGCTTCCTTTCTGCTCACTTCCTAAATGAGGGCTGAGTATGAGAAGAAGCCCAACAGAAGGGAAGGGGCCGGATTCCAAGGTGGAATGTCACAAGCCCGGTTGAACGTCCTCCTGAAGGCAGTTTGAACTTCTGCAAAACTTGGAGTCCACCAAGGCTTGTCAATTCCACCCTTTCCTCTGTGCACGGCCCTGCTTAGTCTAGAGGGGGATCTACACTTGGAAAGTGAAGCCACTATTAATTACTGGAGCACAATTGCAGCCAAAATTCTCCTTCCAGTTGCGACTGCAAAATTGGGGTGGGGCGTGGGTGGACTATTTGGCCTAAACTTCTTTGGCAGAGGAGAAGACTGAAATTCAGCAGCAGTTCAGGAAAGGCACGACTAAGCACTTGTTCAGAAAATTGAGCAAAGAATTCTTTTGGCATGATTTCAGTGCAGCTCCAATTGCCATTACATCGTATTGGCCTTCCGTGTTGTATATTTCCCCCTGTTATTGGCATGACAGTCTTTCTTTTGCTTTTAGCTCATGGATGGCGCAGTTCCCACTTTTTCAAGAAGAAAAAACCAGGTTCGATTTCCTCATGACTTGCCCACTGATTCAACAAAGGCCTCTACCTTGTTGGAAGGACAAATTGCGATGCAGCGACTGAAGCCTGGTTCGCTTGGCTCAGACTGAATTTGGTACAACTGTAATTATGGGGATCATCCGTGAATGATGCTGAGGATGCATCGCGATGATTAGCATTTAACACAAGATATGAATGCACAGTTGAATGTAGAAAGGCACATGGGGAAATGATTCATTGACACAGCCCAGCCTCATTTCTTCATTTTGCTTCCAAAGAAAACCTCATATATCTGTTGTCCAGGCATGTTCTTGCCAAAGTTAAGACCTTTCAAGACAGAACTAGATGCAAAGATGCGTCTTAACTTACCACTGAAAGCAACAACTTCACAGCTGTTCCCCTTCTCAGCTCACAACATGTTATTATGGAAAGACGTCAGGCTGCTTGGCCATGTCATGTATTTCCCCATCTCTCCAGCAGAGAGATGTTGATCCGCCAGCAGAGCCTCCCTTCCCATCCATACTTGCAGCACCTCCTGAGGGCCTCCACTTGCAGGTAAAGTCAGGATGCAAGCCTTGAAAATACCCGATTTGACTGGATTGCATCAAAGAATCATACAATGATAGCGCTGGAAGGGGCCAAGAAGATCATTGGGCCCAGCTCCCTGCTAGTGTAGGCTACCAAGTTACACCATCTCACTGAGATGGTTGTCCAGTCTCTCCTTGAATGCCTCTAGTGTGGGAAGGTCCACCACCTCCCAGAGTGATTGGTTCCATTATTGAACTGCTCTGACAGTGAAGGAATTGTTCCTGGCATGTAGCTGGAATCTGGTGTCCTCTAATTTAAGTCCGTTATTCCATACCCTGGAATGGTCAAGAAGAGACCTTGCCCTTCCTTTTTGTGACAGCCTTTCAGGTACAGTGTGATCACATCCCCCCCAGTGTTCTCAAGGCTGAACATGCCTCATTTGCTCAATCTCTCCTGACAGGGCTTTGCTTCTAGTCCCTGGATCATCCTTGTTCTCCTCCTCTGGACCCTCTTCAGGTTCTCTGCATCTTTTGAAAGCTCTGGTGCCCAGAATTGGACACAGAGATCTGGCTGAGGTCTGCCTAGTGCCGAGTATGTGGGAACTAGCACTTTACAAACTAGTTCTTCAAAATGCCTTTGTCTGATTTTTCTGAATCTGTATAACATCGGACAATGTGAACTACATAAGGCTAAAAAGACATGTTTTCATGGTATACTTGGGAAAAAGGTTTGTTCTCTCTGATGGAACTCCTGTCCAGTATTGAACTTGTCATACACAATGATAGACACGTAAAGACTTTCTCCCAGCACCTCCTCTAAGGAACTTTCACAAGATGGCAACAAGAAAAAGAACCTTCCCATTGGTGCCCTCCTAGTTGTGGAAAGCTTTCCGCAGTGAGGTTCACCTGGCCCATCTTGTTATCTTTTCAGCTTTGTCTTCACCTCAAGACTCTGGTGGCATTGGACTTCAGTGCTTGGACTCTGCTGGACAAGCCCCCAACCCTTCCATCTTTCTGCAGGACCATCCATCCTTTCTCTGGCCCATCCAGAAAAGTTGGTCTCCGCACAGCACTATCGGGTATTAGAAGCATATCAACTCAGAAACAGAGCGAGTCAGAAGGGGCCTCCCAGGCCATCTAGTCTGACCCCTGGCTCCAGTCAGCTCCGCTCATGATATGCCCACCATGTGCATGTCCAGCCTGTCCTCGATGGGGATAGGTTGGACTCACTGATGGGGCTTCAACCACCCCCCATACTCATCCAATATAGGACTGATGCGTTGCATAGGGTGGCCCACACCACATGCAACAGTGTGGGCTTTCTAGTTTTATCATTTGACTTTTCTTCCACAGCTCTGGTGATGAGGATGGAATCTCAAACCCTGTGGCGGGCCTTGGCTTTCCCCCAGATGGGGGGAAAGGGCTGCGCTGGGGAAAAGGAGAGGAAGAAACTGGGGCCATCTACCAGTGCTTCCTATTGCTGCTCCTGCTTCCTATTCCACGAAGCTTTGGAATTGGCTGAAAAGGGCCGGCTAGATAGAATGCACTGGGTAGGGTGGAGGTTGCTGCCGTTCCTCACCCTGGATGCATGCTTGCCCCCGAGTTTGGAGGCTGAATTTGCACCAGGGTGCCGGTGATAGCACTGCGCCCAAGTGGAATTACTTCCAGACTGTGTGTTCCAAGGACATAAGGACTCCATGGGGATAAGGGCGCTCCCTTGACTATAATCAGTCTGGAGAATTGTAGAATTTACAGAATATATGGCTGCAAGTGAGCTCTGTGAGAGCAAAAAGCACAGAGGAGGAGAATATCCATCTGTTTGCTTCTCTTCTAAAAAATATGTACCCAACCAGCAGTAAATTCTGAAGGAGCAAATATCACCCTCCTGTCTTAAAGTCATAGTGCAGGGAGAAGCAGAGATGAGGCAGCCGGTGCGTCTGCATATTTAGGTGTATTTTTCTAGCCGTTTGTCATCAGTCACAGCCTATTTTGGTTCCTCTGAACCATGGCTGAGCTTCAGCTGTCATATCGATTTGGATATGGGACAGAGGAAAATAGCTGTGCTCCAAAAGTTATTGGAACTGACCCCCCTGACCTCCCTGCTACTTTGCAGGAAATGGCTCAAGTCATCTCCCTACACCTCTGTTCCAAACCCCTCTTTAAGATTCCATGCACATCCTAATGGATGTGGCATTTTAGCGAGCCGATTCCAGCGCTGAGATGTTTGTCAGTCACTGCTCCTCCAAACAGCTCCATGACACATGCAAGGGATAGATTAATGCACTTCCAAAATGTTACAAATCGGTGCACCGGCCCTGCCTACAGGTCTTGGGGAGGGGAAGGGATGGGCTAGACCTGGGTCCAGGTTTTGTGCTCATGAAAGACTGAAGCCATCACCCAGGTGGCAGGGCCAAAAATGTTGGGGAGACGGGCAGGAGGACCGTGGTGATCTCTGATGGGACGGCGGCAAATAGCAGACTCCGATAAAGTCGTTGTCTTTGGAAAAGTGGGATCTTGACTCTCATTCTGCAGATGGTGAACTGAGGAGAAGATCATTAGGGATTCAGTTGCCTTCTGCAGTTTTTCTCCATTTCTCATCATTCCAACTTTAAGTTCCTTTTGCTCCCTTTTTTGCAGCCACTTGCAATTTAAACAAAGAAAGCAAAAACCAGGCCCGATTGACATTCCTTTGCATCTTCATCTGCATCTCTCCTGATACAGGAGGGGTGATTTTGCCTCAGATATGTAATTTTGTGCATTTTTCATGAACATATGCACTTTTGTGCACACTTTGTCCTAATATACATATTTCTGTATGTAATTCTTATTTAAAAAAAATAGAGAACTGCACTGCAAAACTAGGAGAAGTGAGAATATCATAATGTAACAGTTTCCAGCTTGGTTTGGGAAGTGTGAATTAAGTACAGTGAAGTAATTTTCCCCATCCATACATGTCGTTCCTGCACACACATCGAACATCTTCGCGGATGCTTTTGTGTAGGGTGCGCATGGGGAAGCCCTCTTTCCTTCTGAGGGCTGCATTCCTTTGGTGGCAATCCATCTGGTCAGGTGGGTGGCGACTATGGACAAGAGCAGGACCAGCCAATCATGAGGTGGATTTTGTAGCCATGGTGGTGAACCTTCAGCCCTTGGGCCCAGTCTGGCCAGTGGATGTTCTCAGCTGGCCCGCGGAGCTTCGGTCTCCCTCTTTAGGCCTCACCAGCTGCCTCACCAAGCCCTGTTCCCTGGCTTGGGAGCTGGCTGGGGAGAAGGTGGGGTGAGGAATGCCCTGTTATCTCCAATTTGTGGGGAGCCTTATTCCTATAGGAATTCACTGAACAAAGATAAGAGTAGGGCCTCAAATTGCAGTTAAGACTTAGATGCATAGAAACATAGAAATAGAGCGAGTCAGAAGGAGCTCCTGGGCCATCCAGTCTGATCCCCGGCTCCTGCTGGCTCCGCTCACGACATGCCTACTTTTTGGCACTGGAGCCATTTCCCACTCATTGCCAAGTGTTCAGCAATGTGCATCACTGGATTCCGAGGAGGATCAGGGCAGGAGCAAGGAGAAGGCTTCGGAGTTTCAAGGCATCAAGTTTCATTCTCCTTCTGCACCAAGACAAAAGTCTGATGGTGCCAGGGGACATGGCTTTCCCTTCCTTCATCCAGCCCCAATCTGGCCGCTTGGTGCAGATTCCCTATTCCTGCTGTATTGGATTTTCACCTTTATCTGCTATCCATCTTACTGGCTTTTGTAGACAACAAATGCCATGGACTTGGATTCTGAATATGCATTTTATTAGAGCCATTTGATAGTTTTAAAAAAATCTAGCTACTTACTATTTTCATGAGATGAGATTTCCGTCTTCCCTGTCGTTATTCCTGCGCTCAGCAGCTCCCTGAAGCTGATTCCAGCAATCTGTTTTGCTTTTGATGGAAGAAAACCTCTCCACAGTGGCAAGCAAGTGGCTGTGTGAAGTTATGCTTCATTCTGTCCCCAAGGAATGCTGGAGCCACGTGGAAGAAGCCCCATTCCCTCCTGGCAGGGCCCTCAATCAAAGAAGCAGCTGCAGTATCTCTGGACCAACGTTATCGGCTAGTGCTGATGGATCTATGAGTGCTCACAAGCATGTCTGACCTTCATCCATTGTGCTGCAGAGTTCATCCTTTACACGGATCAATGCTGTCTAAAGGAAGCCGCTCCTGTGGGCATTGCAGTCTGTTCTAGTTCTTCTGACTGTCCCTTACTTCCTCCTGACTGAAGAGGTAAGACCAGGGATTGCAGTCATCTGATCCTTCCAGCAAGGCCCGGAGATTCGTCACCTAATGTTGTGCCCCTTCTGGAGTAAGGATGCACAAGGAATCTGCTTCGGGTGGGAAGCTCACTGGATCTCCCAGTTTTTTGGCTTCCTGGGCTCTGGTGCACTTCGCGGTGGCCCGGAGCCCAAGTTTCGGGTGAACGTTCCCCGGGTTCATGGACCTGATCCATTCTGCCACGCTTGCCACTGCTGCTGGCAACGGTGAACAAGAAAGAAGGTTGGCCACCAGCAATGCCCCCTTTCCCCCTGCATCACTGCCCCCGGAATGGCTGCTGAAGAAGTTTGCTGCCTGTCCAACCAGGAGCCTGCAAATACTCGTGGGTTTCATCCAGGCTCAGTTTGTTCCTTAGAGAGCAATGAGCACCAGAAAAAGTCCAACAGGCAGGATCAAATCCAGAGTCTTGGTACATCCCTGCCTGGAAGAATGATCTTTGGAAGATGAACATCTCAGTGGAGGACCCCACTTCTAGCAACAATGGATCGAGAGTGTCTCCATTCCAGCTCTCATGCACTGCAGCCTCTTCTTCCAAAGGAGGCTTGACCCAAAGTCTGGATGTGGCTGAAAGAAATGAGACAGCAGAGAGATTTTTGCAGTGTCACCAAAGCTGTCCAGTTGGGGCAGTATCCCCACCCACAGCTGGAATGTGGTCCCCAACATATCCCCCCCCCCCCCGAAAGCATGTGCCTGCTTTTTTCAATGAAAGCTTTCCTACAGCCCTGCTCTGAAGTTTGCGGGGCTGAAATGAGGCACGCTTTTGCTGCAGCCCTTGGTCAGGGCACTGGGAGATATGGAGACGCTGCATCCCAGGAGGAGCATCCTGGCCAGGATGGCAGGTTATTGCCCATGATGATCAAAAGAGTCCTGGTGCACCAGCCCTGAAAGCCCTGGCTCCACCGCAGCGCTGCGCTTACGTGGCCCAGGCTCCAAGCGTCCATCAGGGCCACTTGCATAGAGATGCAAATTGCAGAGAGAGCGCCCATGCATAGAATTCAAGCACCCGAGGAGGCTGCGCATTCATCTTCCATGGAGCCCCTAACAGCTGGAAGAGAAGTATTCAGATTTACCCAAGGATGCCGTAGTAAGTTTATAGCAAGAAGAATACAAAAACAGTCCATTTCAGCTGATGAAAAGATGCGTAAAGAAAGGCTGTTGCATAGAAGAAGGAGAGCCTTGAAATCTACACAGTAGTTCCCTGCTGATGTGTTTGTGTGTGTTCTCCAAAAAGGATGCATGTTTTCGTGCACGTATTTTGAATGTGCACATACAGTGGGCAATGCGTTCTTCAGGACAATGATTCACACTGCAAGATACCAAGTCCTTGTTTGGACCACTCTTGTGTGAATCCTGACCCAAAACGAACTGAAACGAGTCTCTCAGACATCCCTGCGCAGAGCCCCAAATTGGCGGGGGGGGGGGGAGGTTGCTGACACATTTGCTCTTTGTGCTGTGCCATAAAAAGGATAGTTCGAATTTAGAATATTTACATTTAGAGCATTCCCTTTACATCATGCATCTTTGGGGATATCCCTCCCGCCCTCCACACACTCACACACATTGGATTTTAGCACAACAGCCTGGCTTTTTTAGAACAGCTAGATGGTTTTCCAGTGCCTTTTCTGAAACAGGATTGAAGTAATGGCAGTGTCATAGCACCCAATCCTCTTACTTCCTATTATAACAATGGACCTCCATCTCCGTCATCTCCATCTCAGTCCTCTCCACCTCCACCTCTCTCTCTCTCTCTGTCTCTGTCTCTGCACGCACAGGCACTTCAGCTTTTGTTGATTGAGTCTGTTGTCTCCCAGGGTCAGCAAATATCTTCCTTCACACTCCCAGGCCCCAATTCCTATAGTTCCTAGACAGAAATTATTTCCAAGACTTAGTTCATGCCTTCCATGTTGATATTCCCATATCTTCTACTAATAAACAGCAGCCGATGAGCCTAACAGGGTTATAACTTCTCCCGGCTGTCCATGAGGAACGTTCTCCATGAGATGGAGTTGCACACTTACCTGCCCACTGCAATTCCCTCCCCCATCTCCTCCTCCTCTTCCTCTTCCTTCCCCTCTTGCAGAGAGCCCTTGCTAGGAGTTATTCTATAAATACAGTTTGTAAATTAAACCCAGGGCTGGATCAATGCAAGTCCCTTTGCTACAGGGGAAAACTTAATAACAGGAAGGTGTTTTCATAATTGTTATGGGTCCAGGGGGCCATTTCACCTCATGTAGGTGAAATGTGTCGCTTGGTCCTTTTAATGATACAGGTTGAATGCCGAGGTTCCCATAATTGTGCTGCGGTGATGGTGTTCCGAAAGTGTTTTAGATGGCGGGATGCCATTTCCAGACAGAGGAACATTTGCAAAATCTTCCGTGTGCTACAGGCCAACGACTCCAATCTGCTGTTTACTAATTTTAAGCACCAGCCATTCCAAATCCGATTCCTGAGTGAAATAGATTTTGCCCCTGGAGCGGAAAAGTCACCTGAAGAGCACTTGTTACTGCGGAAACAGGGAGAGATGAATCTCTCTATTTATTGCCTTTGGTTCCCTTGAGATGCATTTAACATGGGGCACTTATCCCTATTCACACACTTACATACAAAGCATATTCCGGCGGTTTGGTGCCATAATCTGCCCACAGATTTCTCAAAAGTTTTCTTCCCCTTAAAAGAGGTCACCTCTCTCTGTAACACTGGCTTTCTGTCCCCTGCAAGTAATTTCATTCCATCCTGGTTGCACAACAGCTTGGGGTTACAAGCATTTAAAATATACACACACACTACACATGGGTTTTGGTATAAATTTTCACATGCTCAACATATGAGCACATAGGGGAGAAGCCACTCCTCCGGGTATCTGGGACCCAAGCCCTTTAGGGCTTTACAGGGCATCACCACCACCTTAAATTGGGTAAGTGTCATGATCCAGGAATCCCTTCCCAACAAAAGCAAGCATTTCAATTGTTGCTCAAAGAGTCCTTATTCCATACAGCTACGAAGTATCCACAAGTTCAAAAACACCCAAGGTAGAAAGTTGACCTCTGGCTCTGACTGACGTCACCCCAGACTTTGCTTTTGAACCCTTTGGGGCCGGTCTCTGGAGGGAGGTGCACTCTGGAGGGGCGCTCTCCACCTCTCCTCCCATCGAGTTTCTAAGTGCATGAGCTGACTAGTGTGTCTACAAGACCAAGCTTCCCAAACTCCCAAGGAACCCTCCCCAGCCTGTTCTCCATTGGCTTCTTTCCCACAATCAGGCATGGGAGCGGGCTCAGTGGTTGTCCCGGAAGTGGTTTGATCCTGCACTGTCTCAGGCTGGCTCTCCGGGAACAGTTGTCCACCTGGGGCCTCATTAGCCCCAGCACCTCCAACTCTGAGCTGCTACTGGGATAACTATCCACTCCCCCTCCTCTGAGCCTAACCTCCCTTCTCACCAGAGCCCTCAATCTCTCAGCCACACCTGGGAATCCCATCCAAGCGCGCACACATGACAGTTCAGGTGGTCCTCAGTGCAGTCAGTATCTCACTGGAGACCCCGGCCAAGATCAGCCGAAGTATTGCATTCCCAGGCTGTAGGCATGGATGCGAAAATGGACAGTGAAGAAAGCAAACCAGAAGCAAACGGAGGTGTCTGAAACATGGTGCTGCAGGAGAGTGTCGTGAAAATGGCATCCCATGGGCCACAGATGTCTTTTATACTGGCACGGGGATTAGAAGCCACCCAGGGTCTGTGGCACTAGGGGGAAGCCCCAGCGAAGGGCAGTAGGCACCCGGGGTAACTCAGTCACTCGCTGAATTGCCACCCGGCACAATCATTGAGCTTCCCATGCTGGTTTTTGACCATTCGCCTGTTTGTTCAGTCGTCTGATGGGTGTGCAGTTTGCATACAGAGAGAAAGGCTGAAATCTCTGTTGGGACTAATTAATGGCTGCCCCCCGGAAAGCACTCCGTACCAAATAAATCAGCTCACTTTATACTCATGCAATCCCCCTCTCAAGGCACAGCCTGTTCTCATTAGGGACTTGCAAAAGGGAACAGAGAAGAGCCAAAGGGAAGAAAAAGGTGTTTGTCAACGAGAACGCTATGACCTGAAGTGGGATGATGGAACCGATAACACTATCAAACGTAAGCTGTGCAGGAGTCACGGAACAGAGGTGAAAAGAAAACAAAGCGATTTCAGAATTACCGACAATTAACAAGCCTATTTGCCTGTCTCGTTTAATAACATCTTAGGAGCAGCTCCATTGTCACCATGGTAGCTATATTTTTGCATGTTTTCCTCCTAAAGGGTGATTAATACCCTGCAGTCCCATTCCATTAACCCCCAAAAGACAGTTTAGTCAAAATTAGGATCATCAAGTTTGCTGGCCGTGTGTGCAGGAAAAATTCATCCAGGTGTGCATTCCTCTGCAGAGAGGTGTAGCAAGCACGGGGGCGGGGGGGAGGACTGCACTCCCCAATCATAGAATCATACAATCACAGAATGATTTGGAACATGACGGATCCCTCCTCTAAAGCTCAAATCAAAAACACCCAAGGCTAAGGAGCCACGCTGACATGGTGCTCCTCAGCCAAGAACCTTCCAAAGCTTGGAAGCAGCATTACGAGTAACTTCTCAGTTGTGTTGGGGTCCTCCTGGCTCCATGAAGTTCTTATGTGCAAGTTTCTGCCCAAGAGCAGGCACCTTTTTCCAGGTGACTACATGGGTAGGGAAGTCATTTTGGTTCAGTTTTGATAAAGTAGAACCATTAGCCGTGTGAATGCTGAACTACCCAGAATGCCATTCTGAACAATGAGCAGACACCACCCCCAAAGTAGCATTCGGTCCCCAGAAGAACTGTTAGCCAATCCTGTATTCCTGAACTGGGAGGTTTGGGAGGGATGCCCCAACTGAGGACATGAGCTAAGTGCTCAACCAACTCAGAATCTGTGATGTCAAAGAGTTCCAAAACCAGTCAGCCCATTGGTCCGATGGAAACACACCTGTTGGTGATGCTCACCTCTGGCATGTAGCTCTGCCGTGGTCCTCTCAATAGGGGAAATAGGTGACATTATTGAACTGGGCCATTGCAGATACCTGAGGATGTTGCTTCACCTCTGTTTGCTTAAAAATATACCTCGCTTCTCTAATGTCTTCATCTTTGGGACTTCAGAAGTTGCAACCTGAATTCAGGAGAAAGCAAAACTGGCAGATGTGGTCATTCTTCTTGGAGACAGTTGTGTTCAACAAGGCTGTGGAAGTCACACCAACTTTTCTGTGGTCATTCATTAAAATGAAGACTTCAGAACTGGGGATCAACTCAGAACCTGCAATTTCTGGTGCCTTTTATATCTGAAAAGCAAGAAGTGGTATCAGTCCATAAGAAGGGAAAGGGGCCTTCTTAGATTTGTCCAAATTAGAATGTCAAATAGATAAATAGCGAATACTGCAGAGTGACAATATTGCTCTTACTGAGTTTTAAAGTGCTATCTGTTGAAAAGTGATATTTATTAGGTTCTCTGGAGTTAAGATGTTCTGGAGGAAAGAACATTATTTTTTAAAAAAAAAATGGGATAGCCACTTAAAAAGAAGGACGTCTGGCCACCATGAGTGCATTCTCCTGGGTAAGATTACCAACCCGAAGATGTCAGTCTGTCTTACTGCAGGCCGTGAACAAACATCCTAGTCTGATGTAAGCTTCATTTCAGTGATGCAGAAAATTAATTAGTGCATTTCAGTTTTGCACTTCATGGAGCCAGACACTGTGGCAAGAGAGAGGTGGGGGGAGGGAGAGGATGCCAACTTCACGAATGAACAAACAGCAAATTTGCCTCTCGTTGCATGGCTTTTTGAACAATAATGATAAAGCAGGACTGATAAGGGTAGATACTGTACTTAAATGCTAGTGGGAGAAGGAGTTAATGCAAGTTGGTCTTGTCCATTGTGCTGTTGACCTTGATGAGGGTATTTAATAAAGTCCTGAAGGTCCAGTCTAGGGAAAAAAGAAATAGCAATAGGTTGATCGGTCCGGTTCCCACCAATACCAGCTTCAGTTGTGTTGATTCTATTATTGCTATTTTATTTTATTTTATTGCATTTCATTTTATTTTATAGAAAATATTTCTTGGCTGGATGTCAGGGCAGAAGTCCATGCTTTCAGTGAAGCTTCTGACTCCACCACCAGCGGCTCTTGATCTTTGAAGGCAAAACTGCAGGTTGGTGAAGATCATCTAACTGGGCAGCTTGTTTCTCATATTGCATCTTTACCAGATCAAGGACTGAGTTTCCCTTTGCTTGCCATCCCACCCTGAGAACCTCTCCATCCCTCCCAAAGCAAGACAATTCTTGTGCTCTGCCTGAGAAACTTCACCAGGTAACCTTGAAATTTCAAGTCCTCACCCCCTCCTTGCTCTTACACCTCCTCCGAATCCAACAAATCTATCTGAACAGTCCCTAAAGAGCGAGAGATGGGCCCCCTCTCTGCATGAGCAATGGAACAAGTCAACCTGCCCCTACTGAATTTCTGTGAGGGTTCAGTTGACAACTCCCATCAGCCCAAGTAAGTGTGGCCCATGGGGGGCATGGGCAAACATGAAAACTTCTAGTTTGTTGAGGTTCTCCAAATTCTTCCCTGAAGCTCACTTCACCTTGTTTGCATTCCCAAACACACAGATCTTTTCTTTTCAACCAGGAAAAATGCACATTTTACCAGGTGAAATTTGAAAACTGGATGTGTAACGTATGCATTGTTCCTGACCAAAAATACGTATTTCCCCTCCTTAAGCTAAAGTGCAGATGTGGGCCTTTTGGCAAATGCGCATTTGGACACATGCGCACTTTCAACTATTTCGGGAAACCACAAACAGTTCCTGATAATTCCTGTCTTGCTCCTACTTGCATTTTGGGTTGCAGTAGGAACATGTGCACCTGATTTGCAAACAGGTATGAAATTCTTGGCCCTCTATAGCCAATGGTCAGGAGAGATGTGGTCCAAAACATCGGAAGGCCATCAGATGGCAGAAGTCTGATGCACAGCCTTATAAAACAGGACTTGTCTGCCAACCGGCACTGATTATGAGGAAAATACAGCATAAAGCATTCCCTAATTTAATTCCTCTCTGCAGTTAGGACTTGCCAACATCCACTCTGTTTGAGCATGGTCTCCATTCTCCAGAATTCCCAGCAGGGTACTAGACCTCTTCTGGTTATTCCATACAAACATCCACCTTGCCTGCTTCAAGGTTTAGGGAGAAGAGGCATGGAAAACAGCAAGGAGAGGTGGCTTTATGCAACCATGATTCCTGGGAAATCGACTTTTGCACATTGGCCAACGAGGCCTGACGGTTGAGCGTTAATCCTCTGGTTAGCAACGCAGTATGCGCATTCAGTTAGAAGGGCAAATGATTCACGGTGCTTACTTCCCTGCATGACATCAGTGGGCCCGTGTTGTGAGAAGGAAGGCACGTTCGGCCGTACAGTAGCCCTGCAAGCCGGGGGCAAAGTCAGAGTTCTGGTCTGATTTCACAATACACCCTTTCAGCGAGTGGAACAATGTGGTCACTTCAACTGGAGAGAGGGAACTGAGTTCAAAGGCAGAGGGTGTATGCATGGGGAGGGAGGGATCTGTGGAATTAGGAGTGACTCATTCCACATCAAGGGCACCCAAGGAAAAGGACGGATGGGGAAGGGAAGGGTGCATGGGGGTGGGGAGGTGAGGAGATGACAAGTTAAGACCCTTCAGGAAGAAGGCTTTTCCAACAGAGGATGTAAAATCACACTTGAAGAAGACTTGCAATGCATTGTTTTTAACTGCTGGAGATCCCAAAAGGTTTGCAGAATGCACGTGCAGGCTTTTAAAAAGGATAAAGCGCCGCATTGCAGGAGAGAACTGAAGGCAGTCCAGAAGGTGCAAGCCAAATAATTCCTGGTTCAAAACAAACTGCCGAAACTTCTCATCCATTCCTCTTCAGGTGCACCTCAGGTATGGATCAGCTCAAAACTTCCATCCTGAAGACCAGGTTGCCACAGTATCCTGGAACACATCATCCACAGTATACCCAGTAGCTCAAGCCAACCCCGCTGTGTTCATCGGCAGCCCAGCCTCTCCAAAAACAAAGCGCGCTTTCCCTTTTCCTTTGAAATGTTCATTTGTTGCTATGAATTAATCCTGGGTTCTGCTTCATTAATCCACAGAGCCTCAGTGTTTTCCATATTAATGTCCTACTTAAAAAAAAAAAAGAGAGGATGAGATTATTATTTTCTACATGTAAAATGTCTTTGCTTAACCATTGTGTGATACCATCTGTTTCATTCTAATATATAAATTGTTAATATTATCTCTAATCTTGTGTGTTATATAATTAATAGGTTTTAAAAAAATTCTGTCAGGATTTATGATCTTAACTTCCACCATCAACACATCTAATAGGGTTATAAATATCATTTCATGCTTAATGGAATTATGTAAATAGGGCAATTAAAAGATACAGTATAAAGACAACTTCGTATTATTTGACCCTCTCTCTCAGACACCACACCACCCGTGAGCTTGGAAGGAGACTTAAGAAACTCTTCTGTGCTGAAACAGCAGTGGTCCTTCTGGCTCACGGCAGCCCAGTGCAGAAGTGATTCCTCGGTGGAAGAGAATCCCATGGGAAAGGGCAATCCAACATCTTTCAGATGTTTTTATCCTTTCTGAGCTTCTTGGTTTTGCCTCAAGTGTTAAATGCTTGCTCATCTCTCAGCTTCCTTCTCCTCTTCTTCTGCCAGGGATGGGGGTGAAAATTGTGTCAATTGCATAGTAATGCAGATGGACCTAAACTTGCACTTCCAAAACAGTTCGCTATTTGAAACTCATGCATCCTTCGAGAGGCAGACTTCTCCAAATGTTCCAGTGCAGTTATCCAAGCAAATAAATGCACACAAACATGTATATGCTGGGGAGGGGAGCCCCAAGATTAGGGCAAAAGCATAACCAAATTTGGAAGATAATCACATTTGGGAAAAGGAGCTGCATCAATGCAGTGACACACAAAAAATAGAAGCACTCGGAGCAATGTACAGATGCAACATGCTGTGGATTTTTGCACTTTTTTCTTTTGGAGGAGGAAGAGGATGATCAAAGGTCTAGACAAACCAAGGTTATGATTGAAAAAAAAAAGGGGGGGGAAATCAAGACTGACAGATCCATCTGCCCCCGCCCATCCACTCTTCACAGGCATTGATGCATACAACCTGGGACAAATAGGAATGACCTCATGCTTGGCCCCCAGGTGGAGGAGCCGTTTTAGTGGAGAAATAAGTTGATCATTTCTGCAGAAGGTAGGAGGGTTGCCAAGGGTCCGTATTCTTGCCCCACTGCTGGAGGCCTGGCGCCCCGGCTCATTTTCCTCTCCCTGGGTGTTTGTTCAGATGGATGGCAAGGTTGCCTGGTGGGGCATCAGTTTATCCTTCTGGGCCATGCTAAGGATCTTGTCTCATCAAGGACAGGAACCGCTGAAGCTTCCTCCCTCCACAGAACAAACACCAGGAAATCCCCCCAAAATAGCACCAAGATTTAATTCCCTTATATAGAAACATAGAAACTGAGCGAGTCAGAAGGGGTCTCCTGGGCCATTTAGTCTGACTCCCGGCTCCAGCCAGCTCTGCTCACAACATGCCCACCATGTGCATGTCTAGCCTATCCTTGAACACCCTCACCGAGGGAGACTCAACCACCTCCCGTGGAAGCCCATTCCACACCCTCAGGGTCCTAGCTGTCAGGAAGTACTTCCTGGCATCTAAACTGAACCATCTAAATTGAACTTCCTGGCAACACGTATGCTAGGTGTCGATGGCCTGCAGCTTCTTGAAATGCCATTCTCTGTGTTAACCAGTGCTCGTGTTGTGCTGTGACATTGACTAACTGGATCGATACATTGAGTAACAGATGGTACAGAATGTGTGAGATCAACCTCAGTGTGCAATGACATCCCGACATCATTGAGCACCGTGAGGTCCAGTCCATAACAAGGACTTGGGGTGAGTCAGGTTCCAAAGAAGTTACCAAGCAGGTTTCCCAAGGGCAGGGCTGCAGCAGCTTCAGGAAGATCTTGGAGTGAGGCTGGAGGTGGAAGACAGGCAAGTGGGCCACAGTGAAGAGGAACTGAAGAGCCTCTTGATGCAATGAAAGAGGAGAGCACAAAAGTTGGCTTGAAACTCAACATTAAGAAAACCAAGGTCATGCTATTTGGTCCTATCACTTCCTGGCAAATAGATCGGGAAGAAATGGAGGTAGTGACACGTTTTATTTTCCTGGGCTCCAAGATCATTGCAGATGGGGACTGCAGCCAAGAAATTAAAAGATGCTTGCTTCTTGGGAGGAAAACTATGGCAAATCTAGACAGCATACTAAAAAGCAGAGACATCACCCTGCCAACAAAAGTGCGTATAGTCAAGGCTATGGTTTTCCCAGTTGCAATGTATGGCTGTGAAAGCTGGACCATAAGGAAGGCTGAGTGCCGAAGGATTGAGGCCTTTGAATTGTGGTGCTGGAGGAGACTCCTGCGAGTCCCTTGGACCGCAAGGCGATCAAACCGGTCAGTGCTAGAGGAGATCAACCCTGACTGCTCTTTAGAAGGCCAGATCCTGAAGATGAAACTCAAATATTTTGGCCACCTAATGAGAAGGAAGGACTCCCAGGAGAAGACCCTGATGCTGGGAATGATTGACAGCAAAAGGAGAAGGGGATGACAGAGGACGAGGTGGCTGGATGGGGTCACTGGGGTAGTGGATGTGGGCTTGGGTGGATTCCGAGGGATGGTGGAGGACCGAGGAGCCTGGAGGAACATTGTCCATGGGTTTGTGATGGATCGGGCACTACTTTGCCACTAAACCCCCCCCAAAAAAAGAAAAGAAAAGAAAAGATTTTAGCATGCTTTGGGATAGTTTGCCCTGTCTTCGCATTGGCTGAAGTCTTCCCCAGTAAAAGCCCTTGTCCTGCTTGAGCAGCCTCAGGATGGGGCAGCATTCAGTGTTGGTGACAGGATGGTCACTGGAATCCTCAGCCTCTGGCGATGCAATCCACGCCAGACATGGAAGGCCTGGGTCCCTGGGTTCTCCAGCCGGAAGTCCTTAGAAGGAGGAGACCTTACAATACTTTTCTTTAATCAATACCCTTTCCATTAGCTTTGGGCCTCATCCTTTGAGGATGCAGTGTCAGGCCCCAGACCAGGACAACATCACATATGGAACTAAGGAAATAACATCACCATTCTTTCAAATTGCAGAAGTAGCCGGTCATGACAATTTCCTTTGTTTCCTGGGGAGAAAGAACAGAAGGTTGGATTGGCACTGAGCTTTTGCCAATGTCTTCCCATAATTTAATTCAGGCCTTTTGTGAAACGTTGGGCCCCATTTGTTGAAAGGTTGACATAAACCCCAAATGGGGGCAAGGCTTGCTTGGTGTAAGCTTAATTAACAATGATTCCTACAGCTTAGTAATGACTCATATTTCCTCGATGTCTTGGATATGAGATGTGACATGAACGTATTTCAGATACACCAAGCGTAATTATTTAATGATGAAGTAAACGTTGATTATGAAGCCTTTAAGCTATTACAGTTCTTAGTGGGATTTTTTTTTTCTTTTGCAGTCACTGAAGAAATAAGTATAATTTGCTCCTCTTTAAGCCCCATCACTCCTGCTGCTTTGGAAAATGATATACAACGAACAACAAAGGCTTTTCTGTGAGGGGTGGATTCTACAAAAGCAAATTGTTTTAAGTTAATGAACAAGTGTATTGAAACAGGGAGAGTCGCACAGGAGTGGGTGAGAAATTTGCTTCAGTATATGTGCGCGTGTTTTATGGATTTTCCCACTTAACACCTCCTGAGTCTTTCAGCAAGCCGAGACAGAGTTAGATTCCAAAACCGGCATTTTTGTGAGCTCTCCAGAACAGCTGATCTTGAGAAGCATGTGCACCATCACGTCCAAGTGAGCATTTGAGAAATGTGACACCACACTGGGGATGTGTGAGGAATCTGTTTCGGGGTGAGAATCCGTCAGATTTCTGGGGCGTAAATCCCTGGACTCCAGTCCTCTTATGGATGCGAGTCTGACTTCCTGGAGAATGTGCCTTCTATTTCTGCAGGTGACCCCCAAGAATCAACACTGCCTGGACTTGGTACCTCCTTCCTCCACCCATGTGACTTGCACCTTTTGCTTGGGTTGCCCCTGGAGCAGAATGAGGTCGCGTGTGCACAACTGGACTTCCACAAGTGTCTGCAGACTTCCTCCAACTTGGCTCGCTTCCTAATCACACACAACAGGAAGTCCATTGAACAGAAGAGGGCTGGATTCCACAGAACTTCATCACGACCCTCCACAATGCAAAGATTCACCTTGCAAAAATACTGCCCAGTGATGTGGTTTCCCCATGGTTCAGCTCTATTCCCCCATATATATCCAGACATTATCAAGCTCGGGGGTCTTTCTGCAGTTGCCACCTCTGAAGGTGGCAAGGTGACTCCCCACTGATGAAGCACACTCCTCACTGAGGCCTACCTGGCACCGACTTTACTACCTCTTTGGCACTGGATAAAAACCACCCTCTACTTCGGGGCATTTAATTAGTTATTGGGCTCCGTTGGTTGTTAGACAGGATTTAACAGGATCTTCTTAACATTCAAATGTGTTTTTCCTGTTTTTATTTGCTTTTAAAATTTGCATTAATAACTTTTATGGTCTTTTTAATATGATTTAATGGTGCATTTTTATAGTTTTTAAAAAATAGGCTGTTGCAAACCCCCCAGCTAGCTTCAGCCGTTGGGAGGGACAGCAATTAAATAAATAAATAAACGGTTCATAAATAGCTATATCCCACAATGCCCTTCTGCTTCATTACCCTATTCCCGTATACGAACCCAGCTCATTAGGGATTGCGTGGCAAGCAAGGGTAACTTGACTGGGCTATACAATGATATTTTTGAAAGCAGCGGATCCTGAGGACAGAGTTCCCAGAATCAGTCACATGGGCTGTCACGGCAAATCCATTCTCAAGCATCCAGGCTAATTTAGCTTTGTGATGCCATCACTGAGGTCCGTGGAAGACAGCCCAAAATGAGAGCAAGAAAGAGAAATACAAGAAAGTCATAAACTGGTAGAAAACAGGGGTGTCTCTGTGTATGTGTTTACAGCACTGTTTAGATACACATGTGCACACACACACACACACATCTCAGGAAAATTTGCTTCGGGCCCATCAAATCCTCAGCAGCAAAGCTGACCACAGAAGCCCACAAATATGAAAAATGAGTTGGAAACGTAACGCATTTGTGGTTAGAGTCCTCTTTTCACCCTCCCCAGATAGGTCACGGCCAGACAAAAAGGCAATAGAAGTGACATTGGAGATACAGTGCTATTTATACATCCTGTACTTCGTCTTGCAATCATGAAAGTGATCCGTGGCCAAAAGAGCCCCAAAGGGTGTCTATTAATAAGATTGCCTGCTCCGAGCGCACAGGCAGTAATACGATTAGGTACACTTCTGCCCTGGGAAGAGAAGAAAACAAAAAAAGAAAAGCGAAAAACCCAACTACGAATGACAAGTTTCTGTGCTAAGATAATGCAATTTTGAAAGGCAATTAAAGGCAAGAAAGACTCGATCATGGTAGATCCGTGGGAGGCTGGAGAATGCGAACCTAATTGGTTTATGCAGCCCCCAACATGCTCCACCGCGCAAGAGGCCGGGGACTGTATTCTGGGATGGTAATGAGGCAATTATACTGGAACACCGATTTAGTTTAAAGTCTGGTACTTCACTCCCCCTGTTCTAATAACAATAAAAAATAGTCAGGCCAGACTCTTTCAGGGCTGGATCGAGGCTGGAGGATGTTTGATAGAATCCTAAATTACTCCCTGCACTCGGCTCAATTGTGCAAACTTCTGGGTGGCTACTCGGAAAGTCCCCTTCTACTATTCTCTGGTTCCACCTGCCAGCCATTAGAGAGAATGTCACACAATGTCGGGGATGCTGTTCATTTGCAGCCATTCCTGTTTCAACTTTCTTACCGAGCCTTCAACTGTCTCCATAGCTCCCTCCCTCTTCATCCAGTTTTTCTAGCTGAAGTGAGCAAGGCCTACAGGTGTTGATGTCTGTTGCCAGGGCTGACGGATGGAGATACCTGCCAATGGAAGTTGGCTGCCTGTTGCCCTGGCATTGTGGGGGAATGGTAAGGACCCGAAGCAACATTCCTGTGCTCAGGGAGGTGCTCCATCCTTTCAAAATGGCAAGGCCTTTCCCCTGGTGGCCCCGGAGCTCCTGCCAATGTGCTTCTTTAAGAAGCTTGCATCACTCCCTGCTTGGCCCTTTAGGAAGATAGTTTAAGGCAGGGGTTGGAAAACTCTTCCAAATTGGCAGTAATTTTTCCTTTTAGAGATGCTCCATGTGTCCAGTGGGGGGTGGGGCCATAGCAAATGCGGTGGGGCCTAAAACAAAGGGGTGGCACCTAGAAACAAGGGGGCATCCTAGCCAACCCTAATGCTTCCCCCCCCCCAAAATACTAACACATTTACCTCTAAAGTGCTTACTGCCTGACATTAGTTTTAGAATAATGGGAGCAGGGAACTTGAAAGATGGAAAGCCACCCCCAAAAAATTGGGTGTGGACATAAAAGGGGGCACAGCCTGCTAGAGAACTACAACAATCAGACTTAGTTCCCAAGGAGGGCCAGACTCGCACCCCCACGCCTGCTTTCCTGCTTTCACCACCCCTTTATTTATTCTTCCAGACTTTTGGGAATAAGTTCTCAAATGGTTTTACGGTTGCTTTTCTTCTACTGCGTTTAATACAGTTTAGAGCTGGACATTGTTTTCCTTGGATTCCACTGTATATTTTTGTCTGCCTCTCTTGCACATCGCCCAGTGAACATACGCCAAGAGGAAGTTTAGAAGTACAGTTCATTAACTTATAACAGCTGAACTTGAGGGAAAGGATTTTCCTTGAAGCAGAAAGTTCTGTTATCAGCTGGACTCGGGTCACACGCTGCAGCAAGTTTGGAATCGCCATTGAAATTTCATGCACGGCACAATTTGAAGCAAATGTGAAGGATTCTTCTTTGCAGTGTTCTCACCTAAGTGGCCACCAAGGCTGTTCATTTTCAGCTCAGCCCACCAAGAGGAATTCAGAACATCGACTGAGCTAAACAAGCCTCCAATTCTCTTCCCTTTGGCTGATGTTTATTTTGGAGTGTTTGAGTGGTTTTGGATGTAGTTGTCACGGCGATCCTTCTTGCTAACTCACTGAGATACCACGGGTGATTGAGCTGAACTGTCTCTCACATGCAAATGTACCTGGGACTTTTCTTAGTGGTTAAAGGTTCTTCTTATCGTCACACACATGGACACGTAACACCGACCTTGCTTGACATTCTTCAGAAGTTCCTCCTGTGGAGGGTGGACATCTTGGTTATTCTCAGAGCCCTTGGGAAGGTGGCCGTGAAATAACACCTCTGCTTCTCTCCTCGCGAAGTCTGGACCCCCAGTGTCCTAGGTCCCCTCTGCCCCTGCTCTTTCTTCTCAGACTCGAAGTCCAGACTGGCATGACCCAGGAGGGCGTGCCAAGGAAAACTGCCGTCCTCATGCCCAACACTGTCAGACAGGCATCGTGTCTCCACCTCTGGGCATCTTCTAGACCTAGATCAAGACACGCTGCCGCTTTTGCCCCTGGGGTAACCCCTGCGGATCTAGAACGAGGAGGTGGCAGCAGACCAGGCACATCGGTTCTTCTGATGCCACAGTCACCTTGAATGGGACATCACTTCTGTTGGTGGACTCAGGAAGGCTTCCCAACATGCAGAGCAGTGTACTGAGCTCAGAGATAGGATCTTCTCCAGTTCTGAGGTCTCCTCAGGAGCCAGGAGTGTCCTGGCAGGAAGGTCATGATTCAGGAATGGGTTCTCAGGTCATGATTCAGGGATGGATTCTCAGGCAGGAGGTGTGGAGATGCTGGGTGCACAGCCTAGGACCTCTTCAATACAGACCACAATCTCCGTCCATAGTGCTGAACTACAATGTTTCTTGCCCATCCCTTGGAACCCCAACCAAGCCATATTCCTCATTCGTAATGCAGAACAGGGCAGTGCGGCTGCTTATGAGGACCGGCCGGTGAGAACGGGTGACACCAGTCCCCCGTCAGCTGCATTGGCTCCCTGTTCAGTCCAGGCCCATTTCTAAGCACTGTCTCTGACACATGAAGCCCTCAAATGGCTTGGGACCAGGGTCCCTCCCGCCATAGTTGCCTTCCTCTGGAGTCCTCCTCCGAAAGCCCCCCCCCCCGAGGGATTAAGGGCTAGCATGGAGCATTCTCTGTCATGGCACCCAGATTTGTCAATTCGCTCCCCAGAGATGTACGCCTGGTGCCGTTCTTGCTTTCTTTCACACACCAGGTAAAAATGTTTCTGTTCCAACATGCATTTGGTTAATTAATCGGCATTCTGGTCTTTAAATAATTCTTGGTTGTTTTATTTATTGGTTGCACTTGGCTATGGCTGCCTATAGGATTGAATGATGCCTTTTATCATGTGGATTTCTTTTAACATTGTTAATTGTATCATTTTTATCTATCTGATCAATTGCATTTTATATGCTGTTGCAACAAGTATAAGCTGCCCAGAGATCCCTCAGGTTACAAGGTGACACAGAAGTTAAATACATAAATAAATAAAGATATAAAGTAGCAAGTGCAGCAGTTAAGAATGAGTTCCTTCCATCCTCCTCCTCTTCCTCGTCTTCCTCTCTCTTCCAAGCCTGACCTGGGTAGTCAAGGCGTGCCTCCATCCTTTGGAACTGGGCAAGTCCTGAATAACATTACACAGCTGAATGGCACACCATTGCTGGCAATTGATCCAACATACATTTAAATAGGATTCTTCTCATGCATTGCTTTCGGAAGCCTTTAATGGACAGGTTTCAGCCCTGTGAGGTTCCAGGGTTGTTGATGCTAAGAAGGCATTAACATTGATTTGTTTTCAGTGTCTCTTGAAGAATGGGCTTGTTTTTGTTTTCGTTTTACTTAAAAAAAAACCCTTACTGATACTGAGAGATAGCTACATTTTTAATGACCTAATCAGATTTTAAATAGGTTATTATAATTTATTTGTTATTCTGTGTCTGCATTTTTTTCCTTTTCTTTTCTTGTTTATGGTTTGAAATCTTGTTATGCATTGAGTGCTTTATGAATCATGGAAGGGTGCAGCCAGATGCTAATTTAGATAGAAAAAGTATAGGGTGTTGTAGGCTTTTTTCTGTCTGAACCTGCACATGATTGTGACTCAAATAAATAAACTCTGGAAAGGAGAGTGGTCCATAGCGAAGACCAGAAATCGGAATGAGTTGATTCAAGGAAAAATGGAGAATATGAGGAATATGAACATTCCCACATGTTTTTAGAACTGATTGTGTTGTGTTTCCTGAAATGGAGTTTTTGCTTTGTCAAATGGACATTTACAAGTCTAGCAAAGTCAGAATCACAGCAAGGAAAAAGGAAGGTAAGGAATTTCCATGAGTGAGCTATAACCCCCCACCCCTCAAAAATCTAATACCTATGGACAATGATATGCATTTAACCAGGAACAATTTCCTCAAAGAAAAAGGTTTTCTTAACACTCTTTTAAAGATGAACCAGAGCTGCATCTGATTGCTTTTGTTCCACCTGATTTCTTTTGTTCCTCCATCCTTGTTGGCATATTTTAAGGCTCAGTCTCCCACTGGCTACGTAAAGTAGTTTAGAAGCGCTTTTCTGCTCATGCAACTTTTGCAGCTGACTGGGGCCCATGCAGGACACTCTATTGAACGAGTAGTTTTGCTGTTTCTGGTTTTCTGGCTAGGGAGCGACCCTCTCTTGGCCTTCATGAGTTCAGGTGAGGTAATGACAGAAGCGAAAACAAGGCCTGCTATGTTTGATTGAGCATCTGTGGGGCACTTTTAAACACCTGTCCCACCAAAGAGGAAATGGTACGGAGCAACTGGAGTTATTCCGCACAGACTGGCCTCCGGTCAGAGACACAAGAGAGACAACGAACTATTTATAGCACCAGCTCAGGTACGACTCTTACCTGGATGCATTGGCAAGACAGGCCAGTGAAATGTCCAGACAGTTCTCTTCTGCTTGCAAATCCTAGGAATTTGCCCCACTTGCAATCCCAGATAAAAATGCCAGCAGCAAAACAGGTTCCCCCAAGATAAATTTTCAAATTTTTGCTGGTACAATTGTGAAAGTGCATATTTTTTAAACAAATGCACGCACTTGGAAATGGGTGTTTTCCAAAATAATACACATGCTAACAGTAACATATATTTCAAAAAGTACCACCAAAATGTGTGCTCTCATGCTTGGTTTGAAAAAGTAAATGAATCTGTCAAAAAAAACAAACAATATGAGCAAAAGTGTTTTATTCATGTTGTTGTTTTTAAAAGAGGACAAGCCAAAATGAACTTGGGAGAATTTAGGAGAATGGAGGTGCATTCAAAAATCACTAGTTGTTTCTTCTCTGAATAGGTAAAATAGCTTTTATGCCAGGATAAACCTCCAGGGCAGAGGTCAGGTGTGCACAGGTGTGTATTGTGGGGAAGGGGTGTTACTTTATATCATGGATTTCCTTTCCTCTGGCATGACTGGACCACCCCTGGCAGAACACGCAGGCCCGATCCATGCGAAATAGTTCTGCGTACACCACAGGAACAGAATCAAGCATTCCAAACACGATGCAATCGGCACTCCTTGCTGCCAAGGAACAAGATCTAGAAAAGCAGCTAGCAGGGCTGGGAAGAGAACTGAACTGCAGATCCCCTGCCCTCATCCGCCAAGGCTGCGCTTCTGCCCAAAGGCCACTCTGGCCTGTCTTGAAACCCCCTCGCCTTGCTGGCCTCTGATACCTTCTGCTTCTCCTCTCTCCATCCAGTTTCCTTTTGTGGGTCTGGCTTCATTACAGGGGATGGGACTTTAAAATAGGCCAGTGGATTTCTGCTCCTCGGCGCAATGGAACGAGAATAGCAGGGGGCTGAATTACATCATGCTGCATCAGTCATACTCCATTATAAGGCCAAATGAAAGTCAGCACCTCTGAATGAATGCGGCGCTTTTGGGAAAGAGTCACACGGTGCAGGGAGGTGGGCGGCACAGTGAACGGCACCTGAAGTGCCCCTACAAGTCCCACCTCTGGGTTTTTTTGTTTTGTTTTTTGGTACATTGGCTTCGTGCTTGAAGGGCGCCTCGGTTTTGACCCAGATGGCTGATTTACTATACAGACAGATGCACCACCAGGCTTTTGCAAATCCATGTCGAATAGGGGAGGGCAGAATGGAGATCTGGATCTTCTGGTCATTCTCTTGGTTCTCTGCTTAGGAAAAGCAACAACCGAATTACTTTCTGCCCACCCCAAAGATGATTGCAAAGTAGAAAGAATTTCCTACCCATCCAGGAGCAGAAACTCTCTGCATCTACACACACACACACACACACACACACACACAGAGAGAGAGAGAGAGAGAGAGAGAGAGAGAGAGAGAGAGAGAGAGAGAGAGGTGTTCTTCTGCACCTGACAGATTCTTCCAAAAACGTATCCCTCCGAATTCTCCCTGGGGTTTTTCAGGTTTGGGCTCTAAATCCAGTGCATACCTTTTAGAGATATTTGCAAAATGCATTGCGATTCATTTTTGAACAGACGCTACTCCATCTTTTCCCTAGGACCAAGCACAGCTTCAGACACAAGCCCTGATGGAAGTTGGAGCATTTTTGAGGCTGCAGAATTGGGCTTTGGGCCAGTGGGGTGCATTTGATATCGTGTACACTAAAGTGCTTCACACACCGGGAGAAGAAAGCATATGTTTCCAAGATGCACTCAACAAATCCATACATTGAAGAAAATATGCATGGATTTTCCTGCAAGAAACCAAAACTCACTATCTGATGCAGGTTTAAGTTGGAATGAGCTTTGGGAGAGAGTTCAGAAGACACGAGTGAGCTCAAGTTTTGCTAATTCACACATCCCTAGGATCTGAGGATGTGTGGAAGTAGAGGGAGATTTGGGGGGAAAGGGAAAATTTGGGGACAACAGCTATTTTTCCTTGGTAAGATTTGGAGGGGGAACCTTTGATGATAGTGGTGACCTAAGTCTGGTTGGTCAATGCTGGAAACAGCCACACAGGTAACCCTAACAACACAAACACACCACGGAAACCCTGCTATAGGCCTTTGGTTGAATCCAGCCAGCATGCCTCTTATTTCCTTTTTTAAAAAGGAAAATATCTCTTCCCTTGAGCTAATCAACTCTCACTCCCAAAGTACTGGGTGAGGGGGGTTGATGGCTGGGACCCATCAGACATGGAGTTTTCCGATTGTCATGGAAATCGTGGTTCTGCCATCTTTATAATGCCAAGATGCAATTGTGCTTACCTGCAAAGCTGCATCATAAAACCAGTATTTGCATTTCATGGGAAGCTTCTCCCATATATCAGAATGTCTCGCAGGCCAGTCCTTCCCCAGACCACAAAACAACAACAACACAAAGCAGCAGTCTCAGCAACAACAATAACAACAGCAACATATCTGTATAGTATGCAGCTTCTTGGGTAAAACAATATTCCATCATTAGAGGTCTGAACCAACATTAATATACACATTTATCTTATTTCTCACTCCGGCGTGCCCTTCTCAGCCTTCCTGATTAGAATTTCAAACTTGCTGGATGAATATGATGATTTTGTGCCATTTCATGTGTCTCTTTTATAGCCTTGAAACTTGTTCTCACATAACAGCAAGGACAAGAATTGGCTTTTTCCCCCAGGTATGAACTTGCGAGAAAACACAGTGCGATTGATTTACAGAAGGGGAGCAAAAAAAGTGATGCTTTAACAGGCAGCCATGGGCTGTGACAGTTTCAAAAGTGGTATTCGGGCAGGACAGGCGGACAACGGCCCCGGACAATGGCAGTGAGCAATGAGGAACTCTGGATCACTGTGTTGTTGCAAGTGTTGTTCTTACACATGGCCAGGCCCAACACACACACACACACACATACATACATTGTGAGTTTACAAAATTGCAGCAAAGCGTGTGTTATTTAAACTTAGAAAAGGTTTCTTTTGATTTTAGTAAATGCGCAGGGCCATGTTCTTCTGAACACTGGATCACATTTCCTACATGCATCCTATGCGCACTCAGATCCTAATCAGCCGATCAGAGGTGGGAAACCAGTGATCAGAACAGCACCGAATCAGGACACTGTTCTTTTGTTTCCAGTCCTTAAGGAACTTCTGCAGCCTTTATTCTTTTCACTGCCCTCTTCTGCTCAAAATTAAGCAGAACAAAACAAAACAGGCTCACGGAACGTTATCATTTGAAGGAAATGGACCGCTCGGTTGCATTCTCCTCACTCCAGGGGTATCCGATTTTAGGATGCAGAAGATCTTGTGTCCGCATTCTGAGTAAGGGAAACTGATGGGTTATTCATAGGCTATTAAGTAAAATGGACAGAGTAATAGCCTGCACTAGAAAGGTTTTAGGGACAGAAAGCTTTGAACAACAGCTGGGAAGTCCCTCCTGTCAGAAAGAGAAGGCAAATTATGGTGAATCAAAATGGAGCAAAGAGAAGGGAAGAGAACAGAGGGAAAAAACTCTTCTGTGTTCTCTTTCTTTTTCTCTCATTTTGTGGCATCACAGATCGTGCTGGCTGAGGATAATGCGAACTGTGGTCCGAGACATCTGTATGTGCCAGACTGACTTAGGATATTGGAATTAGTCCACTGTATCAAACGTTTATGAGAAAGGGGAGTTTCTGGCTGCTACCTTGAGGTTTTCTTCTGCAAAGTACCAGTAATTGTCTTGTTCCGCTTTAGGGTTCAAAGGACTCAAGGTAAAATTCG
Organism: Varanus komodoensis; assembly: GCF_004798865.1. Lineage (NCBI taxonomy): Eukaryota > Metazoa > Chordata > Lepidosauria > Squamata > Varanidae > Varanus > Varanus komodoensis. The sequence goes on from NW_025335684.1 coordinate 6,868,886, forward strand.
AAGCAAGGATCTGAGAGCTGATATGGATAGAGTGTTGGAGTAGGAATCCAGAGGTCCTAAAATTCCTCCCTCGTGTGGCCAAGAAGTTCACTGGGTCACTTTGGGCCAGTCATTGCCTCTCAGCCTGACCTACCTCACAGGGTTGTCGTGAAGATAAAACAGGAAAAAGTAGGAGAGTTGTGCTTTTGTAGGAAAAAAGAGAAATCATCATCATATCATCATCATCACCAATTTGCTATTTGTTACAACCCTATCTCCTCTCACACATGCGGTTGTACTGAACTGTGATTTTTGGGAAATCACATTAAAAGTCAGCATTATCATTCCAGGATTTATCATGCTAACCTTTTTATGCTCTTTAACTGGTCGCCTTGGCTGTGTGAAAGTAGGTCGCCATCTCTTCAGACATGAGGTTTTGCTTTTGACAGATGTGCACAGTAAAAAGAAAAACATTAGAATAAAAATCTAGGAACTGTTTGCTTATTTCTTGGGAACCTGCTCTGTGGTTAGCATGACCAGAACACCATGTTGCTGCCTTCTCTAAATGTGCCTTTTTGCTGAGAAAACTGTCATAACAACTTGAATTTAAAATGCAGACAAGCTGAAGAATGGAAGTCTCCTGAGAACGGATGGACTAAGAGAAAAGCAACTGGTGGCAGGAGGTGGAAGAGCCTGGGAAAATGTCAGATCTTTTACTCCTGAAATGAGGGGGGAGCACCTCTTTTGAAGGGAAGGATGGCATTTTTAGCTCCCCTCATGAGCTTCCACTATGAAAGAAGCTACATACATAGGTAACATTCTCTTCCATACCGATGGCTCTTGCTACTGATTCATTCAACAGATGCACTGAGATTTAGGGACAAAGGTCAAGAGACCCTTTGGTAGCGCCGGCTGTATTCATAAGCAGAGCGTCCCAAGTTGCTAGTAGTTGGATGGTATATAAAAGTTAATTCATTAGTTTGTTAGTCGCTGATTAATAAAATGCTGATGAAGGCAGCCATTCTTCCTGGACTCCTTGAAGTAACCTGCTGAGCCCCACAAGTGTGGTGTGGGGTGCTCATCCCAAGCACTGTGGTCTTCTGCCCCTTGGTTACCACTGAGAAGTAGCAACATACCAGTTGTGTGAATGACCCTTCTTGTTGATCATGTCGCTCAAGTGGAAATGCTTGTTACTGAGTCGTGGAAGGTGGGTGGAGCTCCATCACTGCAGGTTGCTAGAACTTCACCGCCCCGTCCTATTCCCGGGGGAGGCTGGTGATTCTTGGGTCCTCATTCACTGTGGCCTTTCTTTGCAGCCATCTTAGACCCTTCTCCCATCTAATGGCTGAATGCTGTTGACTCTGTCTTTGGCAATCATTTCTGGATCAGTCTATCCAGAAGTTCTCCTGCTTCCTGAGATCAATTTGACTGGAGATGGCAGAGGCTGAACATTGGTGTTCCCTTGCAAACCATGTTCTCTTCAACTATGGTTTCTCAAGTACAACGGAAGTCCGAAGATGGGCTATTTATTTATAATTCCTGTATCCCATTGAATATTATAGATTCTCTATCCCATTTCACCCTTCTCCATTCAGTAAGGTACTTTTTGGGCAGGAAACCACCATGTTCCAAGTGGTCTTTCTATTGGTCTGAATGCTTGGTTTTTCTGAATGGACCACCCAATCATTCTCTCTCTCTCAGATCATCTGCATGCACAGGGGCCATTGGCTAGAATGCTCAACAGATTCCAAGCAAGTTTAGATTACAACCGTGTTAGCTGTCTCTTGCATCCTTATTCAGGGGTGACTTTGGAGAAAATTTCATTACAAAGGTTGGCTATCCATTTCTAGCTTTCTTTCTTCTCAGATGCAATTTATTAAAATGACAACAAATAATATTAGTTTAGCATCTTTTGCTCATTCATTCTCCTCCCTCTCCTTTCCCTTACACTTATTTTACATAGCATAATTTCTTGCAAAAGAAAGACTATATTATTGTGTGAGAGAGAGAGTGAGTGAGTGTGTGTGTGTGTATCTCAGGGGGGATTTACTTTTAATGAAGTTTGGAGCACAGGACAGCAATTATGCCAAATGCCATGTACAGTACGGCATTATTTAAAATACACTTTCAGGTCAGCTTCTTCAACTTTATCTAATTTATCCACAGTTTTGGGCTAGCAGCTTCAATAATTGTAGTAGAATAATATCTATCTAAGTAATTGTTTCCCCCCCCCATCCATTCTGATCTCAACTACAGCTGGTTAATTTGGTGCAAAGGTCATATTTGTAGCTGCTTGAAGATGATTTTGTGTGTGTGTGTGTGTGTGTGTGTGTGTGTGTGTAAACCAATGAACTGAAGAATGATTTTTATGTTTCTATAGAGTCAGACACTGGAGATACACAGAAATCTTGGCTCACAGCAGTAGGAAGGGAGAAGGGACACCTTTCCCCACCTGAGATCATGAACTCAGGACCTTCTTGCATGCCTGCTGTGAAGGACATGTGCAAACCAGCCAAATTCTAGCTTGCTGAAATTCTCCAGATTTTATCTAGAAGTTCATTCCAATGCGAGTCCGCATCTGATTGAGCTTTTTTTTTCCTCTTTCCTTTCACATGCACAAACTCCGCAAGTTTTTCCGACCGTGAGCGCATTTTCCATCAGTCGTGCACATTTTTGCACCTTGCGCTCCCTTCAAAAAGGAGGCATTTGAAATGTTCTTATTCTGAAATATATGCATTTTCAGAATGTATGTCCTTTTGAAATGCATGCATTTTTGAAAGGTACATTTTCTAGACACATAGAAACAGAGCGAGTCAGAAGGGGCCTCCTGGGCCATCTAGTCTGACCCCTGGCTCCACTCATGACATGTGCACCATGTGCATGTCCAGCCTGTCCTTGAACACCCACACCGATGGGGCCTCAACGACCTCCTGGGGAAGCCCATTCCACACCCTCGGGGTCCTGACTGTCAGGAAGTGCTTCCTGGCATCCCAATGGAACCTCGGTTCCCTGAGCTTCTAGAAGGTGTGCAAGTTGTCAAATGCATTTTTGGCTTGCGAATCACACTGCGAGTTCAGAAATGTATGGACTTTGCAGACTGGGTAACATTCTAATCACAGTTATTTGAAATGAATTTCTCGTGCCTTCCTAGAAGTGGCCCCGTATTTCCACTGGCAAACCGGGGCTTCTACTAATCCTTCTGGCCTCTCAGACTGTGATTCTTGCATAGAAGATTGTGCCTTTCATTCATTAGATTTACACCCCACATTTTCCCTCCAATGAGCTGAAGGTGATGCACAGGAACCTGCCTTGTGTCCAACATTTTATCCTCACAACAGTCCCACAAATTCGTTACGGTGAAAGTTAAGTTCCAAACTGGACACATTAGCTTGACAGCTGGTTCAACACAACCTAGCAAGCCTCATGACCAAGGGCTTGTACACCCTTCTCTCCAATCCAACCAGTGTTTAACTGCTGTCTCACTTCATCTCAAGACAGGAAAGGTGCCACAGAGTATATATTTTAAAAGGGGGCTGCAGAAGAGTCCCCTTTTGCAGATTATTACAAAAGCAGTGGGAGAAATCAGATAAGATATTTCGAGATACCCTTCATAGACGTCTACATGTGAGTATTTTTTTAAGAGGCAACATGGCAATCTGGAGTGACACGTTTTCTGTGGTTAACCATAGCTTTTACTGTTTTAATAATATGACTTCAGTTAGTGGCACTGTAATTGAAATATGTTTGTGGAATTGCTACTATGCTACTTAACAGCATGGCTTTAAGTACTCTTTAATTCTTGGAGTTCAGCCAAAGAAATAACCGTCTACAGAACATCCGTTGGAGATAAATGAAATTTAGCCTTTCAGCAACAGCACTGGCAGGCAGCTGGGATGAGACTCCAGCAGGGTCTGGTTTTGGATTCAGGTGATATTCCAGGTCCTCTTCTTCCTGAGGACAGGCCAGGATGCTTATTCAGTCAAAGCACATGGGGGCCTGACTAGTTTCTGAAGCTCTAATTCCTGGTAGAGCCCTTGATGTCCATACAGAAGGTGACAGGTTCGATCCCTGTAATGCTGAAAATGACCCTTCCCAAAATCCAGGAGGTCACTTCTACCAGTCCGTAGACAAGGGTCTGACTCCAGGTACAGCATCTTCTTACCTCCTTAGGTTAGCTCTTTGGCATCCAGGAGAGATATCATAACATTAAAATCTCAACAAAAGCCATCTTATTATGGGTAGCCAGTTTAGCATAGCAGGAGAAAGAAATTCTTGAACAGGGGAACATTTTCAGAATAACGACAAATAAATAATTAACACACACCCAGTGGCATGATAATGTGGTACAGTCCCTAGAGGGCTACACCGTACTAGTTCCTCTTTCCTTAAAATGCATGCATAGATTCTTCCATTAGATGGGTTGGGAGGGGTAGGGAGGTGCGAACTGGTGGGACCTGATCTTGGCAAATTTCTCCTAGTTTCATCTCAAAGCTGAATCTGTATCTGATTGTGAACTTGGGTTTGGGAGATTGTTTGTTCTTCATGAAAATCCAGCTAGCACTCCACCTCTTGGACATGTGTGTGCTCTTCTCAGCCAGCCATCTGAGGGGATGGTGTGATTGGAGCCCTGCAACAGTAGGGGGTTGGACCTGATGGCCTTCATGGCCCCTTCAACTCTACTCTTCTATGATTCTTGCATTGATTAAGGCTTGCTTATGAACATGTTTTTCAAAATGTCTGATTGAGAATGAATACACTTTTGGGAAGCATCAAATGGTGCTTCCAGTGCAGAAAAGTATGGACGTTGACCCATAGGTCTTGGTCTGCATTTGGTCTAGAAAGTGTGAACTGGGAAAAGCCTGATCAAAAATGAACCAAAATGAATTTCCCATAAATTCTACCTTATTGGTCCCCAGAATTAATACTCCCTGAGAACAGCTTACCCAGCACCTTGCTCAGTAGATAAAAAACTTGGCCTATCTTGCTCCCTGCATCAGCAAAATATAAGCCTTACCTGGGGTCATTTTTGACCCCAGCCATATGATCTTAGGCAAAGAAAATGCTGCATATGAAAAGGTTTTGTCTTGCTGATATTTTTTTCTACCAGGAGGATACAATCAACATAAGCATGACTTTCAGTTGTCCACAAGGACAGGTAATTTAAGATTCACTCTTACATAAGGCTATGCATAACAATAAAATCTGCATGTAATGCATGGTCTATTGCCTTTCCCTAATGTTTGGCCAGAGAGGAGTGAAGCCAGGCAAAGCTTAGGATAGGACGGGTAGGAACCAGGGTTTTAATGCTGTTTGCTGGAGGATTCAGCTAAGTCTCTTTGCTTTCAAAGACTCCAAGGTGTATTAAACCCATTTTGTTCCTTAGTCTGGGGCCTTTTTTTGCAGGGGTATAAAAATACTCCACATAATTATACTTATAGAAATGTGGGAGTCCTTTTAGGCCCCAGGTATATTTTGGTTCACAGAGAGGGGATAAACAGCAAGAGGCTGAAATTTGGGGAATTTTTAGACTGGACGGTTTGTGTCAATGTTCAAGAAAGACAAGTCTTTAGGACTACTTATGTGTAAATTATAGTGCCGATGGTTAGTTGAGGGGATCCAGACCCCCATGATGCTTAAATGAGGCCTTTTCTATTTTAATTACTCACAGCTACTTCATGTAGTGGCATAACATCTCAGGTCTTAAAGCCCAAATCATTCAAAGATTTCCTCTCTGAATGATCCATGGCATACGAGCCAATTTGTCAAAAACCTTACAGAGTCTCCATTTCTCTGCTGTGCCACTTCCTTAATCTCTTAATCCAGTGTAGCATTTTGTAATGTTCAGTCCCTTTGTTGATTTATGGAGATCGTCCTCCACCTCCGCATACACGATGCCCTTTCCTGCTTTTAAACGGCAAGGGCTGCTCTTGAGACAATTTTCTTCTGGCATGATAGAAAATGAGATTCTCCACCGGTATAAATCTGCAAAGCTGCAATGAAATCAATAGAGCTGCACCAAGTTTACATCCCAGCTGATTACCTCGGTCATTATCCTGCTTCTGGGCTATCTATTGGCAGTTACCGTTTCCTGGTTGTCCAGTTAACTCAGAAGCAAATTACTGCTTGAATCCTGGCCTAGGGCTCCGATATTTAACAGCTTGACATTCACAATGAGCATTGTAGCCATGTATCAATTACTATACAATTAGCGGCTGAATTGCTGCTCGATGCAAATATAAGTAGCAATGCTTTTCTTTTCTTTGTTCTTTTTTCTTTTAATGTTCCAACAGAGGAAGGGTTTCGCCCTCCCCTTTGTAAGGAAGAGAGACATGGTTATTGTGTCTCTTGCTTTTCAAAGTGTCTCTAGAAAGAGCGATAAACTAGCTCACCAGGTAAATGAAACATCTAGTCCTTGTCTTTGTTCTTCGAAATACCTCCCTCGGCACTCACTGAATGGGATGTAGGAGGAGATGCATGTGAGGTGAATGGAATGCAGATGGTTGCTTTAAAGACTGGAATCCCAGCAGGTTGAGCTAAAAGCACCCCCTGCCCACTGCCTTCGAAATGCCTGCAAAGCAAAACAGCTACACGGAGAGCACAAACGGAACAGAGATGCCCCATTTCTTGCAAGCTGCCTTTGCGGCATTTCTCTATTTGCAGGCTTTATCCAAATCCCTGCCTTTGTTGAGGTCCATCAGAAATGGCACTGGTGTAGAGAAATCAGTGGATGCTGTTTAGCTCTGGACATGATGTCAAACCATTAAGGAGCTGAGGTCCTCACCCAAAATAGGCCCAGCACCATGGAGAGCTCCTAAAGTTGTTGTTGCACCCGACCCTTCATGACCCCATGGACAACATTCCTCCAGGCTCTCCTGTCCTCCACCATCCCTTGGAGTCCACCCAAGCTCACACCCACTGCCCCAGTGACCCCATCCAGCCACCTCATCCTCTACCGTCCCCTTCTCCTTTTGCCATCAACCATTCCCGGCATCAGGGTTTTCTCCAATGAGTCCCTCCTTCTCATTATGTGGCCAAAGTATTGGAGTTTCCTCTTCGGTGTCTGAGCTTCTGAAGGGCTTGGAGCAAAATCCAGAGCATTCAGGCCACCCGTTTTCGCTGGCTGGGGCACGGCTCAGTGGCCGATGGTAGGAGCTGCCGGTCCTGATGGCCACTGCGGGTGGCCGGAGAGAGCTGCCCGTTCATTTAGGCCTCCTCTGTGAAGCACTCCTGTGAACCTCCGTGCCTTCCTTTCGGTTGAGCTCTACCTATTAGCATCTTTCCTCTGACCAAAAAGCAAAACCAATGCAAAATACCAGTTTTCATGGCCAGTACTGGCTAATCTTCTGCATATCAACTCAGACGTAAGTGAGGAAGGATAGGAGCACAGAATTAAGGTGTAATAAACTTTACTGCACTATGGGGTGGCAGAACACACACACACACATCTGTTTATTTATGCATCTGTGTTTGCAATGCCTCTTTGAATGCAATTTAGGATCGTTTCCTGTGCATTGGGGGGGGGGGGCCCTCTGGCCCACCCACATTTCCTTGCACATCAGCTCTGATAGCAACCACATGCAAAGAGAGAGTATGGCTTGTCTCAGTTCACTTCTTGGGTCATGGCTTCTGGGTGCTGTCTGGATTTCTAAGCCCCTCTTCATGAATTCTTGGAAAAGTGGAATGGTGGGGCGGTAGACAGGTAGATTGTTTGTGAGTATTAATCTAGCCAGCTTTACAATAAGCTTGGAAGTAGACAAGCATAAATCTCAGCCCCTACAACCTGACTGACTGCAGGCCACTCCGTGAAGTTGGTCAGCTTCGAAGGGGATTGCAAACCTGCACAGATTAAAGCTCACCAAAGGTCATTTATCTGTAAAAACCACTCTGCATGCAGAAATAGTCACCTCTGTTTAAATATTGTGCAAGAAAGCTGATTAGACACAAAACTTTGCTGATATCAATAATGACTGCCTTCAATTACTAACAGATACATGCAATGGGTTTGATCCACACTTAACCATGCTTAGAGTAGGTCCATTGTAATCAATGGGATGTTACTTAGCATGGGCCAACCTGTCTTACCATTTGCATATTTCTCCATGTCCTTGCAAACATAAACACATCCCTGAATATCTCAAAGAAGTCAGTATGGTGTAGTGGGTAAGAGTGTGGGACTGGGGCTCAGAAAATGCCCCCCCCCCCAGCCATGGAGCTCAGTGGGGTGACTTTGGGCCAGTCACAGACTCTCAGCCCAGCCTACCTCACAGGGCTGTTGTTGTGGATTAAGACTGGGGCGGGGGGGAGGAGAACTACAAACCCACCCTGGGTTCCTTTAAAGGAAGAAGGTGGGCTATAAATATAACCTGTGGTGTCCATATAGAAACAATCTTCATATGACATCCTGGAGGGCAATTTCACCAGACTTTGCCTGGAGTGAAATGTTGAGGCCTTTCACTTTTCCTTTTTATGACACATTTATTGTATGATCCTTCTCAGCTTTCTCAGAGGAAAAAAAGAACCAATCTGGCTTAAAATATCCATATGTAGAATTCGCAGCATGACAATCTTCATCCAAACAAGGTGGGGGAAAGAGTGATACATTTGACAAACATGAAGAGGTTTGTGTGTGTGTTTTCTTTACTTACTTTAAGGCACATTTTGAAGTTCTGATTTAGAGAAAATATTGAGGAAAACAAAAAGACTTTCCATGAAATAGAAATAGCAAGCAACCTTCTATGGTCCCAGGGCTGGTCATGATTTCCAGGGGTTGCTTCAGACATACAGGAATGTATGAGAAAGTCATTTTTGGTTATATTTAGATTGCAATTCATCCAGCTTGCAAACATGGACTTGGATGCAACCTGCACTAAAAGCCCACTCATTTCCTAGCTTGCAGAGCAATTTTCAAGGCCTTTGAACCTGTGCAGAATTATTTATTATTATTTTTAATTTATTTTGATTTATATCCTGCCTTTTTCCTACAAAGGGCTCAAGGCAGCTTACATCATTCTCCTCCTCCATCTTATCCCCACAACAACAACCCTGTGAGGTGAGTTGGGCTGAGAGTCTGTGACTGGCCCAAAGTCACCCAGTTGGCTCCATGGCTGAGTGGGGACTTGAACCCGGATCATCTGAGTCCCAGTCCCATGCTTTTAACCACTATGCCACGCTGCCTCTCAGTGTGACATGCACAAGTCTGGAAAAAATGTGCATGAGAAGAGGCACCCTTTTGCAAATATGCACAAATGTTTCTTGATATATCAGTGAAAGTAGAATGCACACGTGTCAAAAATGCACACCGTTATTGCATACATTCGGAAACGTATGCACGAAACCCCATCTGATCTGCATGAAAAATTTGCTTTGGCAAAACTTGGAGCAGAAAGAGCTATCCACGATTTCTTGTGGTGGTGAACCTATTTTGAGGGGTGAGTTCAGTACCATGGATAGCTCCTGCTTGCCTCCTATAAAGCTCAAAAAGAAAAAAAAGCAATGAATGGGGACCCCCCACTGACCCCCATGTTCCTTTCCATAGCTGAATTCTTGGATTCTTGAAGAATTAGCAGATTTCTTCTTTAATTTACAGATGCATAGCATTAGCCTATTTTATTCCATCCAAGTTCATGGGTTCCCAGGCATTTTTCACTTTATCATCCATTCCTTGCTAGTAAGTTCTTTTATTCAAAGGATGTACAAAACTTCCAGACCACCTTGCCTTAGTTCCTAAATATTAATGCAAGTAAAAATTTGCTTAACACCGCCCCTTAAAGGGTGTTTTTTGTTTTTTTTAATTGGCTGGCCATTCCAGTTTCAGATTCACAGAAATCTAAGCTCCATTCAGTCCATCGTGGATTTCTCTGGGAGCCCTACTTGAATTTCAGAGCCTGCAAATGGAGGGCAGAGTTGAAGGGGTAACATTTTGCTTAAGATAAAACTGGTCCCGACAGATCGGACTGCGGCGGCCACCTCTCAAAGCAAAGTGGGGTGGATGGATGGGTATCAATTGGGAAAGGTGAGATAAATTAGGACAGGGATGGGAAGTGACCAGAGATGTCACTGGAGCTAAAGCCCCTCGCGAGTGGGGGTCCTCGTGTCAGCTGGGCGCTCCGTCCACGCTGAGCTTCAGGCCAGGCTCAGAAGGAGCTTTCCATGGTGCTGATCCTGTTTGGGCTTGTTTAAGTTCTTTAGAAGTGCACACTAAAAGCCAGAATGGATAAGCTGCTCCTCTGGAATGGGAGGCAGCGGCCTACACCGGCTCAATTGGGCTGGGAGCTTGGTGGGAAAAGCTTGGAGGGAACGCAAAGCACCTGCTTAGAAAATGGACCCCCAACACCCTTTTTCTGCAGACTGGTGACAACCAAAATCTAATTCTTTTTTTTCTTTTTTTTTGGTGGGGGTGTCCAATGAACTTCTTTAGAACAGCATTTATGCCTTCATTAATAAAGATCAGACTATAAAGATGTTCAATTTTTTAATTATTTGCCCATTTACAGCAAATTCAGTTAAAAACTCTGGTTGGTTGTGATTTTTTTATCATTGCCAGACAAAATAATTATGACAGGGTATTCTAGCCCCTGGATTATGGAGATAACACCAAGAAAATGGCATTTCTATTTCCATTCTTTTCTCCGTGCAACAAACCCATGCATGCAAGGAAATTAAAATTCAAAACTTAATTGGATTTTCATACTCCCTTTAAACAGGTAATATTGTTTTTTTCCCTTCTTTTTTATTATTGCTGCCAAGTGTGAGGATTTAATTCAGGAAGGGCCTCACACTGAAAGGCTAGTGTCCTTTGGAGCAAAATGCTTCATTTAACTCCATTAAAAATCTATCTCAGCCCGACGTTTTTGAGCAGATCTTTTGCCGCATCCTGGTATTTCAATTTTGCTCCAAGAAGCTAAAGGAAATGTTGCAGATATGTAGGATCGGTTATACACACGCTACAGCTTGGGTAATTTGATCGCCGCCAAATTAGATTTCTGCCACCGATAAAGTGTTTGGAGGAGGGGATAAAAGTTTGTGCGCTTTTCAAAGTCTGTAAGCCGAAGTTTCTGCAGCCATGTCGGAATGCTGCACATTAATGGGAAATGGAAGCTACGGGGCCAAACATGATGTTGTGTAAATGAACACCCACTTGAGTATCTACTGTTGTCATCATTGTCATTCCTTCTGCCTCCTCCCCAAAGAATCTTCTCCAGAAATGTCCACCAAACCTCCTGGGATGGACAAATGTCAGGGCTCAGGATATCGGAGAACTCCGACATGACTTCCCATGTCTGTGGTTTCCAATTCCCCCATTTTCTTCCAAGGCAAAGGTATTCCACAGACCTGCCGACTGAGGTAGGTGCATGAGCTACATTGTGCAAGGGCAGGATGTGCTGGTCTCCTCTTCCAAGCAGGAGGTGGCGATCCGACGCTGCCAGTGATTGGCTGTTGGAGCTATCAGCTGCGCCCCTGCCTGGAGAACAACTGCCTGGCAACCGTGACCCACGCGTTGGGGACTTCCCGACTAGACTTCTGCAACGCGCTCTGCGTGGGGCTGCCCTTGAAGACGGTCCGGATACTTCAATTGGTGCAAAACAGAGCTGCCAGGTTGCTGACGGGGACTGGGCGTTGTTCTCATATAACCCCAGTTCTCCGTCAGCGTCACTGGCTCCCGATTGAAGTCCGGGCCCAATTCAAGGTGCTGGTTATGACCTATAAAGCTCTCAAAGGCTTGGGACCTGGTTATCTAAAGGAACGTCTGCATCCATATACGCCCACCCGCCCCTTGAGATCGGCAGCGGATACCCTTCTCCGGGAACCCTCCGTGAAGGATATTAGGAGGGTGAGTACCCGGAGGAGGGCCTTCTCTGCGGTGGGGCCCCACCTATGGAATGTGCTCCCCAGAGAGGTCTGCCTGCTGCCGTCATTATTTGCTTTTCAGCGCCAGGTGAAGACCTTTTTATTTAAAAGTTATTTTAACTGTTAATGTATTATTATTGTATTTATAGATTTTAATATATAGCCAAGATGGTACCAGTTTTTAAATTATTGATTGTATTTTTATGTTTATTTTATGAATGTTGTGAGCCGCCCTGAGGCTTTGTTGCAATGGGGGTGGCATAGAAATGTTTTTAATAAATAAATAAACCTGAAAGCCACACAGAGAATAAATTAAACTGGGCCCAAGCTTCCTAGCCAGGGGTGAGGGCATCAGATGGTTCCACAATTTCTGTGCTGCGGATGAAAGGCCAGCAATGCATGCAGCCCATAGGCACAATGGCTGCCAGTCTATAGGCAGGTGGGCTAGCCCAGCAACTTATCAGGATGCCCACTCCCCCAGCAAGCCCTGCCAGTAAGGCCGCTTGCTTTCCTAACCTTGATTTCATGTGAGATTTGGGTTAGGGTTGCGGAAATCCAGCTAGAAGCCACTTCTCCTGCACTTGCAGATCTTTGCCCTGGCCAGGAAGCGAGCCAAGCTCTTCAAACATGCTGGACCGTTATCAGTGCCCTCCTTTGCACAAAGCACATGCAGAAATGGGCCAATGCAGGGCTCCGCTTGTAAAGTGAGTGCACAGGCATTGGGCAGTCTGTGTGCAAGCCGGCCTCATGGACATGCTTGGACTTGCTTCCTGCTGGACACCCGTGCGTGAGGCAGACTTAGCGCAGAGAGAGGATTCATGTTAGAAACAGGAGTTCGAGTGCTGGCTAAACTCATCTCAGATTGAGCTGGATTCAGTGCAGGGTTGTAGGAATGGACAGCAGGGAACTAAGCTGGTAAATTCCATCAGATTTCACGGTCCCCAAGTGGAGTCTTTCTTCCTCCCTCTATAGGGGGATAAATGAACAGGACTGGGGGAATCTGCCTAAGCAGCAGAAATGAGAGCATCCCTGTTCAGCTTTCAATAGATGCCCATCTAATCCAGAGTCCTCCACTTCTCCCCATTCCCTATTTTGGGAAATTTGCCAGCTTAGAAAAATCCCTCCACTTTCCTAAAAAAGCTTTTGCCTGCCCGCCAAGAGCTTCCCATGAGTTAAAATGAGCTGCAAGACTAATGGGGTAGCGATGACGTCACCATCTGTCTGCTTCTAGGAAAAGGTATCTCGGTGCATCCATTTCTTGGCATTACATCAGCATCCCAGGAGGTGAAGCCACTGGTGCAATTGGTAAAGATGCTCTCCATACGGTGTGTGTGTGTGTGGAGAGAGAGAGAGAGAGAGAGAGTTCACTTACTGCACAAATAAATGAATGGCAGCCAATTTTGCAAGTGAAAAAGTGACTCCAAGTATTTCTAAGCTGCTTTTCAGGGACCAAGCTTCCCAAAATGATTCCCACCAGAAAAATGATGCAAAACGCATTTGGCACATCAGAGAGGGGTCCCGTAAGGATGTCCTCTGGACTAGAGAGAATCTCTCTGCACTGACACCAAAAAATAACTACATTTTCCCATGAATAAATGTGTGGGGGGAATAAATGCCCTGAGGTCTGGGAATTCCATGTGATTTGAGAAAAGCTGGATTGCGGTGGAATCTCTGTCTTGGAGCCTCAGAAATGAGAACTCCTTGAGCCTCTGAGATTCCTGGGAGGGATGTTTGCAGAATCCAATCAATGGGTGGAAAAGACTTTCAAGTGTCAGCCCCACATTCTGGGTTCTCATTTCTGCACTGGTACCAACAGGGGTCTGGCACTATTTGGATAGAGGTGTCCAATTTTATGTAAATAGTGCTCAAATGTTTTTCAGCTGCTAAGTTGGGCAAACAGGATGAATACTTGGACCATGTGCTTTTCATGTTCTAATTCACTTAAAATGACCAATTTTACACAAATCTTGCTAGAACCACATGTTTTCCATGTTCCAATTTGTAAACATTGTCCAATTCTGCACAAATTTCCTTAGATTTTGTTTTCAATGTGCTTGCAGGGGTCTATTTTAGAGATAAGAAACTAGAGGTGTGGGAACACAGCTTCTAAGGATCAGATTGGAAAGAGGGAGGAAGTCCAACTTGCTCAAACAAGCCAGATTTCTGTATTCCAGAAAATTGCTAATCCCCATTGCTAATGCACAATAGCACAAATGTGCACATGTGCAAACGCATAATAGTGTTATTGCACAGTAGTATTAGCTAATGCACATCAGACCAAATGCACACTTTGTGACTGTACATTGGCGCAAGTGCAGATGTGCACAACAAGCCTCCAGAACTAAAATACTGGCTCACAAGTCCATGCAACTCGGGAACAATAAGACTCCACAGGTTGAATTCATAGAAATCCAAGCTCATTTGGATCACTTGTGGGTTGTTCTTTCATCCCCGACTGCCAGCAAGCAAGCAGGCAGTGGGATCTGATAAAAAGCTTCTCCCTGCCATGCAAGTGTTGAGATAGAAACCCTTTGATCTACCTGAAGCAGCGCCCGAGAATCTCCTTGGACTCTGGGCTGTGTTCTGCAGCACACAATGAGAAGCCACAGAGCAAATACTGTGCTGATAGAGGGGCAGTTAAGGGATGCAGTGGCACAGTGGCTTAAACCGCTGAGCCACTGGGCTGGTTGATCAAAAGGTCGCCGGTTCGAATCTGCACAACGGGGTGAGTGCCCGTTGCTCTGTCCCAGCTCCTGCCAACCTTGCAGTTCGAAAGCGTGCAAATGCAAGTAGATAAAAAGGTACCACTTTGGTGGGCAGGTAACGGTGTTCCGTGCACCTCGGTGTTTAGCCATGCCGGCCACATGACCACAGAGACTGTCTGCGGACAAATGCTTGCTCCCTCGGCCAGGAAACGGAGATGAGCACCGCCCCCGAGAGTCAGGCATGACTGGACTTTCATGTCATGGGGAAATCTTGCCCTTTTTAGAGGGGCAGTGCGGAACATGGGGCTCAAACACACAATGCCAACTTTGCCCATCTTCCCAATGCAATGGCAAAATGAAGAAGGGGACACAATTAGGCATCTCCTGGACAAGGCTGGGAAGTGGTGGGGTACGGTAAAATTTGCACTCTGGGCATTCCTCATGACCGTCCCCCAGCCCAGCTCCCAAAGAAAGTCCAAACATTCAAGAACCTTCTCAGCCCACCCATTTGAGTAATCTTTTGTCTCCCCCGGAAACAGGATCTGTGTGAAGTCGAGATGATCATCCATTCAAAGTCAAGCCTCCTCCAATCAGCTCGCATTGCAACAGGGATAAGGAAATGTCACATGGGGCGCGTGGACTGCGCCCAAACTCGGATGACATTTGTATCACAGTAATATTATCGGGAGACCTGTGAGCCCTTGACCTGCTTCGGCACTGCTGGAGAGTTGGCACACTGCGCTCCTCTCGGGTTGAGGATCACTTGACTTGCCTGCATGTGCTTCTTCACTTGCCAAAAATCAACCCATCCTTCAATCACAGGGCAGATCAGAGCAGGCTGAGAAAAGGAAGGGGTGGCGACTGTGAAATGATGGGAGTGGGGAGGCGGTGGAGAGGATGTGCTCCTGTTCCTTTCGGGATAAGCCCCCCCCCCCACAAAAAAGGCCCAGCACATGGACAAAAGAGAGGAAGGCAACCTGGCAGTGAAAGTTCCCATCTGCATGTTTACTTCTTATTTTTGTTTTGCTCTGCAACTGTAACCCGAATGTACGTAACAGCAGAAGGAATTTTTATCTCTGCAGATCTTTTGGAGACTTTTCTTAGAAACGTTGCCTCCACGCCCTATCTTGTGGTGAAGGATGAATTGTAGCCACAGTAAATTAACTCCCCGCAGGAGCAGACAAGACGGAACAGTGGGCTGCTGGCTTGGTTTCAGGAAACAGGGCCTCTTCGACGCAATGTAGGTGGGGCAGATTAGTAAGACTCGCCTTACCCACAGCCTGATCGCAGTTGGTGTGTTTTGAACTGACTGAACTCCTCTTGACCCCAGAATAAAGCTTTCTGGCCTCTGAGGGCGGACAGGATGGGCCAGGGATTCAGTTCGGAGAAGAGGAAGGGCATTAAAACCCTGGCCAGATTCCAGACTGCAGGGCAGCTGTGCTTGTTTTCTTCCTCTCTTGAATGGTCCCTGGCTAGGAATCCATAGACACGGTGGCTCTGATGGCTCCAGGGGTGGCAGGTGTCACTGCTTGCTTCCTTCCTTCCTTCCTTCCTTCCTTCCTTCCTTCCTTCCTTCCTTTCTTTCTTTCTTTCTTTCTTTCTTTCTTTCTTTCTTAGTAGTCCTGGCAGGGGGAGTAGAAAGCATTGCCCAGCAGGGCCCCTAAGTCTCCGTGGACTGATGGGGAAGCAGTGGCCAGAAAGCCCTCTGGTCCAGCCCTTCCCTGGGCTACCAGTTTCTGGGCCAGAATTTCTATTTTGGAGGTCCTAAGTAGTGCCTACTGCAGTCCACCTGCCACCTCAAATTCCATTCCTCACGCCCCATTCTTATCCATGTACAGGAGGAAGCAGTCCTACTCAGAAGTGATCCTAAACAGCGCGTTCACAAACAAGCAGGTGCAGTATGTCTACTCAGGGGTAAGCAGGAGTCCAACACTCAGTTGCACTTTTCAACAGCACCCAGAGTATCAGCCTTGTGCAGATAGCCACTCTGTTAGAAGCTAGCATGGGCAGTGTGTCTACTCAGAAGTAAGGGGGCAAGAGTGATCTGGAGGAAGCAGGAGTGCATGAGCCAGCCGCTTCCTGCCCTGGCCATACCCCCATTTTCCCAGGAGGGACTAGCTCTTATCTCAGACAGCAGCTAACTAGAGGTAATTACTCTTCGTTAATCACTGAGAGAAGGAATTCTCAAAGGCAGTGAGCCGCACAATCTTTCTGAGTTGCTGGCCCAAAAAGAAGAGTGTCTGCCTTTGTGGCAGAGGAGGCAGAGTTGGAGGAAGATGTCAGGCTGTGTTGGGACTGCCAGAAGTTCCCTATTCTTAGAAATGAGCCTCAAACATCCATTGAACTCTTACATTCCCCTCCTTCATCCTTCTCTTCTAGCATTTGCTTTCACTTTAGAGTAGCCTTTTTGGGTTTCCAGCTTTTATTTATTCATTTATTTGTTTACATGTATTTCTAGACCACCTATAATTGTCGAGGCCTTCCTAGGTGGCTTACAATGCATAAAACATATTTACAGAGTAAAACACATTAAAACCGATTAAAACATATTGAATTAAACTTCTATAAAAGCAATTTAAAAGGGCCACAGCATACAGGCTATTTTTTTTAAATTCCTAACAAGATACGTCTTTGTCTAGCAAATAAAAGGAAAATAGAGATGGCGCCAGGCGAATTTCCCTAGGGAGGGAGTTCCAGAGATGTGGAGCAGCAGTGGAAAAGGCCCTTCACCTGGTTGCCACCCCTCTCACCTCGTAGAAGGCTCTCCTGAGCTGATCTAAGGGGACGAGTAGGCATATATGGGTGCAGATGGTTCTCCAGTTGGCTGGGCCCCAAGCTGTTTAGGGCTTTATATGGCAATGCAAGCACTTGAATTGGGCCCGGGCCACAAATGGTAGCCAGTGAAGTTCTTTCAGCACTGGTGTTCTATGGGCCACTCTGGCAGGACCAGTTACCAACCGAGCAGCCCGATTCTGCACCAGTTGCAATGTCCAGACCGTCTTCAAGGGCAGCCTCACATAGAGCTGAGGCTGCTGAAAGGAAGCTACCTTCAAACTACAGGTAACGCAGTGATGGTTTGTTTAAGCAAACCATGGTTAACACAAACTAGTTTAGGGTTTGGACAGCACACTAAACTGTGATTGATTGCAACAGTGGACTTGTTGCTGCTCCTTCAGAGAAAGTCGTTGCCACCAAGTTTAATAGATGCTGCTCTTCAGACTAAAGCGCCTCGTTGGCTTGCTCCATTGCTTTTTATCATCACTTGTAAGGTTTCCCATTTTGTCACTTTGTGTATTATGAATAGGATTCAAACATAATTTCCTTGTAGCTTGTGCTGCTTGCTTACGACTCTCAAAGGTAATTTAACCCTCTCCCTTGCTGGGAATGCCCAAGTCTTTAAGTATGCCTACAATTCTCTTTCGCTTCTGACCTCAGTTTTGTTGTGCTTTGCTTTGGTCCCTCCTCCACAATGTTGTAGTTATAATTACGTGACAACCACTGCCTTAGGGATACAGTGAGTCTAAAATCAAGATTAAACTGAACCAAACAGGGAAGCAACTGCAGTGAAGTTCAAGGTTTCTTCCCAAATTCAAGTTAATTTAATTGTAGTTTTGAAGTTTTCACCAGGGGCACCTCCAGATCCCTTGGTGTAATAATAGAAGGAACCTAATTAAGAGACTCTAATGAGAAAAACTATTAAAAATCCTGCTTGCTTTGATGAATTCCTTTGCCAGGCATGTGTCGCAAATAAACAATAGGTTCAGATGGTTTCTGGGCCTTAAAGTGCAAATTATAACCATGCCATCATCTGAACTTGACAGCCAAGTAAATCAAATCAGCATTGTCTCCACATGTTAGCAAGAAATAGAAATTCATCTAACAACAGAATCCAGTAGTGCTTAAAAAGAAGAAGAAGACAGGATATAAATGGAAATGATTGAAGAGCTGCTTTTTGTGAGTGAGTGGGCACGGAAGAAGGAAAGACGCCATCACGACTGGAATGGGCTGCTGGGTTTCATTCAGTCAGGCTGGTCCCCACCAAGCTGTAAAAGGGTCTTGCATCATAGCCAGGGTCAAACAATGGAACGTGTGCTGCCCCCGGAAGTTCCCCCATCTCAAGACCCCCATTTCTGCCTCTATCAGAGCAAGCATTGAGGGCAAACCTAGTTGGGTACCTGCCGAGGACGGCCAAGGTGCCCTGGAGCTACTTCTCCTCTTGGCCTGGACCATCCATGATGGTGAGAAGAAGGAGCAGGAGAAGAGGAGGGTGTCCCTTCCTTCTTCCTCATGGGCTTTCTTCCTACCAAGCAAGCAGTTGACCTCTATAGTGAGGAAGAGGATGGGAAGCAGAAGTAGTTGGTGACAATCGTAGTGGAAAGTTCGACTCACAGAGGAAGACTCCTGTTGAAGGTTTCTCCTGGGGGTTCTCAAAACCCTGAAGCTGGCATGGATGTCCATGTTGAGAGCATGTCCAGGAAGCTGCTTCGAAACCTATTAAAAGAAGCTCTTAGCTATCGGCACAGGTACAAATAGTGAATTCAGTCCTTCAAATCTGACAGTTTTAGCCTTCTATCAATCCATCCAGCCTAATAGAAAAGCTCAGTCCTCTTTGAAAACCCATAGCCTGTTCACAAGAAGGGATCCCAGTGTCATAGCAACTAGTATCCGGCATCAAGCATCAGGTATCAAGTATCAAGATTTTAATTTTCAGCCAGTTAAACTCAACTACTCATAATTGTGTCCAATAACTAGAAAACAGAGAATAAGAATTTCATTGTGGCTTGCAAAACAAAGGAGCATGCCCTGTTAGCAACTCTGAACCTGATGGCAAATGTGAGCATCGAGCTGAAAATATTCACAAATTGCTGAAATGTTTAATGTCCTACGTTAGTCCCAAATTTGCCCCATACACTGAATTAGTCCTGCCTTAGTCTGTGGGGGAAAGTTGCATAAAGTTAGGAACTGTATGGGCATTTTCTTCCACTTAACCTTCCACTCAAAAATGACATAGTCAAAACCCCAACAAGAAAATGAACCAGAGTGAATTTGATCTGATTCTTTTTAAAGAAATAAGTAAAGACACATTGTCATTATTCATCCAAATTCGCTTTTAGCTATGTGGGTGACTTTCTGTATTGCATATGTTTCTATGTATATGGTTTTATTATGTATTTTTAAGGTTTTCACCTCTGTAAACTGCCTAGAGCTGCAGCAATTGGGTAGCATAGGAATTTAATAGGTGAAGTGAAGTTGCATTCATGTGCACAAAATACAGACTTGGAAATGCATCCTTTTCTCAAAATGTGCAACTTTTTAGTTGCTCATGCTTTAATCTATGAAGGGAATTGGCACAGATCTGGTGAGTTTTGTGCAGCATTCATGTTAGATAGTTGTTCATCTTGAACAGTGTCTCCGTTTACACAAAACAAAACACAATCACAAATCTAAGCACACATCGTGGGGATATGCATGACAGCAAGCGCTGGAGTGTTAGACTCAGGACTTGGAGATCCGGGTTCTAGTCTCACTTGGCCTTGAAGCTCCCTGGGTGATTCTGGGCCAGCCACGGACTCTCAGTCTAATCTAACTCACAAGCAGTGCTTTTTTTGTAAAAAAAAAAAAAAGTGCCGGAACTCACGTCTTGGGGTCACACTTTTACACAATGGTCGCCGCCGGCAGTAAGCACTCAGCGCGCGACCACACGACCGATCCCAAGCCGAGCAGCGTCCCAAGCTGAGCAGCAACCTCACAATCAGTGCAGACAATCAGCGCCAGCACACAAGCAGCCTGCAGGCACTGTGTTAATGATTTTTGCCGCCGACCTGCTACGCCCAACAGGGTGATTCACAATCACTTGGAAAAATCCGTCAAAAAAAGGTGCCTGCTCACAAGGTTGTTGTGGGGATGAAATGGATCTGTGCAACCTACCTCATAGTCCTCACAAGAGGAAAAACTTGGCAGGAAGGAGGAGGAGGAAGCAGAAGGAATTTGGAGGCTCTAGCTGAACTGAAACGTTGCTCATTTGCCGATCCCCAGTTAGTGCTGAACGAAGACTGCCACCTTTCTTTTTCTGACAGCCTCCTCTTTTTCAATAGCAACGCAGAGGGCAAGTACATCTTGTCCTCCCCATACTGGGAATTGCTGGGCCAACTGAATTTGGCTGGGCGAGAAATTTGTCTCAGTTCGTTTTGCTTAAGAATTTACCCAAAGTTGCAAAGTTCTTATTTGGGAGGGCAGGGATGAGAACGGAGCAAGACATGTGGGAAATGGTGCATCTGGCAGGTTTGCCCATCACTGTTCAGAGGAGGAATTTAAATGCCCCTTCCTGTCTGCAACTGCTGCACTGGAGGTTTGCATGTGGTTCTCCCAACTCCCCGACTGCCAGGGCTGCTCTCGGGCGCTGCCACTCCCTTGCATCTCCAGTCAGGCAGGCTGGGGAAAGCTGATTGCCTCCAGCAGTAAGAACAAGCTCTTGGCACTTGGAGAGAGAGAGGGGAAAAGCACAGAGCCATAATGAGCCAAGGTCCCAAGGGTTCTGTGGAAGAGCCCAGATGGCTGTCTCCGATTAATTGGCGCTCTATTTTTAATCTCCAGTCAACATCATACTACCGTATCCCTTAATTGCACCAACAAATGCCGTGAGGGCTTGAAGCATCGCCTCGCCTTTCCCCCAAGTCCCACCCCTCTTGTCCTATCCCCACCCGCAGCAATCGTTGCCTTGAAAAAGAGCGTGTGATTCCTGGCATCCATTTACTTAGCGATAGGAAAGGTGGGAGTGGAGACCTGAAGGAAGGAGAGTTGTCTGAGTGCCTCTTGGCATGGGGTCGGGTGTTCCATCAGCTGCTCCAACTGCATCTGGGGCACCCACGGCCCCCAGACGGCCCCACAGATGGCACGCAAGCATTCTGTCAGAGCCTTGGGGTGAGCCTGGACTCAGCGAGGACTCATCCACTGCATCATATCTGGGTCATATTAGCCCTGCCAAGATGTTGCTTTCTTTGCAGGTAGGAGGCATGTGAATCATCTCAAGAGTGGAAGGTAAACTGATGAGTAATCGTTGCTCCCTCAAGAAGTCCAGTGAACAACATGCCTCCTATGGTGGAGGTAGCTGCTTCCCTAGATCCCCCACCCCTTCGGCAACACGAACTTTCTAGAGTTCAAAGGGAGAAATGTTTGTGCCAGGGTCATGCTACCCAAGGAGCTCTCAGAAAAACCTCCCCCCTCTCCAGCCGCTTACTTTTCTGCATTGATTCAAAACCAAAAACATTGGTTATTTGTAGGATTTTAAATTTTTTAAGCCAAGATGCTCCAGGTTTTAATATTTTTATTGTATAATTTTGTTCTGGCTGTGAGCCGCCCCGAGGCTTTGTTGCGATGGGGGCGGCATAAAAATGTTTTAAATAAATAAATTAAATGGAAATAAATAGAAGGGGCTCCTCAGAACCTGAGTAAAGGAACATTCTGGCTCAATAACAGAGCTGGGTCGTGTGTGGGAGGACAGAGTAATGCATCATGCCTAGAGGAGCTCATGACCAAGCTAGGTGGGCAAAGCTTCTCTTGAGCTCAGGACTCTACCCAGGAAAGAGTAGCATCTCGCTTCCTTGGAAACCCAACCCAGGATGGGGAGGAGATGGGCAGTGTCTGCAGGGGCTCCCCACTGGGGACCAGCATGACTTGTGTCCCATAGTAACATGCTCAGAAACATGCTCTGCTCAGTTGCATGAGCCCATTTCCCCACCACTGTCCCTGAGCAATGCATTGATGCAGAACGTTGGAACAGGGACCTCAGTGAGGCCTGTCTGGAGGCCCAGTCCAGGACTCTGTGGTGCCCAGATAGCCACTTCCCCTTCCCCTGGCTCCCTCCCTTTTATCCAACCAGCAGCCATTGTGGAGTAGCTCCCAGCTTTGGGGCAGGTTTCCCCCTGCCCCCAAGTCTCAAAGGCCAACCTGCCTTTCCTAGCATTTAGTTGGTAGCACTGAGTGCTTCAAGCAAAAAGAGCTTGACATCTCTGGATGTATTTTGGCTCTACCTTCCACTGGAAGGTGCCCCCCAAGAGCTTGTCCAAGTGGAATCTGGCCCTCAGCCTGAAAAAGTTATGCCCCCGAACTGGAATGGGTCAGGAGCCAGACACAAGGTGGCTCTTCTCCCCACTGTTGTGACACCGAGTCAGTCTCTTGGCTGCTGCAGCAGCATCGTCACCAAGGCGTCCAGAAAAAGCCATCTCCTCGGGACCACCACACCCCTACGGAGATCCTCCACCGTGCCCAGCACGTGGTGAAGGTGAAGGAGGTGAAGGTGCCTCAGCAACCCATGGAGGTCCAGGGCACACGGCCAGCCCTGCCTTCCCCTCTTCCATGTGCAGGATCAGCATATGGAGAGGGACTGGATGGGACGGCTCATGCCGCCGTCTCCCAGAACCCTCCGACTTGGACACTGGCAGGCAATGGCCTTTGTTCTGCGGCTTCTCCGATGGAGACAGGACGTGTTTTGCCTCCGTAAGAGAGCTGGCTTCGCGGGCAGATGAGCAAGAATCCAGTCCTCGTCTGGCTGTCCCCAATGCATTGTAATTGGCTCGTGAAGAAGGACAAAGCGTGGCAGCATCCCTTCAAGGCAGCTTCAGAGCTCGGGGGGCCGGCTTTGTCCTGCTCAGAAGCCCGCTCGGCTGCCAGTCGTGCCGTCCTCCATCCAGAAAAGGTTTCAGTGCATTGTGACAATCCGCTTCCTCTTCTGGCGGCAGACCAGAGACAGGCTGGATCTGTGGAGAGTTGACTACATACAATTATGAAGCGCCTGCTCCTCTCCCTCTGCCACCCCCCTTCCTCTCTCATTATCTCAGTCCCACTTTCCCTTCTACGGCTCTGAATTCGAACTCACAATGACTCACCCCAGGAGGGGGGGGCATACAGTGTCAGTGATGCAGACTCCGTCCCGAGGGTTGCTTGACGACACTGACTATTATCTGGCATCATGAAAGCCCGAGCTAAAGGCAGGAGTCCTTCAAGCACACTTTTCATCCTTTTACCCCCTGGGAGGCAAAGCTGGAAGGGTCGGAAGCAGCTGTCTCCCCTCCCTTTCCGAGCAAACACAAAAACAGGGTAGAATCGAAGGCAGCACTTTAGAGAGATGACTCAGAGGGGCCAGTTGCAAGTCACGGGGTGTGTGAGGATTCCATTTAGGGGCGGTGACCTGTGGAATACCCTGGGCTCCACCACCAAGACCCTTGGTGAGCCCACGTGACTGCTGGCCGCACCCTCTTCCAGGTCATGTGCAGCTGCGCTTTGGGTCGCTGTTGCTGATGTGGAAGGGGGTTGGTCGCATGGGGATCACAGGAACGGAGGCCCACATGGCCCCGAACGGCATTGCTCTCCCACACCTCAGATAGCAGACATCTGGGTGGCTGCACCTGATGTGAATAAGGGCGCAGCTTGCGCAGTCTTCATTCCACAAGTGTTCACGACTTCCTCTTGGCTCGGCTCACTCTGCCAGTCTGCAAAGGAAGGCCGTGAAATGCAAGCAGGACGGACTCAGCTAGGGTCTGTCCCAACCTCAGCTGTGGGTCTGCCTGGCCCTGTTTACCCAGAGAGAGCACTGGGTGAGACCCACTTGTGTACCCAGCCTCCTGTTCAGGGAGACCCTGCTAAAGCCTCCTCTGCAGTGTCGTTGTTTTATTCCCCCTGTCCATCTGTTTAATCTCCCACAATGATCCAGAGCCATGTGAGGGCAAAGGCATCTTGGGTTGTGAGGGCAAAGTCATTTGGGTCCGTCCGTCCGTCCGTCCATCCATCCAATTGGTGACTAAGTTCAGGCACTTATCCAGCTGCTTATACTACTGAAAAAATCTCAAAAAAGGAATGTTCAGAGATGATCTCCCATCTACATGGTGAGATCACTGGTGGTATAACCTGGAGCTAGAACCACATCCCAACATTTATATCTCACCTCTGTTCCCTTTTCATGAAGCCCAAGGGGCTTATAAGTATCCTCACCACTTTATTTTCGCAACAAACCTGTGAAGTAGGTCCAGTGGGGGAATCAGAGTCTGGCCCAAAATGACCCAGTGGGTTTTGTGGTCCGGTGGGAACAAGAACTCAGACCTCCTCAAACCCAGTCCAATATTTGTATTGTTACTTCACAGGTGTAATTCCCATTGAAGTCCAAGTATTCCCAAGCTTGCAGTGTGGTTAGGGGGTCACACCCTGACCAATAAGTGTGCACTCCAGCCCCGATAGGCTAAAACATGAAAATGCATAGAAGATGATTTGCATATTGCGGGGGGGGGGGGAATTTGTGCATTTTGGAGGTGCACACTTGACCATGCATAAATGTGTGCAGATGAAAATGAATGCAAGTTTCTATACCATCATTTAAGCCAGAGACTCTCATGACAGTTTACAATTAAAATAGCAAAACAATTAGAAATAACAAAACAATTCGAAACTCCAAAGTGCCAGTAAAAGAGTTAAAATACAATAATGCATTTATATTCCACCTTTTTCCTCCTGAAAGAAATCTAAGATGGTTGACCCGGTCCTATCCTCACAGCACAGAAATGAAAGTAAGGTTAGGCTGAGAATGAGTGACTGGCCCCAAGTCACCCAGAAAGCTTTGTGGTCACCTGGGGACTAGACCCTGGATCTACAGGGCGCCCAGTCCAAGACTGTAACCACCATGCCTTGCTAGCTCTGTATAATAACAATGAAATTAGCATGTGTTTGAAATGGCACATTTGGGGAGAAAATAGGCATTAAATATCAAGGTGTGTTGTTCAATGATGAATTTGTGTAATGCAGAAATGGGACGGGGAGTGCTTGGAGATGAATCCATGCAAAAATGCCCTGGAATGGGAATAGACTGATTTAGTAGCGGGATCAGCGCTTGGTGATGTGTAGCCACTTGAGATACTCTGTGTTCTTCCTTGGTTTTGTCTTTGACATGCTCAGTTGATTTCTATTAGACATTATACTACATTAATATTTCCCAGGTGAAAAGAACTCACACTGACCATAAGAACATTAGTTTGCCTGGAAATCATGCATTATTCATCTGCTGCGGAACACAGATCTATTGTCTGTTTTCTTTCTTTCGTTATAAACCCTGTTTAAATGAAGATATACTTTTTCTTTTTTTTTAAGGCAGCGGGTGGGAGAAGGTGAAGTGCTGCATTCCATTTGTCTTTGTTAAACCATGAATGTACCTCTTCGGTTTCCTCTATTGATCGCCACCAAAATTGCATATATAAATTTCAGCACTGCAAATTAAATGTCCTAATGACTGCTTTAAAAAAATATAGAAAATAATACAGAGTCATAAGTGACCCATTAGATAAGACACCAAGGGAACTGGGTGCAATTTCAACATCACCTCTTAAATGCAGAAGCATTTCTACGTGGCAGAAAAAACCCAGCTTCTCCTTTCTCAGATCACATGCTGGGCTTTGTACAGAGAAGGCCAGTTTTTTGTTACCTTTTCCAGTTCGAGGGATCGGTCCCACTCAAGACCGAGACTATGGAAGTGGGACATTTTGCTGTCAAATGAGAGCTATGATCAATCCTTTCTTTAACAGTTTCAAGGAGAACTGTGTCAAACCAGTGTGTTTTTCATGTGTAAAAGGCAGTCTGAACCCCATGCTCTCCACTGGAGGAAGACATCCCCAAAGCTGAAGCTGAGGAGCTGGGATTGCTCCTAGGCAAGCATGATGTATTCTGGGCCCATGCATCTCCAAGGCTCTGCACTGGCTGCCAATAGGTTTCCAAATGCAGGACAGGGTGTTGGCAATTCCCTTTAAAGCCCATCATGGCCTAGGGCCAAGATCCCTTCAGGAGCACCTTTGCCAATATTCCACCCCCACCTCCTACAGTCTTCTAGAGATAATCTTCTGAGGTTTGCTTCTGCAAGATTTATGTCAACTACCACAGGATGTTCTCAGTGGTTGACCCAAGCTGAAGAATGGCTTGCCAAGAAAAATGCATCAGATATGTCAGGCTGTCTCCTTTAAAAGGGACTTAAAGATATACATCTCTTCTGAGAGAGCTTCCCACTTTGGATTCCAGATGAGTTTTATTTAATATGCTTGGTTTTGGTCTAAATTTGAGTTGTTGTTGATTTTAAATTCTCGTAAACCAAGCAGAGCGGAGTGGAATGAGGTGGTATAGAAAAATCAAAAGAAATAATCAAGCTTGTTCCATGGAAGCAGAGTGACCAAGCTTTGCCACGCTGTTCTTTGCAGGGGGCTTGGACATTCCAGGTGCCCAAGGTTGGCTCTTCATACCAGGGTCTGAGCAGTCTGGTCCTGAACGTCCCATGAATCCAGGTGAGTGCCTTTCTGCTGATTCAGACTCTCTTACCAGGCCCAACTTTGGCACAGCTGCTGCAGGGCAACAAGTAGGCATGGTGAGGTGTAGGCACATCAAATCTCTCTTATCCCAAGGGCTAAAATTGGCAGGTAAAGGTAAAGGTAAAAAGAGTGTAGCCAAAGAAATGGAGTGAAGGCCTGAGCTTCCAAACGTATAAGCCTTTTTTAGTTTCAAGCTCTTGCCAGGAAAGAAATCTGGAGCCTTTCAAGCTTTTGGGCAAGGGTTGTGGCCTTCAGGAGAACCCCAGACTGGGACACCACATGGTGGTTCTGGAAGGATCCCAGCCAACCAGGTGTCAGGTTGTAGGTAAAAAAGGTGGGCCGGATGATAAGGATGGAAGCGAGATTCCAACCCTAAGGATAGAACAGGACTTTCCAGTTGTTTAGGATCTGTGGGCACATTTGCAAATTTGAGAATGGATGCCCCCACAGTTAAGAGGTGCTGTGGTGTAGTAGTTAAGAATGTGGGACTAGGGCTCAGGCAACCTGGGTTCTAGTCCCCACGCAGCCATGGAGCCAACTGGGTGACTTCTTTGGGCCAGTCACAGACTCTCAGCCCAGCCTACCTCACAGGGTTGTTGTTATTGTGAGGCTAGGAGGAGAATGATTAAAGCCACCACAAGTTCCTTGGAAGATATAAATATAATTAATAAATAAAGTAACTTTTGTCTCGCTTGTTCCATAGGGGACAAAACACTGCAAATGAGCTTGCTTTTCTTGAAAAGAAAAAGGCAAGGTATAAATATAAACAAATATATAAAAACACACATAAAATTTATTATCTATTCATTCTTTATTAAAGGATTATTTATTTAACCCATCCACCTCTAGTGTCTTGAGATGGCTTAAAATTAAAAATCAATCAATCAATCAATACTTCCATGGAAGGGAGGTGGCCAGTCCAAAGTGAACTCAGGTGAGTGGGGTGTAAGGAATAGTGAGACCAAACCAAGAAAAAATGGAGAGGAGAGAGAAAAAGAGCAAGGCTGGAGGTTGGGAGTGGGAGAAGTAGAAAAGGTAAGAGGCATAACAAAGCTAAAGGCTGGAGTTGGGGGGGGGGGAACAGGAAGGCAAAATTGTTTGGAAAGAATGAGGCTAGCTAGAAGCTAAGAAGGGAGCAAGCACTCTGCTGAAGAGCCAAGGGGACTAGAGTAATCAAGAGAAAGACAACTGCCCTGACATTTCCCAAGGTTTTCATTTTAATCCTGTTGTTGTTCTTAAGGGGTCAGATGTTCACATGTACCTGTAGGGCGACCATGTTGGTGCCCTCCAGTGTAAGAGGTGAAAAGTACAGGCACAGCTGAGACATCTCAATATGGATGCTGGAGATATTCATAACGGATTCACAGGTATTCAGATTCCCATGAAACTGATGTTTGGGTTCCATAGCAGTCCAGTTTTTCCTATAGCGCTCAGCTTCTGCCACAAGGTGTGACTTTTTAAACTTTCTGCCATTTTAAGCTGCCATTTTATGCAAGATACTTGTAGAAAAATACCAAAACAAAACAGAACCTTCACCAACTTGAAATGGACATTTCCTCTACATTTGAGCGTTTTCAAAAGTGCATATTTGCACAAGTATGCCAGAATGCAATCTTGAAAATGGAAAAATGAGACCATGCCATCCGTGAGTACATGACCGAATGAAGGATGCCTGTCAATACACGAAAAGCAGAGGGGATGCAATTAACAAAATCTGTATCTCTGTCCTTAGGTCTAGGTGTGATGCTTAATGCATGTTTCCTTCCTCCCAATTCCCTTTCACGAATGAGATTCTCTCAAGGTTTAGCTCAGAAACTCAACCCACTGGTGCTTAACAGGCTTGTGGCACATCATTTACTCGAAAGCTGAAAGCCGGCCAAGTTGGAAGGGTATTTTTTGCAGCTTCTAAACCAGACTGTGATTTGCATCTTTCGTTTTTTTTAAGCCAGGGGAATTTGCATACATTTCCACCACAATGTGTGATATTTGCATACATTCTGGCTGCAGGTTGCACCAACTGCATCTGGCATTTACACAACTTGCCCTGTCTTCCTGCATGTGTGTGTGAATCACACCTCTCTTTAAAGATGGCAGGTTGTAAGCGGCTGTGGCTCCTGTCAGAACAAGTGGGCAAAGTGCTGGACTGATGGCCAGCTTTGAGGGAGCCAGTGTAAGGCAATTGATAGCCTTACATTGGCTATCAATGTAGCCAGGTCTGATAGCCCCCACCCATGTGGATTCCTCGCCCTTCCCTAAGACTGGTTCCCTCTGCTGACCTCCAGGGCTGCCCCACTCTGAATCAAAATGCCTACTCTGCTCTGATGCTTTCCAAGAATCCAGACTGTCCATACCCTTGATAAGAGTGCAGCTCATTGGGAAGAATGTATAGATTTCTGCACTTTTCTTAGACTGCCCCATAGCTCACAGTCCCCTTGTTCTTCCTTCCTTCGAATGTCACCGCTTCAGATAGGATACATTTCTCAGCCGGGGAGTAATCAGAATCACTTTTCTGCATGACTGATACTCAGACCGGGGTGCACAAAGGCGGTGGCTTGCCAGGTTATGAAATTGTGGGTATAATAGCAGTGACTCCGATGCACCTGAGGAACCTCGAAAGCATTTCATTTTGCTGTCTGGTGAGCTCTTAAAAAGGCGCCGGCAATGAAGAAGCGGCTGGCTTTTCAGTTTCCTTGCAAAATGGCATGCTTGCCTTTTCTGCTGTCTTTTCAGGAGTTCTGAACCACCCACGATTCCTTTCTCCAAACTTTTTCAGCACCACGGTGAAGGAAGAGCCCAGCCTCAGGGGTGTGGTGGAGGCAGGGCATGCTGGGGGGTGGTACTGGCACTGGCAGGGCTGCCATCTCCATTGGACTGGCTCTCAGGTCTCCCTTCAGCTGCAAAGCTTGCTAGGGGACTTCGGACCAGTCCTTGGCTATCAATCTCATCTCCAGGAACTGTTTGAAGAATAGAATAGAATCATGTTTTTTATGAGTGGAAGTGGTGGCACAGTGGCTTCATGATGCTGGGACTGTTGGCCAGAAATGGTCAGCACTCCAGCGGTTCGAGCCCAGCCTCCGCCAGATGGGATGATCGCCTGTCACTCACCCCTAGCTCCCAGCAAGTCTAGCTGTTCGAAAGCATGTAATACCAAGTAGATAAATAGGCACAACCTTGGTGGGAACGAAACTGTGCTCCATGACGCCATGCTGGACACATGACCACGGGATCGCCTTGAGGCAGTGTTGGTTCACAGCCTTAGAAATGGAGATGAGCTCCTTTTAGGACAATATAATGCAATAGGCGCTTTGGCCTCTGCCCCATGCCCTTCCCTTCTGGTCCTGATTGCAAGAGTCACGCAGTCTCAACTCCTCCCTTTCCCCAAAGGATTTTCATTGTGGGGGACACAGGGGCGGGTGGGGGGCAGTGCAGCTGGTTTGCCTTCATGAGGCCTGAAAGCCTGATTAATAGCCAGTTCCCAATTCAAAGGCCAGGGCCAAGCTCAGCCAACCACAAGCCAAGTCCACAGCCAGCTGCTTGAAGGTCCTCCTGCCAGTAGTCCTGGCCACAAACTTCTCCAGAAGAAGTCGCAAGGTCTGCTGACCTGTCTGGCTCTGGGAATTCCCCACAAGACCCTGAGGCAAAGTCGCATGGGGGGAAGTGGGGGAATTGGGCAGGCAAAGGGCCCACAGCAACCTCCCTGGAGGACCAATATTGATGGAAGGCCCTGATGAGATCAGCTGAGAGCCATCTTGCCAGTGACGCTACCAGTGGCATTTGGCCTCACCCAGGTGTTGCGCAAATGGGCTCTGAATTGCCCCTGAGCAGAGGACTTGGGTGAACAGCACCAGCAACCTTTCAGGGGCAAAAGAAGCCCCTCACTCCTTTCTCCCTGGCAAGACTGATCCTCAGCAGGGGTTGGAACACGACTTCGTTTTCCATCAGGGTTGTGTTTCCTTGCGATGCCATTGCAAGAAGCAGAAGGGACCGGCTGTCTAGTCCCATTGTGCATATGTGAGGGATATGGCCTTGGATTAGATTCTGGGGAAGTGCTAGAGCGGGTGGGTATCCTGCCAAAATCTGTTCTTCCATTCAGTGAGGGTTCTTGTCCCTTAAAAGTGTTTTCTGCATCCAACCTTTCGAGATTAATCATTGTGTGGTTGCTGAGGGTAACGAGTGTGCATCTTTTTTCTCCTGCACCTCCCTCCATGCTCTGCAGCCTCCCAGACTGCCCGCACCTCCTGACCTGAAATATCCCCTAGGAGAAGTTAGCATGTGATGCTTTCTATTGGGCTTTAATAGAAGCGCAGGAAGCCGAGGTGGCTGCAGGTGAAAGCAGAGTTGCTGGTGCAGCGAAGGGCAGGACAGGCCATTCCTACCCATCTCTGAGCTATATCAGAAATAAGGTAAGTAGAACAGACCTGAACCCACCCATGAGAGTTGGCCCGACATTTTCTCC
Source organism: Varanus komodoensis (assembly GCF_004798865.1). Taxonomy (NCBI): domain Eukaryota; kingdom Metazoa; phylum Chordata; class Lepidosauria; order Squamata; family Varanidae; genus Varanus; species Varanus komodoensis. Next base: position 6,900,208 of record NW_025335684.1, read on the forward strand.
TCCATTGACTTTTATTTCCAAAGCAATTTCTTTCCTAGCAAAGTGAAGAAGGATGGCTGAATACCTTCTGGGAGAGATGTTTGGCACAGCTCCAGACCTGACCAATAAATCAGGTTCACAATCCATCCCTTTGATATTTGTTTTCATTAGCTTGCACAGATCATTAAAAATGCAAACATGGTAGCGTGATATCCCAAACCCTTAAAAAAAAAAGTGTAATGACAAGAGGACAACCTTGTTCTCCTTCCCCAGTTTTGCAACGGTGGCCCAATGCCATTGATTAGCTCCTGCTAACAGATGGGTTATTAAAAACCATACTTTGGGAGCTTTTCCATGGCTCCCTTTGAGCTGTGATTAGCATCTAGGACTTGGATGAAAAACAAAGAAATATGTTTCAGTTTTGTGTTGATTGGGTAGCTGTTTGACAAAAAGCTTCCATTTCTCCGTGTGCATTTTTAGACACGGTGTGGCAAGGAGTGGAAACTCATGAAAATTTGCTTCTGCTTAAATGTCTAGTCTTCTTCTCTAAGGTTAAAAGTAGAGAAATTAGAATTCTGAGCATGGATGTTCAGAGAAAAAAGACTGTTAAAGAGAGAACGGTGGGGGAGGGGAGAGAGTTTGAGAAAAGAGAATTACACATAATGTGTTCAAACTGGGAAAGAAAAAGACTTTTAGACCTTCCTGATGTCACTACTCCCTCTGTGAGAAGTGAAAAGGGGAAAAAGGCAGCACAGGAAATGAACTCTCTCTTTTGTCCAGGACATGATGATGTTGCTATTTATGGACCGGTAGCTGAATTAGAGCTGTGAAGTAATTAGACAGACAATGACGTTTTAATAAATGGATATAATTTTTGTGAAAGGTGACAGACCGACAGCCCCAGAGAAGAAAAGCTGTGTTCGCTTTGCAGAGGGGAGGAAAATGTGGAGAACATCTGAACTAGAGCTGAATGTTAGCCATTTCAGGGAGAGCAGGAGAGAGAGAAGAGAGGGAAGGATAAAAATTCTATTTCTGTTTGGTTTTGATAAGAATATATCAATATTCACAAAGTTCTCCATATTCTGGACAAAAAAGAATTGGAGATTTAAATAGAACCAAACAGAAAACAAAGATGGGGAGAAGGTGGAATTGGCAGATTTGTTCATGCAAAACCAGGGCTGTCAGGGCTTTGGTCTTAAAATCATGGGTTTTAATCACTGAGTACTCATCCATATTACAGCTGAGTTAGAGTCACCACCTCTTCCTTCCCCTCAACCCAACAGGTTTCTCAGAGTCAGTACATTTCTGAGATTGATATAGGATTCACACACCCCCACCCCCGTTGCAGGCCAAAATAAAAAACAAATTAAAAGACAGCATGCCTACCTTTGAAAACTGCAAGTGCAAAATTTGTGCACAAAATTACATTTTTTTCATCCAAAGGAAAGAAGTTTTGCAGAGTGCTCATACGCACACTGTATGCAGGCCCTCGCATTGACGAGTCCTTCTCTCCCAGTGCCACGTCATGGGGTCAGGGGTCAGATCAGGTCCCTCGGGCTCTTCTCCCAGACCTCCTCCTGGCACCTCAAGACCCTGTTGGAGCCCAGGGTCTGCCTGGACCCCTGGACCTCCCCATCCTCCTCTGAAGAGTTGGTGCATCCTGGCCCTGAACCACATGCCCAGAATGACTGCCTCTTCCATCTCCAGCACCTCAAGGTTTGCCACAGTGAAGTCACCAGCAAAATTCTCCATTTCTTGTTCCTAGCTCTCTGCCTAGATGCCCTCCGATGGTCCCTTTGATATCTAAGGCACCTTGTCTTTAACCATGTTCCCTGCCCCTTGATCTTAGTCTTTAGGCAGCTCCCTTGACATGCAGGCAAAATGAAATATAGGATGGATACACTAAAATTCCACCTGGTATAGCTTCAGTTTTCCCCCAACACTGCCATGAATCTATCTAAAGATGTCTATATTGCTATGTCTTTAAATTTAGAATTTGATTTCAAAAAAGCACACTTTAATTAAAGATAAGCAGAATATGCATGGTCCAAAGAGAGAAAAGTAAAAAGTCCACAGTGTGTTAATTGTACCATGTAAGTCTCTGTTTCCCTCTAGAAAAGGGAAAGGGGGAAAGGGGAAAAGGGGGAGAAAGGGGGAAGGGGAAGGGGGAAAAGGGGGAGAAAGGGGGAAGGGGGAAGGAAAGGACAACTGTGAGTTCATCCAGAACAAAAGCACAATATCTGCAATGGCATTTACGAGTCAGAGTGAATCCATATCGATTTCAGTGGTGTTTGCTCTCAGTCTACGCACCTCGCCTCACACCCAGCTCCCACAGAGGTGGAGCATAGAAGCAGAGAGCAAATGCCTTTTCTGGAGACAGCTTTTTGTTTTTTCTCACTGCATCAGTGAAAGAAGCACCATCTTCTGAAATCCTTCGTGGTTTGAAAGCCACGGCTGCCCTGTCCTAGTCAAATACACACACATGTGTCACTTGACATTCCCCCAGAATTCACACTCATGCGCTTAACAGCTGGTTTCTTTCCCATTCTAACAATTACGCAATTTAGGCAAGTCAGGTCAGGTTAGCCTGAGACGTGATAACTTGCCTGGAGTGAAGAAAACCTCCACAGCCAACGGTCTCCAGTCCTTACAGAATAGGCGGTGGGGACCAGTAAGACAGAAGCTGTGGGACAGGGAGCCTTTGTGCAAGTTTCTCTCTTGCAACCTACCTGCTACTTACCACCAAGAGGTCCTTGGAGGCTGGCAACTCTCCCATGCAACAGGGTGTGGACTCTGTGCTCCAGGGACCACGATAATAACAGGAGGAGGCAGCAAAATAAGCCACATGTTGGCATGAGAAGTTGGATTCTTGTTGATTCCTCTACCACTGTTCAAGCACCTGTCCAAGCAATTATATTTTCTGCAATGAATTTGCGCAAACATTTTCATCTAGGTTGAGATCTCCCCCTCCTCCCATGATGTTCCCCAAAGAAGGACATCTCCAAGAAGTAGCACACATCTCCACAAGGAGCGCTGGAAGAATACTGGATAATTTCATTATAATTATTGTTGGGTTTTGTAGCGGAATGTTATATTGTTCTTGAATTGTTTTACATTGTTGGATTTTAACATGGTGTAAGCAGCTCAGAGAGCCTATGCAGAGTGGGACGGCATATAAATTGAACAAATGAATAGGAATATTGATGGATCAGGTCATTGCCAATATGATCGAATTATTGGCTTGCTTAAGCTTCTTAAGGGATGAAGCAAGACAGTACTATCTGTACCATGGAAATCATACATTAAAGCAAAGGATTTCCTATTGTTATAATATAGGATTCCCATCTGTGGAATCAGATCCCCAAGGAAATACTCTGGGTGCCAATGTTGGATATGTTTCGGAACAAGGTCAACTATTCTTATTTTCCTGCCATTTTAATGGTCGATTGTGCTATGTGGTTTTATATTGGCTTTGAAACTGGATACAGGTGGAATGGTTATTAGGTTATTATGTATTGCTTTGTTACTGTTTTATCAAAAGCCTGTTGAATTTTATTGCTATGTGATTGCTGTATGTCAGGCAAGATTGTTTTACATTTGTTTTTAAATGGATTGTAATTTGATATTTTCAGGTTGACTGTTATTGTTGATTGTGATTGCTATTTGATATTTTAAGCATATTCTGTTCACTGTTCTGAGAGCTTCTCTAATTGAATAGTATATAAATACCTTAAATTACTATTATTAATAATATTAATTAATTAATTAATTAATTATAGTAATAATTTCCATTTCTGTGCTACCCCACAGCTGCAGCTGTCTGGGTGGTTTACAACAATTTATAAAATAGACAATAAAATAAAATAGAAATCTAATAAAAGCAGAAAAATCAAATTTTTAAAACAGCAAAAACAAACCATAGCAAAGAATGATTTCTTGAGAGACTCATTTCTTGAGTGATCCCCTCAATTCCAGTGGTACCCAAGAAGGTCTTCCAAGGCCTCGGCATAAAGGACCATCCTAACCTGGTGCTGAAAAGATGGCAGATTCGGTGCCTGGTCGGCTGCAGTGGGAAGACTGTTCCAAGGATGGGGACCACACCTTGATGCCACTCCTTGAGCTTCCCACAGAGCTGGCTCTTGGAAGAAATCCCCAGAGGTTGATTGTAGCATCCAGGTATTTCCTATAATGAACAACCCAAAGAGTCATCGTATTAATTTATTACAGTTGTGTTGACTTGGGCTGCAGCACACACAGCTGGAGTGAATCTTTGCTACAGATCCTGTTGAAGAGGGAGGCATTTAATGAGAGACACTGAACCCCTTTCCTTCCTCATCATCAGTGGCCTTCATCATGTCTACCTTTGCATGTCAAATACAGCCATTAATTGCATTACTGCATTGGGTTTAGACATAAAAAAGAATTAATAACAGATTTTAAAGAACAGGATTAGAACTGACATTTTGTACACCAGAAACGTGTTAATCCATTAACTCTGCCTTGCAAATATCAGAAAAGGTTAATATTTAGCTTAAAGATAAGCCCAAGTATGGCTTTGTTGAATAGAATAATCTGTTCTCTTCAGCCACATCTCTCTGTCTTTTCAGTGACAATGGGGAGCAAATGGTGTGATGTCAAGTTATTCAGAGATCAGTCTACAAAAGTATTTAAGATTTTATGGAAATGTTTCCCAAGAGTGCAGGAGGGCCAGCTTTGCAAAACAGAAAAAGCTCTGGGAAAATATCTGGCTGATTATTTCATATCCACGTGTGAAATTTAACCCCTCACACTGGAAGTGTGTGAATTTCATGTGGTCCATTTTTGAAAAAATGAACCTGCCAAATTGAAAAAATGTTTGCCTAAATGGAAGTGTGTGTGTGTGTGTGTGTGTGTGTGTGTGTGTGAGAGAGAGAGAGAGAGAGAGAGAGAGAGAGAGAGAGAGAGAGAGAGAGAGAGAGAGCGCGCGAGCGCAATATAGATTGATTGATCTATGGTTTGGGCCCTGAATACAACCATTTCAGAGTATGGGAAATCCAAAGAGTTATGAATTAGAATCTCCTCTCCTCTCCTCTCCTCTCCCTTGGCAGACTTCTCATCTTTAACAACCACAGGTAAATACGGCCCTTTCCATTCTAGCAGTAGTGATCTTATCGAAATCAACTGTTGCAGATGGGAAGAGATGCATAAGATGCACATCTTGCACATCTGATGAAATTTGGGAAGAAGCATATCTAAATCTGTGCAGCTACAGAGGACGACAAAAGACAGATAGTCTTTGCTAACCCAGTGTAGGAGTTTGTCACCAAATTTCAGCCCCCTCTGCTGAGTCCTGCGGCACAATGGCAAACACAGTGCAGTCCATGCAGGGATCCAAGAGTGTGACCCCATTAAAGTTCCCCATCCTTGTGCTAAGGCATTTAATCCAACAGAGCAGGCAGATCCAACAAACACGCTCTGATCTTCCCTGACATTGTTATGAATGGAGCATCTTGCAGCTGAGGAAGAACTGCAATTGTCTAAGATGTTCTTAGGCCTATTAGAAATTACAGGCCCAGGGGCATGTCTATCCACTGAATCTGATGTAAACAGAACATTTTATAGAAATGCGGTTATTGGAAATGTGAAAATGCACACAAGCGCCAATGTGTGGAATGCATCTTAATTGCCGGTTCTTTTGAAGGTAGTTGTGAATTCCCATTGCATATGCACTCAAAAAAGCGCCTCCTTTTCCTGCCCCCTCTGCTCCAAGAAGCCCCTCAATTTCTCCAGTTTTTAACCAAGCTCATGCTGATGCTTTGGAAAGCCTTAAATTAGAAATAAAGCAACCCTATTATTCTTATCTCCCAAGTTCACCTGAAAGCTTTTGTCCGTGTCTGCAATTTACCGAATAGGCTATATTTTAGAATTGTGCAAACCTTCTCTTTGCAGTCAGATATACTTGAGTTAAAGAGCTCTCAAATTTCTTTCTTTCCCCCTTTTTTCCTTTTGGAAGTGTAAAGACTCTATAATAATGAAGAAGGTTGGTATCCTAGGCCCCTGAGTTATATATTCAGTTTTTCCAGAGACTGACTCTGAACTTTATCAACTCTCTGGAGTGAAGGCTTTTTTTACACAACTCAAGTTGTTTCATCTAGCACTCCAGTCCTATTCAGAAGTTCATCTTATATATTTAAAGTGCTTGTTTTGACATGGAAAGCCCTAAATGGCTTAGGACTTGCTACCTAAAGGACCATCTGCTCCCATATATACCCACCCACCCTTTCCTTCTGAAAGAGTCATCCCTGAAGGAGGTAAGGGGGATGAAGAAGAAAAGAAGGGCTGTCCCTGAATTATGGAAGAGTCTCCCCAAAGAAATCTGACTGGCAACAACCTTGTTCTCCTTTAGGCACCAAGCAAAGATGTTTCTTTTCTCTGAATATTTTAAAAACTGGTATGCGATTGGTCACATACTGTCATTCCTGCTGTCTTGCTCACTTGATAACATTATGACTTTTCATTGTTCACTCCTGTTGTGATTTTATATATAATCAGTTTTATTGTTGTTGTTTTTAGCATTGCACTAATTGCTCTTATTGTAACCCACCTAGAGAATCATTTTGGACTAGTGGGCAGCATATAGATTTAAAAATAAGTAAACAAAATACATATTTACTCTTCCTGTGCAGGGAGAGTGAGGAGATAAGTCAGCACCCCATTACAATTCCGATTGCTCCCAATGAGTTGGCGGGGGGGGGGCAGTTTCTGCTGTGGAGATCTTTATTCCTTGGGCCTCATTCCCATGTTTTTGGACTCCTTGGCCAGGCTTCTGAACTGGTAAACTACTCCCAACCAGGCCAGGTTGAACGTTTTGCTTCTGGTATATAATTTCCTAAACAATCTGGCAACAGAATTCTTAAGTGAAAGCCTTCTTTCGCACCATCCTTCAGACAGGCGCCAATAATATTTTCTGTTTTACTGAAAACATTTTTATTTTAACAATCCGAATGGACCAGTCATGGTGTCTATTGGTTCTCTTTTTCCTGATGGTTATTTTTGTGGCTTCTGCTAATATTCATAGTGTTCTATTCCTCTTGTCTTTTGTTGTTCGCCACTCTGAAAGCTGTTTTGGGGTGGTAGATGAATGTTGTACATAAACACAGACGTGCTTGAGAAGAAAAGCTTTCCCACTGCAGAAGGCAGAGGGAAGCACAGACTTCGTCCCCCATCTTTCCTGCGGATTAAATTCAGAAGGAGAAAATGCTCCTCATTTAGAATGAAATGCTGTGGTTCTTTTCTTGCTCTAAAACTCTTCTATGATTTGCCATGGAATCCAATAAATTAAGGCCATGAGAGAGCTTGTGCAGCATCCGATTGACTTTCTTGGTAATCCTCGGAATTCCTCCATGTTTCTGTTGAAGAGGCACCACCAAACTCACTGCAATTTTGACTGTAGGAAAAAAATCTGGTGACCACCAAAAAAGGCATTGTGAGCAACTCCCTAGAAGAATTTCACATAAACTTGCTTTGTTGCTTCTCATATTGTTAACCCAAGGATACCCTAACAGTTATTCTAATGCAGGTAGATTATGGATTGGGCTTTTAAAACGGCTCATCAGAAACGTGACCTGTTTTTGCACCCAACTATCACTGCCTCCTTTAACCTTTAACTCCTCTTTGTTGCCCATGCAGAACGGCTTCTATTTTAATGTGAAAATTTAAGGAAAATGAAAACTCCTATTTTAAAGTGGTTGTTTCTGGGGGTGGGAGTCAAATCTCTTCAGACTTGATGTGTCACATTAGACACACCAAATTGGATTGCATCAGCAATGTTGCATTACAGCACCTCACTGGAGTAATGCAGTGTGACGGGCTTGTAATGCAACCTGTCATCTGGAAAATTGGAAAGATGTGGCTTCCTGGACAAAATGTTCTTTGAAGCACGGGGTATTCCCCCCGCCCACATCAATTGTTGGTAAGCCATTGTTAGTGGGACGGAAATGAGCTTTTGATTATCTCCAGAAACATCCAAACATTCCTTTTGCCAAACTTCACAGATAATTTGCATGAAAAAAGCTCCCCCCCCCACTGTTCATGCTATGCTGTAAAAGAAGGGGGGGGGGATCTCGCTCCGTGTAGGTAGAACATCGATGTACCAATCATTTAAAGCTCCAAGCAATCAAAGAACATTAAATCAATTTTAACTGGTGCTCGGCACAATTTCTGCAAAAATTGCACTATGATCCCAGGTCATGTAGTTCTTTATTTTTTTTTCTGCAGCTGATCATGATCCTCCCTGCAATCAGGAACTCCGAAGGAGAGAGAAACATCCCCAGGGGATGGATTCTGTCAAAGCCATTTGAACCCATGATGGACAGGGCCAAACATGACAGAGCAGAAATGTGTGTTTAAAAACAAATCAAAATGCAGATCAAAGATGCAAGACCCCCCACATAGGATGGTGGCAGGGGTGGAGAGAAATGGTCCTTCTGGAGCTGCTATTTGCATCCAGAAAGATGCGCCAGAAGTTGTGAATGGCGGCCCCGTGTGGTTCATCACCGAACTGCAAGTAACAGAGTCCCACCAGGCCCTGGACTTGCCAAGACTGGGCATGAAGGACAATGTCTTCCAGTTTCGCCCAACCTCCCTTAAGCGGCCATCCTTTTATTCCCCCAATATTTTAATTGCTAATTTGTTTTAATTGGTGGTTTTATACTTAATATCGGATGCTGTGCCACTCCTACTCTTATTTCTATTTTTATTCTGTTTTGTTAATGGTGTTAATTAAATTAAACCATCCTGAGACATCTGTTATGGGACGATATAGGACAGTTTTAAGTAAATAAATAGGTGTGGGGGTGTGCATGCATTAAATGAATCCACATCTCTAGCTTGACCCTTAAGGGGGCAGATCTGTCCCCAAAGGATGTGCACCTGAAGGAATGCATTTTCGACATCCACCTTTCCTCTACTCTGATCCAGTCCTTTAGCTGGTAAGATGGAATTTCTCCTTGTGGCATAGAGAATTATTCCAAAGATTGGATCTATGGAAGGGTTAGATATTAGGTCCAGGATACCTGAAGGATCACCTCCTTCCCTATATGCCCTCACACCCCTTAATATCTAAAGGAACACCTGCTTCCTTATTCCTTATCTGATTGTTTTATTTATGGTGTTGGAAGCCATCCCGAGGCTAATGCGATTGGGACAGCATACAAAAATTCCAAATAAATAAATAAATAAATAAATAAATAAGATTGGTGGGGGAGGCCTTGCTCTGGCAACCCTCCTTGAAGGAAGTACGGAGGGTGTCTACCCAGAGGAGAGTCTTCTCCGCAGTGGCACCCAGACTATGGAACGCGCTCCCCAGAGAGCTCCACCTGGCGCCGACATTATACTCCTTCCGGTGCCAGGTAAAGACCTTTTTCTTCAACCACCATTTTAACAATTAAGGGTTTTAGACATTTTAATATTTTTTGTTTTCTTTTTGTTTTCACAGTCACATTTCCTATTTTATTTTTCCTTTCTTATTTTTTTTAGTTTATAATGTTCAATTTTAATAAGTGTGGTTTTATTATTGTATTTTCAGAATTTTATACTATGTAAGCCATCCTGAGTGCTTGTGCAGAAGGACGGAATACAGACGCTTGTAAAAAATAATAAATGAACTAATTAATTAATAAAGGTGTAGGAAGGGGTGAACCAGAAACATTTAGGCTCCCTGAAATTCCTCCACCTCTACTCCAAAGTTCAGTGTGACTCATTCTGGTTCTCATTTGGTCCCTTTTCCTCCGTCCCCTGTTGGGAGTTGCGCACAGAATATGTTAGTGTGATTGGTGAATGGAGGTGGAATCCTCATCCGTCCCCCACCCATGCTTCAAACTATGATCCCGGTGCTGTTTTCCCTGGACGTGGCTTTCTTGTCTCGTTTCCCCCCTCAATCCTGGCCTCTTCAAAGCAGAGAAAAGACGATAGAAATAGCTATCCTTGCATGGGTAGATGTGCTTGTAAATTGGAGATTTTAATCTTAGGGCTTTATTGGAGTGCAATCTGCTAAACAGATAAGTAGGGCCAGATGTGATGGCTTATGAACCGCCGGACAGTTGGGAGGGGTTTGGAGGAAACCCTCATCACTCACGCATGTGGCATATCAAAGGCAGGGCTTTCCCCTGACTTTACGTGCATACAAAAATGGGGCCAGGCCACAGGGTCTCTGTGGATGCCGCCCAAGTCATGTTGGAGCCATGATGCACTGCAGGAGGGGGAGAAAGCTTAAAGGACATGTCCATGTGGGTTCAATCTGTACCCCCTGGACAGGGCAGCAGTCCCATAACTGGAGCCCTTGCAGATCCAGGAGATTAGTTATAGGTCTGTGGCGAAATGGACTTTGTTCTTCTTGTGCTCCATTCGGAAGCGACGGTGGTGAGGCGGCATCCATTTTGGAAGAAGAAAAAGGTCTGTGATGGCAGACGAACGAGGAAGTCCTTTCTGGAGAATGCTCTGATTCTCTGAACACTGCCTTGATGCTCACCCCAGTCCCAGGGTTGGCTGTTTTCCACTTCACTGGAATCGGTAAAGTGTGAATTCTGAATGGGGAAACTGTGCATTTTTTAAAAGAGTAGGCCCCACATACGCATAAAGCATGAAAATGTATACTTTGGAGGAGAGGAGCGCATGTTTAAAGTGTACATTTCAAAGTCACTCCTGCCCCTGCCAAAAAGACCCCACAATAACATCTGAATATATATTTGCTTTTCCTCATTTGTTGGTCTCTCATGATGCTCACCTCCTTTGCTCTCCTCCTCCCTCAACCAGCAGAAGGACTTCCACATGTCACAACTCCCCAGGTGACCTCTGCATTGTGAGCTCCTTCCCGCAAAGAGTTTTGCTTACATTGGCGAGTGTTTCATGTTGTTTATTTCCACGCACTCACTCTGCTTTCCCTCTTTCCCCCTTATTGTGCTCCTTTAATAACCTGTTTCTTGTGATTAGGAGCAGAATTTTGCAGATGTTTTTACTTATTTATTATACTCCTATTCCTCCTTTGTCCAGTGTGGAATTCAAGGCAGCTACGCGCCGTTCCCAGGGGTCTCTCCTCCAAGCTCGAGAGCCCGAGATCTGCTTAGCTTCAGCAGGACGGAAGCCTGAGTGGCCTCCAGACCCTGCACATGGGCATGTGCTGGTTCCATGAATGGCACCTCTCCGTCCCCAGCCTCATCCCTGGCTCAGCATCAGCGAGGCAAAGCTGCCTTCTATCAGAATAGCCCCATGCCGCCACACAGACACAACCAGTCTGCCTCGCAAGGCCGTTGTTGGATGGTGACACTCCCTTCCTATAATTCTATCTCAGAGACATAAGAAAATCAAAGAGCCCTCTCCCCAGCTTCATTTTATTTTGAGCCATCTATTTATTGAGTGCACTTTTAAACCTGGAAGCAAAACTGACCGAACTGGAGCTGTTACTCTTGGGCACATCATAAGAAGGCCGGGCTCAATGGAGAAGGCAATCGTACCAGGAGGCAGAAGAGGAGGAGGAAGGCCAAATACGAGGTGCATTGGCCACAGCCTTGAGCTTGCATGAGCCGAGCAGGGGACAGCAGCAAAAGAAGATAGGTACTAAAATGCTGGGGAAATGGAAAGAGTTTTACCTTGTGCCGGAAAGACCGCACTTGTCATGTGCTTTTGCTCAGATGAGGTTCCCAGGCACGCACGGGAGACGGAGGGCTCTGGTGGGAATGGTGGCTCAGACTCGAAGGAGGGGGAGTGGAGAGCTGACCTAGCCACCGCTCAGAGTTCTCGCTCTGGTACTGGAGTTGTGGAGGCTAGCGAGGCCCCGGCTGCCCAGACATGAGCCAGTCCGAGCTGCTCTGGGTCAAAGCCCTTCAAGGACGACCCCTGAGCCCCCTGCCACTCCTGATTGCGGGAAAGAAGCCAGCGGAGAACAGGCTGGGGAAGGGCTCTCGGGAGGAGAACTTGACACCCCAGGAGACGTGGATGCACGGGCCCATCAACGCACTCACCGGATGGGCCACTTAGGGGCTCAGTGGGAAGAGCGGCCTTGTGCCCGTTTCCATAGCACACCCCCTTCCAGAGATTGGCCCTTAAGGGTCCATAAGCAAAGCTTTGGTGAAGGGGGCAGAACGAGGGGTCAACATTCCACCTGGAGTGCATGTTTTGAAGTCTGTGAATGCCTTAATTAAGACTCTTTTGATAATTGCTGAAGTGCTTGCCTCATTTGAGAAGGGATGTCTAGCTCACGATGACAGTGCAGGCATCAGGCGAGCCTCTGTAGGCAGCATTTCACAGATGGGGTGCCACCACGGAAAAGGCCCAGCTTGTTGTAGCTACTATCTTCCCTCCTTTGTGGAGACATTCGCAGCTGCTGTGAATGGGTAGGGATGCATGAACTGGTCCATCTCACAAGCACATCATTGAACAAAACCATTCCCCCCTTTTCATTTATGTAGAGGTTTCCACCTTTTGGTAATAAGCCAAATAAATCCCACCCATCTTCTTACTTGGAATGAGTTCTGATGAGCCAATCCACACATGGAACTTGTAGTTTGATGGATGGTATTCGACTAATGTACAGTTTAATGCTTCGGCTAGTCCAGCCCAGGTGCCATTCTGCAAATACAAGGCAGCATTTAAGTAGCGGCAACGGCCTCCTCTTTGTTTCTTTATGGCCATCCACAGAGAAAGTCAGTCTGCACTCTCCCCCATTTAACTAAATTAAATTCTAGTTAGCATCTGGGATCTCATCAATAATTGCCTTTATATTTCTGAGGAGCCACTGACTGGTGCCAGTAATAGACACATAAAGATTTTAATAGTTAAATAAATTAGGAACTGCATTTCAGCTGCTACCAAAACATGGTTTAACAGAGCAATTAGTAATTAGGTGTCTGGCTTTAATGAAGAAAATTTTGCAATCATTAAGATTCTCAAGGAAGGCATTTATACCATCAGTAATGTTTATTTACTCTCAAATGCATTAACTCAGCACTGCGGTTAAGTTCTTTTCCCTGCGATTGTGCAATGAAAATTTCCTAACAGTGGGAAATTCTCAGCAACGTTGTAACATGATTACTGTACCTCCTCACTTATCTTTTAGTGTTTATTTCTTTATTAGACTTATAGTCTGCTTTAAAAAAAAAAGAATGCAAGGCAGTTTATATCATTCTCCTCCTCCATCTTATCCCCACAGCAACAACCCTGTGAGGTAGGTTGGTCTGAGAGGCTGTGGCTGGCCCAGAATCACTCAGTGAGCTCCATGGCTGAGTGGGGACTAGAACCCAGATCCTCTGAGTCCCAGTCCAGTCCCATGCTCTTAACCACCACACCACACTGGCTCTCAGGATTGTCTTTTAATCCAGACAAAGGACCTGAAACTACTTCAGATGGACCACTGGCATTCATGGCCTTTTGGAATTGGAGCTTGAGGTGCAGAGGAATCCAGTCTACTCTTCCACCCAAGTTCTTGTCTTCATGTGGCCACAGGGATCCTTGGGTGCCTCTTGGTCAGCCACTGATTCTCAGCCTGATCTTCCTCACAGGATCATTGTGAGGATAAGAAGCAGGACAGGGGGACTATGCAGACTGTTCTGAGTACCTCACAGGAGAAAAAGGCCCTGATATAAATGTAATGTAATGTAATGCTTATAGCAAATAGCATAGGATTCTGCCTTAATGCAGAAATTGAGGGCACCAAGGGAGGGAAAGAGAAATGTAGGAGAAAAAAAGCTGGAAGGAAACAGGATGGCACCACAGGTGACCCTCACAAAGTCAAAATGAGGTCACTTTTGTTTTCATATGCCTAGTAAGAAGGAACTCTAGCTTGCTGCCTCATCCGTTCAGGTCATGTTGGGAAATATTATGCTTTCTGTCCATGTGCCTTTGAAGTACTGCTTTCTTTATGCAGTCCAGGTGGGTGAATTTTTAAAGCAAAGCTGGGAACTTCACACTCAAGCAGAAATGGCTGACGTGCTTTTAATCCCTTCCCAAAGCATCCTACAGTGCAAAGTTTGAATAATGAGAGCAACGATAACGATACAACCAGGTAGGACAGGCTTTGGGCTCACGGACGGAATCACGAAGGTTCCAGAAGAGTGAAACCATTGATTTTGCCCTCTCCGGCTCCTGCTTGATAGAAACACGAAGGATTTCATTTCAGCCACTGCCCATTAACTCGCAGTTACTTTACAAGCTTAAACAGACTAATCGGCTTTGCACACAGCAGGCTGGTCGGTCGAAATACGAACTGGAATGTGCTAACTGACATTGCATTGGGTTAGTGTGGGCTTTTATGTTTGGAAGGGCTGGATCTGGCAACCTGCAGTTCACTGTGGCTTTGTTCCTCGATGAACTTTGGCAGCCAGGTCTTGGAGCCATGCAAGCCGCCTGCTTCCTCACATGGAAAAGCCTTCTTTTGCTTGGACCCGTCTACCAACGGGACTTGTAGGGCAGGTTGTGGGAAGATAATGCAGAAGCATCAAGCCACAGGCCAAATCTGACCATCTAGAGCAGTGATGGCAAAGCTTTTAGAGACTGAGTACCCAGACTGCAACCCAAAACCCACTTATTTATTGCAAGGTGCCAACACTGCAATAAAACCTGAATACGGAGATTTTAGTTTAGAAAAAAAACAACTATCTATGATGCTGCAGATTCAAATATGCCAGGGGGACAGCACAACATTAAAAGAATCTCAGTCTCTTAATTAGAATATCTCTTTGCTAAATCTTAGATATTAAATTTCAAATTTTCATAAGAAATCTCAAAGCTAAAATCTTGTGTTAATACAAATGAATGTATTAAAACTCACAGCCAGTCCAAGCATGCATACACACACACACACACACACACACACACATCTCCTTGGCAGTGCTTTGATTGGCCATGCGAAAGCTCAGACGAGTCATGGCTAATGATTTGCAGCTCGTGACATCATCACCTGGCGCCACTACTCCTTTCCAAGCATGCGCATGGCCCCTGTGTGAGCTGTTATCCAATGATCGGCTGCTGGGGCGATGCTGGGGCATCTTGGCTCGTGTGCTGACAGAGAGGGCTCTGCGTGCCCACTGTGGGACGTGTGCCATAGGTTCGCCACCACGGATCTAGTGCTTCCCCCTTCCCCAAAGCCAAAGGATGGGGTAGAAATGCTTTTAATAAATAAATGAATTATAAATCATTTTGACAAGTGTACGCACTGTCTTTTCAAGCTCCTAAAGCACATGAAATGCAATGTACTTTCCGCGCTTCCCCCACATTTAAGGCGATCGGGGGTCTGGAGTGCGTGTGTGTGTAAACAAGCCAGTTTTTCCACTCAGCATTCTGCAAAGGTTCCCCCTTCATGGGTCAAGCCCATCCTCCTTTCATTTTATCAGTGCTTGACACAGCATTGCGAATGGATGCGTTTCAGTTTGAAATCCTTAGCATAAAGATGGCTTCCTTTCCCCTCCTGTTCAGCTTCTGATAATGCATTTGTTTGAACTGTGCAGGCCAGTTCTATCTCTTAGCAACTATTTTCACCCAACTCAGAGCTCTTTGAGGGTGGGGGAAAACCTCTTCTTAATCTGATCTACAATTCCCGAATAAACTTGAGGAGGATCTTTTTGTCTCCTGTGAGGCCTTTCCACAGGAAGAGTGGCCTGTCGGAAGGAAAGCGAAGCAAAGGACCATTCTGGCATGAGTGAATGAGGCGTAGTTCAAGGTGGCTTTTGGAATATGGCCTCATACCAGCCTCCCCTGACCTATTGCCCTCTGACTTGTAGACATGTCATGAGCAGAGCCGACTGGAGCAGTGGGTCAGACTAAATGGCCCGGGAGGTCCCTTCTGACTTGCTGTGTTTCTGTTTCTATGTATGTGTTGGATTACAACTCCCAGCATCCCCAGAAAGCCTAGCCAAGGGACAGGGATGACTGCACTTGTAGTCCAAAACATCCAGAAGGCACAGATTACTTGTAGCAAGACCTTGTACCAGTCCTTCTCACTGCATGACAATACCTGACCTTCCAGATGGGTAAGAGCTTAGCTTGATCGCCTCCATGCAGGGAATTGCATCTATTAAATTTAGCCAGGGCAAATGGGTGAGTATGATTTAGTTGTCGTTGCTTTTCATAAGAACTTCCCAAAATTTACAAATGTTCCCATCAATGGAATGGGGAGAACTTGAGATTTAGGAAAATAACAATGTGGGAAAGAGAGAAACTGTGCTTCCATCTCTCCTTGATGGACCAAACGCAAAATATCTAATGTTTGGTTCTCGGCTTCTAAAACCAATTTCTCAGGTTCTGCCTTGCACTGTGGCCCAGACCTGATGGGGGTGGGGGGATACTTTCTGAATCATGAGGATTAATTATCCTGTTACCTCATCTTAATGATCAGGATTGTGTCTATGTCATATATATGTCTGTCAAGGTTACCTCTTGAACAGTGCAGAATGATAACAAATATCAAATGATCAGGGCTTAAGTATATCCACCAGTGGTGCTGTTCTCTTCCCCCTGCAATGAACCTTAGCCGGCATGTTCTGTCCGTGCCTTTTGGTGCACCCATCACAGGTGGCATCGCGGTGGCAAATGCTCAACACACTCAAGAAGCCAACACATCATTTGGCTTGACTGGTGCTATTAACTTACCCTGGTGGAACAGCAGCATCTGCAGCAGCCCCATTAGATGGTTCTCCTGGAGGCTTCACCCTGAGGTCTCTTCGAGTCGGGCGCAGAGTGGACATTCCCAGTGAGATGCGGGATGAGGAGGAATTCCACCCTTCTAATTAATGTCTGTGCATGGCCTGCTCTCCTTAGCTTCTAGGCTGATGAATTAGATTGGGAAAAGATTCAGTCCATTGCCTCTCAGATCATCAGAGCTCAGTTAAGATGTTTCTGGCATCAAAAGACTTGGACTTCTACTCCATATGTGAAATATTTTAATAGTGGAATACACTTGCACACACGCACACAATGCTTCCCTCATTTCTTATTGCTTGTGATTTGGCCACTGATTCTCCCTAAAAAGAGTTGGGGAAAAATAGGGGTTTAGGATACGCAAGTCAACCAAATTTGAACCTACCGAAGTTCTCAGAATTCCACCCAGAAGCTCATTCCAACTTGACTCAATATCAGATGGAAAGTTTTCTGTTGTTCTCTTAGTGCATGAATTTTAAACATACTATTCATGTGCAGTTTTCCTAAATGAATGTGCCAGTTGCACACATCTTTGAAATATACTCTTTCTTCTCCCATTGATTGAAAAGTATCTGTGTGCATTTTCCAAAGAACACATTTTTTCATGCTTGTTTTTCAAAAGTATGCATGCTGTGACACACGTTATTTTAGTCCATGAATCATATTTAAAATCCAGTCGATATGTGAGCTTCATGCTCAGAATATATTCAAGTCCATGTTCCATCCAGGAGGTACAAACTAGCAAAACCTGATCAAAAATGTACTGAAATTAATTTCTTAAGCACCAATAGCAGAATCAGTGACAGAATCAGGCAGCGACACTTTGGGTGCATGATGAGAAGGCAAGTTTGCCTGGAGAAGGTCACCTGGCTACAGAAAGTCCTCCCAACACCCACCCTGTGAGGTAGGTCAAGCCAAGAGTGAGTGACTGGCCCATAGTGAGTTTCATGGCTGAGTGAGGACTAGAACCCAGAACTCCCAGGTCCCCAGTCCAAGACTGTAACTTTCTCCTATAAATGGAACAAGACTTTGTCTCAAAGGAGAATTTTCATGCAAACTCTCCAATGCAGGACTGTTAGTTTCCCAGTCAGTGCCAAATTTAGTAGGGCTGCATCTGCTGCACCATTGTGCTCAAGGTCCCCCTTCTAAAATTTAGATGCCCCCCCCCCTTCTAAAATTAAATCAAGCTGGAGCTGTGGGGAGGGAATTCAAAGGCTCCCAGGGCAAGTGTGGAAGTCTCTTGCTATTAAAGGAGTTCCTTGGCTCTGGGAAGTGGTCTGTTCGGTTTTAAATAATGCAGCCCTTGTTCTTGTGTTGGCATTATACAGGCTGCTAATGCAGTTGTCCTTCACACTGATTTAAGCAGCATCCACGTTTACAGTTGATCACTCCAGAAATCACTGTTGATTTCTGGAGCTGCAACGATGAAAAGAGCCCAACAGGAACATGCCCAGAGTTGAGCAGAAATAGTTGATTACACTGCCCTGACACACTAGTGTGGTCTTTTGTATGCACTGTTCCTTGTGTGTGAACTTTTTCCAACCAATTTTGGCAAAAGTATCCTTTAATAGTCCTTTTCCTGATTCATGTGCTACTGTCTATTTTTGGAGTTGCAAACTGGGCCACAAAAGGCTGAAAACTGCTAATTTTGGTAGGCAAGTGTGTTCACCATTCACATGGGAGGTCTGCAAGGGTGAAACTCAAAAACAGGATGAGCCATTTGAATAAATTGTTATTTCTTTCCCTCCAGGCTTCTGTATCTTGGAGACAGCGCTGTGTCAGGCAGCCAATAGGAGGTTGAAAATCTAATAGATTTTCTTGCAGATTCTTCCAGCGATGGACCGCTTGGTCCATCTGACACGGGTTGAGCCAGCATGTGGGCTTCTGTTTTTAAAAGGGCTACAATCTGCTTTTGCTTTTTCAAGCCAGGAAGATGTGCACAAACTCTGAGCAGAAGTGGGGCCTCCTTTCATCAACAGGCACAAATGAGAGCAACTTCACAAACTACAGAGCACAATTGGCACACTTCTGAAATTAAGTGCCTTGAAATTCAAGGTGGGCAAGGGGGGGGGCAGGTGTGCTTGCAGTGAGATGAAGGCACCCCCCACTTTTCCCCTTAAATGATTCAGCGAGACCAAGAGCAACCGCTCCAGATCTGACTCAGCCCTGATTATCCCCTGTTACAATCTGTGCAAATTGCACTCAAGATACGCAGTCCCAGGCTGCAATGCTGTGCAAACATTTAGAGCCTTTTTACCGAAGCTTTTACCCCCACCCCCACCCCGGACTTGGCCCACTTTGGCCACTGAGTCATAAAATACAATGCAAATCCATCAAGCTCAAGCTGAATGAATTTTCCACTGCTGCACATACCTACCTGCCGAGCCTTCCAGCTCCTAAATAAAAGAACGGGATGCGTGTAGAAACCCAAATAAATAATGTGGCCCCATGTACCCCTGCCAGCAATTCTACACGTTGTTATTTTGTTCGTTGAGCAGGTAAGCCGAGCGCACGGGCAGCTGCAAGCAAAGTGGAGCGCGGATGCAAATTTCAGTTGAAGTGCATTTTTAAGACTTGACATCAGCGCTTTGAAGCTGAAAATGAAAGGAATATTCTTTTAAACAGCAACAGCTGCTGTGGGAAGAAGGAACCTGCATTACCTTGGGAGTCGTGGTTACTTAGCTTGGCTGCCGCTACAGAAGGCTCAAATCATGGGGTGGATATCCAGGAAGAATATATGGTAAAATATATAATCATCCCATTCTGGTTATCAAGATTTGGGTCGGGGAGCAAAGGCAAAACTCTGGCATGACAGCTGAGAAGAGTTTCAACCTGCGGGTCTCTATACACATCCTGTTTATCTAACATATTTTAGGTCAGGGGTTCAGAGCTTCATGTCTTGGGGCCAAATCTCCCCTCGGTTGGGTCTCAGTCCCACCTTCTTGGGTTCTCCAAAAGTCCACGCCCATCTACTTGCCCCATTATCTTCCCCCAACCATGGGTCACTCTGGTGTTTTCCTGCCTTCTATGCAACTCTTTCCCCCATCCAAAACACACCCAAATGCCTTTCTGCAGGCATCGCTACTGTGTGATGTGAGAGCATGAAGCTAAAGCATTTGGGATTGTTTCGGACTTGTACCTTTTGCACCTGGCCACACCTGAGTTTT
Source organism: Varanus komodoensis (assembly GCF_004798865.1). Lineage (NCBI taxonomy): Eukaryota > Metazoa > Chordata > Lepidosauria > Squamata > Varanidae > Varanus > Varanus komodoensis. The sequence goes on from NW_025335684.1 coordinate 6,920,019, forward strand.
CTTCTGGTTCCCCTACCACTGTGCTGCAGCCTCTGGAAACCCTTGCCCAACCCTGCCCAGAAATCTCCATGGTGAGACCAGAAGACACCACCCGATGGCCCACAGTGAAAGTGAGCAACGGAGGATTTGAGACTTGGTATGGTGGTGGACAAACTGAGCTGAAAATTGAAAAGATGCCAGTTCCAATCTCTCTTCTTTCAGCTTAGTCCCACTACCCTGTATGATTATCAGTATGGGGGATAATAAAACTGAGAACACAAGAGCAAAAACAACAAACATTAATAGGATGATATGATTACAACCAGATAATGCTTTTTGAAAGCAAGATGCTAACCAGTCGCTTTGTACAAATGCACCCCAAAAACTCAGCATTCCTAGTGGACTTTGAAATCAAGACCAGATAATTCAGAACTCCAAAAGCCCTCAAGAAATTCTGATGGGGAACATTTGGGGACTCGGGGACCATCCCCTGGTGAGAATCTGTCTTTCGATGTTTAGCTAGGACTGTTTACTGCTGCTTGTTGGATATTCATTCTGCGGTGAACCTGGGTTTGCTGCCATGAGTGAATTAAAACAACCGTGTGTGAATTAGCAGTTTTACATTGTGGATCTTTGTTTATACCCTTCGCAGATTTCTGCAACTACTTCTCAGGTTATCATTTGATTATCCTGTCACCAACCCAGCTCACCAAATTGATGTGTAATAGGTTTGTCTCACTGGGATGCTTAATCTTCTTGCTTCCTCCCTGCCTCTCTTTCTTCCTTGTCATTCTCTTGGGTGAGATGCTGGGCTGCTCAAGGGGGAAATGCAACAGAAGGTACACACCATGAATATGTCATTCCTCCTCGCCTCCTGGGCCTCCTTTTCTCTTCCTTCACTGGCCATGCACCTGTGTTTTGTTGGCACGCCAGTTGGCCAAACTGTGGGAAGTCAGGCAGTGAAACAGAACCAGATGGGGAGGAAAGAGAATGAGTCCGGATTGGTCTGAGCAGAGAATTGATAAAAGGTCAAGATGCTGGTGGCAGGGCAAGGAACATCCAGAGTGCTTTCGAGGCAGGACTTCCATCTGACGTGGTGTACAGTTTTCTACATTCTGCCAGGGCTGGACCCTGAACATTCAGCCAAGGCCATTACTCAGAGCTAGATCTGCCCATTTTCTTAGAAGTGTAATGGAATAAGTAAATGAATACAATGAACTAGCAATGCTTAAGTAGAGACAAGGAGGCCCATTTTCAAGAATGCCTTGAGGAAAATAAAATGAGGGTCAACACCCACCTGGAGCTGGCAGGCAATGCCCAGGTATCCCTTCCCCATCTCGCGGTAGTGTAAATTCTGGGACGTGCTTTCTACCGATAGAAACATAGAAACCAAGTGAGTCAGAAGGGGTCTCCTGAGCCATCTAGTCTGACCCCTGGCTCCACTCATGACATGCCTGCCATGTGCATGTCCAGCATCCTTGAACACCTTCACCACTGGGGCTTCAACAACCTCCAGTGGAAGCCCATTCCACACCCACCTTTAAGCCCAGGTGGTGGAGCAGCAAAGGCTGGATCTTGGGGCCAAGGAAAGAATCTCACAGCCTGGGGTGGGGAAGAAAGACTGTCCAGAGAACCACTAGCAGGCCCAGATCTTTCCATCCCTCGCTCTCCAGGCCTCTGGAGGCCTGTCTTCACTGCTCCAAGCACTAATCTCTGATGACGTTGGATGAAGCTGGGCGGATAAACTCCCATGTAAACACCTCCACCACCCCCAGCTGAGTACCTTTGGTAAGAAGCTTTGATCCAGAAAATAACTTTTAATGTTGATGGATGATGCATCCTCAAAAAATGAAGGAAATTACACTCGGCTCTTAGAACAAGCCTGAACATGATCATCACAGGTCGTTTATATCATCTGTCATCCAGGGACCTAAAGTAGTTATTGGATTAGAAGCCTATTTTTTCCAGTATTCATCATTTAATAGGATAGGATAATGGAATCAGCATTCTTGGTTTGGTTTTTAGCCAGCAAGTTGGAACAAGAATTTTTGAGCCCTGACAGGGATGGAGTTCCTACATTTCTGTAATCTCTGGGGGAGGGAAAGTATCAAGTTTTGCTTTGTTTTGTTTTAAAAATAAGTTAGCTTTTTTTCTTTGATGTATTATTGATTACATTTATAGCCCTCCGTTCCCCTTACAGACCCAGGGGGAAGTCCATTTCTATCAATAAAATAGGATCAGATGACCTAAAGTCACATCCACAACTCCGTTTTCACCTTAATTCAAAATTCACTTTTGGATTAAGGCTAAGTAAAGAGTAAGAAGAGTACACGTAAGTAAGAAAGGGCTAAGTAAAGAGTAAGAGTACTTAAGAAAAGGCTAGGTAAAGAGTCTGCATCATGACTTGCCGAAGAAAGGCATACAGGGAAGCTGTGAGATGCACCTCTGGGTGGGGATGGAATTCTGGAACTTCTGGGCCACCATGGAGAAGGCGCCACCAATAATCCTGCCTCATGAAACTCAGAGGAAGGAAGTTGAAACATCAAGTATTCCCCACGGATTTTAGCTTCTTGAGTGCATTACTGAGGAACTCTAAGAAGAGCTGACTGAGTTTGTTGACAATTAGAGTTATTGCTTAACATAATCATCTAAAGTGAAATGAGGAAGTAAACAGAGAGGTTTCTGCCCAGGAAAGAAATATCCAAGGGAGAGAAAGTAAGATGATTTTCATGAATATGCTGTTGTAAATCACCCTGAGAGGATTGACTATTGGGCAGTATAGAAATAAAATAAATACATGAAATATATGAAAAATAACAGGAGCCTTTTCCAGGGTCTAACATAGCATCAATTCGACCTTAAAAGTTTTAAGAGCAGAATCAAGGTGGAATATTAGTGAGGAATGGCTGAACACCACACACCCAAGACAGTTGTGTAGGCTCTGTATAGTCCCAAGTGCTATCACACTTGCATAATTAATTCACAATTACTCTGCAACACAGGTATTGTAGCCCACCATATCTGAAAAACAGCACAACTGTGAGCAAAGACAAATATTTTTTGTGGAATGAATCGAAGAATTCTTCCTCTGGGTTGTTGTCCAACTCCATGCTGAAACAGGGTGTTAGCTGGAAATAACCCTTCAAGAGCCCCCAGGGATATAAAGTTTATTTTTGTTTTCACCATCTTTCTTGAATATAGGGATGGACAGAAGCATCTGTTTCTGGTCCAAAACATGTGGACCAATCATGAGTCCATTCGGCTTCATTTTCTACCAATTTAAATTTGCATTTAAGTTGTATGTCCTTTAAATCACAAACACACACGCTTTTGTTTTTTCCCCAAACTGTGCCTCTCTGCAGCCAAGTGTGGCAGCAGAGTCTCAGAGAAGCATGTACTGCAGTCCAAAGGGTCCTGATTCTCATATTCATCTGTCCAGTTTAAATGTGGGTGGTGCACTCAAATACACAAACTGTACAAGATTACCCAGCAATGTTCACACATCTGCAGTGGTCACAAATAAATAACAGCAGTGATTCAGCTGTCAAGCCTCCAGTCCTGGTTCAGAGATCTGAATGGGTTTCATTGCATTGCATTTTTAAATAGACTCCAGCATCACGATTAAAGCGGAGGCGATACCTCGGAGCTTCATTGACATGTGCTATGATGATTTATGGTGATCTCCTTAATCGGCTCTTCGAACACTCTGGGAAAATGCTCAGGTGACAAACCAGCACAGATTTAAAAACAGGGGCATGCCCCTTCGGTTGTGCTTGCATGTTCAGCTCAATGGTGTAGCAGACCTTCCATCAAGGTCCCAGTGTGTCTTCACCAACTACTGTAGTGTTGAACGACCTGTACTTGCACCTGTGCAACACTTTCTTACTTCTACTGTCATAGATGTGAGCTGCCAAGTATTTAATCGGTGTCCCAGTTCTTGGAAGAGAGAAAGAGAGAGGGAGAGACTCATTCTTCAAGGCTGGAAGATACTGAAGGTCCAGGAGCTGGGACCACCAGCAGAAGATGGAAGTGATGACCTCCAACTTAGTTGGCTTAGAAAGGGGGTGGGACAAATGGATGGGGGATAAAGCTATCAATGGTTACTAGTCATGATGGCTGCTCCCCTTACCCACCACCCATTACGTTAATCATGGATGGTGTCATGTTGGGCCCAATCTACTGTTCACCTCCAGGAACTCTCCTTATGAGCTTGCTTGAGCTCTGTCCCTTTGGAAGGGGCCTTCTGAAAACAGGCACACCTCCTCTCTGCATGCCAACCCTCTTATTGTACCCATGTTCTATTCGGTCACTATGGTTGAACAAAATGTTGGACTGGATAGGGCTTTGGTCTGACCTAGGATGAATCTTCCTGAACTTTATAGAGTAAGAAAGACCTTCCTGATCCAGTTGAGCTTTCCCTGAGTAGCATCTTCTTCATCAGCTTGGGTGTATTCCTGCATCCTTGTCTGCTCTTTGGGCCTCCTCTGACTTGCTCCTCAATCCAGACCTTCAATCCAGACTTGTCCTCCATTCTGGGTTACTCTCTGATCACCTTCTGGTGTGTTCTTCAGTCCTGGCTACTAGTATGGTCTTACAGATCATGGTTCCTAGCTCCATCCTCATTTACCCCAAGCTACTGCACACAGCTCAGCTCAGATGCCCTGTCAAGAAGGAGGGGAGCAGATTGAAGGTGGGGTGACCAACACATAGCCTGCAGACCACATGTACCACCTCCAGTGCAGCCCCTTCCTGCGTCATATAATTTAGCTGTGACTTCATTCTTCTTGGGTTGGTACATTGGTGCTCTCTGGTGGCTTTGGGGCACTCAGAGGGTCAACTCTGAGGAAGTGTAAATACAGAAAAGTAGTTCATGTGCCATTCTTTGCAAAGAAAGTGTTTCTCTTTATCCTTACCAACCCAGTTGGGCAATGCTTTGGTATTAGATCATTCTGCTATCAAAAGCTTTGGAAGCATGCCCAGCTCCCAGCTCCAGAAAGCATCATTCTGGCTGTGTTCAGAATGGTGTCTGTCATTGTATGGGCACAAACAAAAATGAGAAGATTGATTGTGGCACCTATAGGGTTTTTTTTTTTTTACCTTCCTTCCCAAATGGGTTTGGCTCATCCCATTTGGCTATGCAAAGGCATGACGTCTTTGACAACACCACCCTGAACTCAGAGATATGTCCTGAAGGATGTTATGGATGGTCCAGTTTTGCTCACTTCTCTTCAGGGCATGTAACTCATTATGGGATCCACATAGAGATCCCTCTAAATAAGTGTAGGGAAAGACAAAACTGTCAGCCTCATTTCCCTCACACATTCACATTTGTTTAATCCTAAGGTTCTTTCAGGACATTTCTTCTTTAAGAAAGGATTGTGTTTGGATAGGTTCTTGTTTAAAAAGTGAATCAAATGAAATTCTCACCCAGCTGTGCTGAACAAATTTAATAGGCACAGCTATTCCCAGCCGCAGAGAAGACTATGATGTATCTGCCTGCCAGGTAGCTCCTAAAGATGGAAGAGACTGCCAGAAAGACAGGTAACTCTAATTCAGCTCCACAAAGAGGATGGAATACCCTGAGATCTGAATTCATTTCATCTCATGGTCTCACCATTCCCCTTCTGAAGAAAGTTGATTTTAATATAGATTAAACAGAACAAAACTCTCACCCGATTCTAAAATGTTGTATCTCCAGAGTAACCAGAACCCAAGCACATTTCAAGAACTCCCATTATCCCCTGCCCGTTAGGGAATAATGAATGCTCATCACTTCCAGCCATACCCAAAGTACCTGGAGAACCCCAGATTGGTGAAGGTGGCATCTCACCTTTGGAAACTCTTTCCTGGAGTTCTCTTTTCAGACCTGCAACATTTTTATCCAATAAGCCAAAAAGAAATGGTAAGCGGCCAGTAAATATGTGAGTCAATTAAGCACAAGAATGACAGGTGTGTCTCCAGAGATAATTGGAGTTATTTGTCTTACATGGAGCGTTTGATCCATTGTCAGCCCCCTTTCTGTGTTCCCAATGGTTGGGCAGTTCCCCCCTCCATCTGATCAGACCCAATTGTCTTCTGGATTTTATTCATTTGGAATTGCATTAAAGAAGCTACTACTGTGGGTGAAACTCTCTCAAGTTGACAAGCAAGATACACAGACACATGGCATACAAATAGACTTAGTATGGTTACATAGCTCCATGGTATCCTCACGGCAAGCACCCTATGAGGGGCAGCAAGCACCCTAGTTCAGGCTGAGAGTCAATGGCTAGCTCAAGGTCACCCAAGGGAGCTTCATGGACGAGTGAGGACTAGAACCTGGGTCTCAAAGGCCCTCCATCCAAAACTCTAACTGCCACAGTGCCTCTCTCCTATAAATAAAACCAGTTCTGGTGTCCTTCAGAGTGTTCGAGTGTAGTACCCATCATTCCCAGACAGCCAATGGTCATTCTGGGTGGAAAAGATGGAAGTTGAAGACCACCACCGGGAAGGTTCCAGGTTCAGGTAACCTGGCCTATATGCTTATTAATCTGCAGGTGTTGTTTGGGTCACCTTGGTGGTGCAAAGCTGCAGGTTTGCAACCCCGGGCACCCCTTGCCAAACAAAGAGAACACTTGGATTCTACCAGCATTTGAAAGATACAGATGGTTCATATCTCCATTAGCGAGCCGCTCCAAGATTAAGCTTTTGCAAAGGTTCTGCGAAAGCATTTGTAGGCTGGTGACAGCACAGATCAGTAAATACATGCATCTCTGCGACCGTGACCACAGTTTCTCAACTGCTGTGAGAATTCGCAGTCATGCAGAATGACAAGCCGGCTATAGCCAAGGTCCCAAGTACTCTGCCAAGTTCTTGCAAAGCACCGTCACACCGATGCGCAGCTTCATGAATCATCCAAGAGCAAAACCTCAGTATAAAATGGAAAAGCATTAAGCCACCCTCAAGATTAGCTGGGGGAAAGGTTTGGAGATGGTGGGGTAGAGTGAATTAAGGATCGCATGTGAAATGAAAATGGAACTGAGGTAGGGGAGGGTTCCTACCCCCCTTCCCCCCCCCCAACAACTCAGTATTATATGTTGTTGTTAGTTGCAAAGTTGCATCTGACCCATTGCAACCCCGTGGACAACATTCCTCCAGGCCTTCCTGTCCTCCACCATCCCCCGGATTCCACCTAAGCTCACAACCACTGCCCCAGTGACTCCATCCAGCCACCTCATCCTCTGCCGTCCCCTTCTTCTTTTGCCATCTGTTGTTCCTAGCATTAGGCTCTTCTCCAGGGAGTCCTTCCTTCTCATTAGGTGGCCAAAGTATTGGAGTTTCATCTTCAGGATCTGGCCTTCTAAAGAGCCAGCTTGCCTTGATTCATGGATCTTACGTTCCAGGTTCCTGTGGAGTACAGATCTTTGCAGCATCGGACTTTCCTTTCACCACCAGATACAACTGCAACTGACTGTCCTTTCAGCTTTGACCCAGTCGCTTCATTATTTCTGGTGCTACTAGTACTAGCCCTCCACTCTTCCCCAGTAGCATATTGGACACCTTCCGACCTAAGGGGCTCATCTTCCGGCGTCATATCTTTTTGCCTTTTGGTATTGTCCATGGGGTTTTCATGGCAAAGATACTGGAGTGGGTTGCCATTTCCTTCTCCAGTGGATCACGTTTTGTCAGAACTCTCTGCTATGACCTGTCCGTCTTGGGAGGCCCTGCATGGCATAGCTCATAGCTTCATTGAGCTACGCAAGCCCCTTTGCCACGACAAGGCAGTGATCCATGAAGGAGTGGTATCATATAGGGATGCACAAATGTGTCACTTTTGGTTTTGAACTTTAAGGGTTACATCCTTTCTGTCCTAAATATGAAGAATTGTGTGAATTCTGGAAATTGCAACCCAAATGAACTCAAATGGAATTCTTGCACATCTCCAGTACATGGATTCAAGAGGCACCCTTAGTCCAAGCATCAGAAGGATGGAACTGCCCCCACATTGCTGTTAAAAATGAGGAGCATCACACACATGCACACGGACACACTCACACAAGTCCTGGTGACCTTAATTCAGCATAATGTGTCTGAATACACAAGGATTCAAACCTAAATTTTCCAAAGCACTAGCCTGGATGGGTGGATCCAAACATTTTGATTGCAAGCACACCCACTTTCTTCAAAACAAAACAAGCAACAGAACTTAAGTTCTTTCTTTCCTGATGATGAAGATATTTGCATATGTTGGCAAATCCTTGTTAAAACAGACTGAAATGAACTTCTTAACCATCCCAATCTAGGAATGTACACTAACACTAATATTAACTTTTACCTTCAAGCCATCAGAGGTTAAATGCTGATGTTTAAAGTAGTTGCTTGTTTGCCTAGCTGTTTGAAGGATTTCCATGGCACATTTCAGAACTCAGAAAGATCTCCCAAAGTGTCTTACAAACCGCAAAAGGAAAGCTAATATAATATGATAGTGCATCCCACATCAAGACCATATTAAACTTCCAGGAAACTAAATAAGCAAAACAGCCTAGGCCAAATATAAAATATAATTGAATGAAAGTAATAACTAGTTCCTATCTGAACAAAGAGTAGGCTGAGAAAAGACCGGCAGGAGTCTGCATAAAGAAAATAAAGCAGGGATCAAATTTATGGACAATTAAAAATATGCGTTTCTCGAATGGATACAGTTGAAAAATACACACACCCAAGTGGGTTTTATATTGTGCCAAAATGTCTCCAAAATTTTTAAGGTTAATTGTACGAATGATATTTGTTTTGTAAGCCGCCCCGAGGCTTTTTGCAAATGGGGCGGCATAGAAATGTTTTAAATAAATAAATAAATAAGTGTGCTTTTGGAGAGAAAAAAATGCAACAACACACTTTCATGAAAGAGAGTAACATGAGCACAACTGATGTATATATTTAGCAAAATGCATGCATCAGGGCATGGTTTCATGGGAAAGGGAAACACAGCAACAAAGACTGCAATCTAAAACAGACATGAGTTGGAATAAGGTTGGAGTTAGAATGGCTGATTCACAAATCTCTAAGACACGAGGCCTTCTCTGATAAGGCTCTTCCCCAGTTCTCACGCATCTGAAGTCGGAAAAGAAAAAGCTAGAGGAAGGCCTCCAACAGCTCTTTGAATATCCAAGCTTGATGTCATTGTTCTGTGCCATCAAGTCATCTCCAATTTATGGCAACCCTATGAATGAAAGCCCTCTAGAACATCCTGTCCTTCACAGCTCCATTCGACTCTGCCCAGTTCAAGGTAGTGGCTTCCTTGGTGGATTCCGTCCCTCACGTCGTTGGCCTTCCCTTTCATCTTCTGACTTCCCTAGCATGACTGTCTTCTCCAGGCAGTCCTGTCTTCTCACGCTATGTCCGCAGTCAGGCAGCTTCAGTCTTGTCATTTTGCTTCTTGGAAAAGCGCTGGCTGATGACCAAGCTGGTTTGTACTTAAATCTGCCCTCCATCTCAGGATCGTCCTTTCTGACTGGTGGCAACGCTTCAGAGATTCAGATGAGGGATTTTTCTTCGTTTTCTTTGCCATCTGTGGGAGAAAACCTGGGGCATTTTTATGCAGCACTCATCCTTTACCATTAAGCTAGGATTCTCCACTGGTGTTTCTATGGATGGAAGCAATTGTTTCATGCAAGGAAATCAGAATAAAGGACACCATGTGCTTGTATGTGCAACTTTACCAGAAAATTCAGACAACCTGTACTGTAAAACGTGTGTGTGTGTGCGTGCACACACACACGCACGCACACTTAAAAAGAAAACAGGACAAAGGAAAAAGAGGCAATTTTCCATGTCAGCAAAATTCTATGAGAATGCTAAACTTTTCTGCTGATTATACTATAAAAGCTTGACTTTTCTTCTGCTCCCTGAGGTAATTAGTAAACAGACTAGTGATTTTTAAATATATCTTTCTGCCTGGCTGACGAAAGGACACTCTCGGCTCAAAAGGCTGTAACGGCTTGAAAGCAAAGGCTCTGAGGAGAGTCTCTGAAGGTAGCTCAGAAAGCAGCCCCTGCTAATGTTAAGGGAAGGCGAGGAGGGACTCACGCAACCGGGAGGGAAAGCTCAGCCGTTTCCTTCCAGTTTCGCTCCTGCTTTCTGAGCCAGACCTTCAGCTTATGCAAATTGATAGAAAATAAACTGCAGCTGGTTCAACCAACTAGAAAGGACAACTAATATTGACCCTACCTTCCCCTCCCACCCAACAGTTTCATGAACTTTTTACTAGTTGTAAAGCTGGTTGAGGGTCATTTTTATTATAAGCACAAGAGGGGCTGACCAAGAAGGAAGGTATGGGAGGAATTTACAGGTGGTAGCCATCTTGTTCCCAATTATTTCTGGGCACCAGTAAATTTATTTGCCTCCTAGACTCCAGAATGAGAGCAGAAAGCTCTGACCTCACTCTGCATTGGCTGCATGACAAGGTCATTTCAATTTTGAAAGATAGTCGTACTTTGAGCAAGAGGAAGTGTTAGAAAGATTCTGTAAGATAGATGTAGAAAAAGATGAGAGGCCTTTGAAGACAAGTATCTTTTCAGAAAGTGTCAGACTCATTAGAGCTTTCTCTGGAACTGAAGAACATGTTCTTTTCCATCTTTGGATCTCATTTTGGTTGTGGCAGACCTGATGCCCTTTAGGTAGTCACTAGCTGGGGATATGTGAGAATTCATTTTAGTATGTTTTGACCAGAAATTATGCAGTCTGAGTCTTCAAGAACCAGCACAGACCCAAACCCCATCTGTGTTCAGGCTACACACAAGTTCCGCAATGTGATTCATGAAACAAAAGTTTGAAAAATGCCTTACTTTCTAAAATGCACACAATGAGTTCTTTTACATTTGGATGCTGTGCACAGAAATGCATACAGTGTGTGTGTGTGTGTGTGTGAACACACGCATGTACAAAAAGAAAAGAAGAACGCAACCTGATGCCATGATGAGTCCAAATGAGCTTTGAGGTGGAATTTGCATCCCTTAGTGACCCGAATTTTTGCTGGTTCATCTGGAGTATCAGCAAACATGACTAGTGATTCGTCTCTCCACATCCATGGCAGCCTGCAGGAACGTTCCATGGCATGTCATGCTTGTGAACCTGTTTGGGGGATGGAGTTCAGCACCATGGACAACTCTTATAAAGCTCAAAATCAAAGCTGCAATGGATGAGGAGCCCCAATGAGCTATGGGTCACCCCCAGCCTTCCCTGAGTTCCAGCACCAAAGTGTTAGGGGGTTGTTTTGCTTGTTTTTAAATGAGATGAAGAGAGAGAAAGAGAAATGGCTACCTGCCACTTTCTCAGATCCCTTTCTGCTTTCCTCCTGAATCTCTGATTTGATGAAATCAATGAGTTCTTTGGAAGGAAAAAAAGCTGGGGCATAAATATGATACGTACCTCCCAGTTTCACCATCTGTAAACTTGCTGGGTGGGGTGTTTTTGTCCTTGCCTACATCTGCTGTCCTTCCAAGATAGGACATATCTACATGAAACATGCCAGCGTTTATTAATTTGTTTGTTTATTTATTTGTGACACTTGTATGCCATTCCATGGCTCCAGGGCTCTCTTTTGCTGGTGATGGGAATGGAACAGATTGGGATTAAAACTGTGACTCAAAGCAAGACCACAGCCTGAGCAAACCGTTCACAACAAAACATAGGGGTGAGCAGCATGTTTCTGTTCATTTAATGCTTAGATACTTCGGCAATATGTTGAAAAGGGGAAATAAATCCTATTAAACTGTTGCCTATAGACTGAATCACAGCAGTATTTGCTACACTAAAATATTAAATATTGGCTGAAGTATTTTGTTAGTTCCCCATATGGATGTCTGCACAAGCCACCTTTGAGCTCCTCCTAGTTCTCAAAATCCCACCTCAAAGTTCATGCCATGCCATGTTTGTATCAGATTTTCTCTGTTTTTCTTTTCATATACAGTGTACATGCGTTTTGTGCCTATTTTGCCAATGTATGTATCACTTATCTGCATCTTTGGAACACATGCACCGATCCATATGTGCTTGCATGCTCTTTCAAGATGCTGTGTTTTTCAAAGGCACATGTGCTATCAAATGAATGTTGGCAGCCTGCAAGACCTCCTGCAAAATCAGAACAGAATGGACTTGACAAACAGACTGAGTTTGCCCCCATGCTCCGTCCACAAAGCGTGAACCAGATACATTCTTATTTTGTTTTAAGAACTGAGACAAATCTTTCATACATCCTAAGTCCCTGCCTAGAAAACTGGATTTAATATCCATGGTTTGCAACCAGAAAAGCTTTGAGACCCATATAGATGTGAATATCACACATGCACACGTTTATACATGCACATGCATGTAAGTCCGTGCGTGCATGAATGCAAGGCCTCTTCTGCAATGATGAGCGGGCAACTCACCCTTGCAAACTGTAGGATCCAGAACTCTGGGAGGGGAAATCTCATTGCTGCCCCCTGGAGCAGCCTCTGAAATGTGAAAGAAATGCCTCCTCCTTGCTCCTTCCTGCGCACATACCTTCGGGCCCTTCCAATGAGGCAGGAAATGCCTTGGTAGGTGGGATGAGAGAGCTCAGCTACCCAAGCTCCAATACTATTTGTATCATGTTTCTTCTCCCCAGAACGTGCTCAGCAAGAAGCTGCGAAATGCAATTACTTCAGGCAGACCTGAAGGAGTCATAAGAAATTTTATCCTTTGATAAAGATATTATCAGAATGCTCTGGGAATGCTAATTCTTGCAGCTGTCTCTTTCTTCCCCAATCCTGTATGTGCTTCTGTGGAATTTGCTACAGCCAGAAGCAGGGGGGAAGCTCGTGCGCCAAGAATGGATAAGCGAGAATTTTATCTGGCCCGCATTTTTAAATGGGCTGATCTGATTTGGACTAATGTTTCGATTGAAAGACAGTGAGCTCTTCCATTGTGCCCTTTTGCAGAATTTTGAGGTGCAGTTCTTATTTCAAAACTTGCATGGAAAGAAATGCATAATTTAGGGAAGGTAGCATCCAACACTGCCCATATTCAGCAAAGCTGTGTACAAGGAGGCTTATGCTAGAAAAATAAGACATGCGAACCGCGGATTTGTTATAAGACGTGCATAATGATATGGAAGTTAGATGGACAGGGCTGAGATTGCACAAATGTGAAATTGCTGTGGGTTCTTGAAATTCTCCACCCTATTTGTGAGGAGAGGAGAGGAGAGGAGAGGAGAAGGGAATGGGAAGGGGCCTATAAGGCCATTGCACCCAGCCCCCTGTTCTGTTTCCACATGTGGTCACCCATCCAGCTGCAGGCCCCTGCCTTTCCAGCTTAGCAAAGGCAACCTGACGTGCTCCCTCCATGGACAGCTATGCAGGCAGGGGGGATTCTCACAGATAGAGCTCACCATTGGCCCTCACACCGCTTGCTTGCTCGCTTGCTCAGGGCATTTGGGTTTTGCTCTGCCACTGTTGGGAACATTGCAAACCTGCAAGTTGGCAGGCTGCCTCCTGCCTCCCACACACTTTTGCATCTGAGTCAGGTGTGCCAAAATCTATCCTACTGTTACCTGAAATTTTTCTTCCCCCATGAAACAGATTTTCACTGTTTTGTCTCTTCCTCAAATGTGTTTTCTGGGATGCTTTGGACCATACCCCATCTCTACCTGGGCTGGTTGGGTGTGATTTCTTTTTACACACCTCTTCCTTCCTCTGCAGCCACCCTGGCTGCCCACACTTCTTGCTGAAGAAGCCCCGTGAAAGGCACCAACTTGGACTGTCTTCCCCAGGTTTTAATGGCAGTGTGGGAAGCTGAGGTGGCTTCAGGCTGTCAAACAAGTAAGTGTAAAATAAAAGACAGGACGATGTTGCACATACCTTCACTTCCTCCTATGTAAGAGGGAGCAGACAAAACCTGGACTCAAGCCTAAAGCATTTCTCCAATTTTTCCCCTACTGCATTTCGTTTCAAAACCACTTTTTTCCAGTGGTTGAGAAATATTTTGATGAGAAAGTGGATGAGAAATATTTTTTTTAAATGTTGGGTAGATTTTCAGCACAGCACTATTAAAATTGCTCTGGGCCCTCCATCCTCATTGCTAAAGCAACCCTGACACTTGAAATATGGACTAATTCAACTTGGGCTGAATACACAGCCGCAAAGGACACTTCATTTGAGGATGGTAAGGAATTCCTTGCATTTGTTTTCCCCTAAAATCGTTATGGTCCCGTCTACTTTGTATGATGCCACCTTATCTCAGTCATACTTACAACCTTGCAAGGAAGTCTGGATCTGAGCAGCTTGCTTAAGGCGATTCAGTGGATCCATTGTGGACTAGATCATGCAGGATCCGGTGTATCTGCATCTGCTCTCTCCTGCAGCATGCAGCGGGGGTGGTCGAAAGCCATCCCCGTTTCCCATCACTACTCCGGAGCTTTAATGAGGAAAAAAGCCAGCCTTTTCCAGCTGGCAAATGACCATTTCTCTCTCCTCCCGACTCCCCCCACCCCACACCATCCATTGCTCTTAGATCCAGTCCATTTCAGGCCACAGTGCTAATTAAAATGATTTATTTCTACCCTAGATACATCTAATGACTTTGTATTTAATTTCTATTTCTGTACCGAAAGAGGATGTTGACACAACTGCCAATGCGCCGCCGTCACTGCCACTTCGATATTTACAGACAGAGAACTGACAGGACTGACAGCTCTTGATGGAAAGGGTCATAAAAGCTCACTTTTTATTGCAATTCATTAAAGTCGGGGAAGGGACGCTACAAAGAGTTGCAGAGATCGGCAACCTTCACAGGGCCAATGAAGGGCTCATTTCAGAAGAGTGGCCTTGAAGATATGAGATTTGGTTTCCAATCTCATTCTCCCTCTAGAAGCTCTTTGCCAATCAAAGAAAGGGATTACGTCTTTATTTTTTTATTTTTTGGCTGAAAGATGCCTTTGCAAGAGGGGATGCGGATAGAAGCCAGGGAGAGAATGCGGGAGGCTAGCATTGTGTCATCCCTGCTGAGCGAGGCTGCACCTGCATCCCAAATCTAAGGTGTATCCGGGAGAAGGATGAGCTGGAGGAAGATTCTGCAATGGGGGTCATACATGGGGCGGCAATTCAGTGGTAGCGCCCTCAGTTCCCAAGTGGAAGGTCCAGTTCTTCCATGTAGAAATGGGAAATGTCTGAAACTCTGGAGAGCCACTGCAACCAATCACTTCTGAAAATCCCGGCCTAGATGGATCCAGGGCTTGACTCAGTAAAAGTCCACTTTTTATGTGCCAGATTTGGGAATGGCAGTAGATCAATGGCAGAGCGCTGAAGGTCCCAGATTCCATCCCTGCTGAGATTCCATCTAGAAGATCTGCTGTTAGATGGTCATAGCAATCTTACTGCAAGGGTCTGAAGGCATCATATGGTGTACTGTGTTGGTACATTATGCTCTCATTCAGGGAGGGCACCTAGCTCAGTGGAAAACCACCCGTGCTGCATGCGGAAGGCCCCAGGTTCAGCACCTGGCGGGTTTAATCGGAGCAGGAAGGAATCCTGCCTGAACCCCTCTAGAGACAGTGCCAATCCTACTAAGCTAGAGGTACCCATGTTCTGACTCCATACAAGTCAGCCCATGTGGATAGAAATGTTCCCAACCACAAGAGAAAAGAGGAATGGAGGCACAGAGCGTCCAAAGCGGGGAGTTCCCGCACCCTCTCCAAAGCGTGTCACTCCAGACCCAGCTACCCTCCAGTGTCAGGTTTGTGGTGAAGTGATGGAGATATGGCTGAGGAGGCAACCCTCTTCTTGGCCTGGGAGTGCCCTCTGGGAAAATACAACTGCACCATGTGACATCTTCCATGGAGCATTGGTAGGATGTGTAATCTGCCCATTTCATGTTCACACACATTTCCCTTTTTCACATCTAGGATTCTTTCTCTCCAGAAACCAAAGAGATTCCATCAACCTCATGGTAGCTAATAACTTACCCAGCCATAGATATATTGCTCCCTATCATAACACAAAGATGTTGGGGTTTTTTGTGGGGAGCAGGTTTTGAATGAGAAAATAAGACCTATTGGCTTTACAAAAAAGGAGAGAAAGTCTGGATGAAAGCCCTCTGCTTAATAAAGTTGAGAACTGGTAAAGCTGGTCAACACAACTGCCCGAACTTTTGGACTTTCCAAGAGATCATAGCTACAAGGAACATTAATCTGTACTTCAAAATTTACCACCGTCCAATGAACATGGCACATGGAACAAGGACTCATCAAAGTCTTAAAACTCCCTAAGTTGAGTGAGCCTTTAGAGTACTAAAGAGCAAAACCAAGCAGTGTTTGATGTTCTCCCATGCCTGATGAAACCTGGAACATAAGCATGTTGCCATGATCTCAGTGACCTACGACAAAGTCTCTTATTGAAAACACACATTATGCTCTTCAGCAAACTATGGATCTTCTTGAGTAGCTGGTTCACTTTCATAATACTTCGCCAAGAAAGGCCTTGTAAGAAAGCAAAGAGTGAAATTGTCTTATGACCTCTCCGGATGAAAAGCTTGCTTATCTCAATTGCATCTGATTGAGTGCACCACATTCTTTTAAATATTTTATCCACTCACTGAACACAGGTGAAAGACGGAGCTAACAAGAAATGACAAGTGAAATAACTACATTTCCGGACCTGACAACTCCCTTTATTTTTAATTTGACTGGGGTCGTGGATTGACATAAAGGTGCACCACTGACTGGAGATGAAAGCAGCAAAGCCGAGGTTTGACTTGCATTATAGCCAGCACTGATCTGACAATTCACGAAAAATGCTTAACACATATAGATGCCTGAGACTGAAGCCAAGGTAAAGGAAATGAAATGACCCATACGTCTAGTTACACCTGGCTTCCCTGGGTCCAGGGGTAGATGCAACCCAGAGGAACTTTTAAGCATGCGCCAGAAAAAGAGAAATTGAAATAAGCTGGAGAAAGTCTGGTCAGCTCCATGACGTTTGAGGCTAAGCTTGCAGACCTTGCAAAATAATAAGAATATCCCAAGCAATCAGCTTGAAAAACCAACAACCACACGGAACGCGTGCTTTCCAATAGTGCGTGGCTGAACTTTCAAAGGCGTGGAAGTTTGGTATGAATTGGACAGGGGGTCATTACCAACAGAGGAACACAGCTTCACATTTGGAGCATAATGATTATTAGGCTGGAAATGGGGAGTTAAGTCATATTGGTTACAGACCATCAGTTCAGATTCCCTAAAATGCCGCTTTCTGAGGAACATGGCACAGGGGTGCAAAGGAAGGGCAGACACCACTAAAAATGGCAGTCTCCCCACCCTACATCTCCCCCCAGCTTGGCGGGACTTTGAAAAGTAGGTTAAACTTCTACCTCTGTAAAATTTCTCCGTGGGTCTTTGAACAGCCTTTATGAGGCTGCCAAGCACATTTTGGAGGGCTTCCATTCATTAGTCAGAGAAGGCTTGATGGCAGGTTAGAACAACAGAACTGTGAAACTGTTATGTTATGGGCTCTTGAACCTCTGATTTCAAGCATACCTTCACAGAATAGTGTGAAGAACAATCCACCAGAAATGGAGCATTTTTTAACCAAGCAGCAGGTCCATTCCACTTGCTCCAAGTCAACCCTCCGCAGATATTGATAGCATCTGCATGTATCTCACACCATAAAACTCTGCTATATTGACAATGGGACATAACTTGAATCTTTGAATCTTCTCTACTCTTCTTTAGTGGAAGCCTTCACATTTTCCCTTCACAATCCCTAAAATGTCAATAAATCTGGGAAAGAGGCACTGTGAAGAGTTAAAATGCCGCTTCCGAACGTGCTGCTTTTGCCAACTTGCAATAACCGCAGTAAACAGACACGCACACAAGACTAAACAAATAAAAACACATGATAAGTTAAAAATAAAGCTAGAAGTATCAATATTGCCTGGAGAGAAGAACAGATTATGTTTCATCCCTTCCATCTTCTGCTCACTGACAGAATCAGATTCTGCAATTTGGCTCATTTTCAAGGGCAAGTAAAACTTTTTGTATTTTTCTTAGCTCCGCCTGCACTCAGGGGGCAAAGCAGACCAAGAAGGGGGTTACCCTGTCAAGGCTGAAGAGAGATAAGAAATATATAAAACACTCTGTGTGTGTGTGTGTGTGTGTGTGTGCGCGCGCGCACGTGTGCTAAAGTCATAAATATTAGCATTTTTCCAGTAACTTCTATATGACTAACCTTACATATATTTTGTTTTATTGCTATATAATGATTCCAGAAGGGTTTTCCCCCCACCACATTACATGATATCAGTCACCTGTGGAATCCAAGCTCATCTGCATATCTTCTGGATAGTTCTGATATCTTTAACTGCCACAGCTAACAGCTGTTTCCCCACCTTTCCTTCCTCAAGAAAAATTGGTGGCACGACCCCGCCCTGGCTGCACACGTGAACGAAGGAGAGAATTGCAAGGAACTGTTTGCACACAGCCCTGGCGGAAACAATAAAGAGCTGAGCCCTGGTTCCTGGTTTGTTAGAAAACTGGGATCGGCAGGTCCAAGAAAACTGAGATCATAGGTCCAGGGCTCCCCTAGTCTCGCAGAACAGAAAACAATCATCTCTCAGAGGCCTTCATCTCCATCCGTCTGGATGTTTACTGTACAACAGAACGACGTGGAATTATTCCCTGCAGGGAGTAAAACTGGTATAAACAGTGGCCTGGCACAGATATAAATGTTCGCCCTGCTGAGCAACAACATAAAAGAGATTTCTGGTCCACAGAGCCAAACCATTAAAGAAACATGATGAGAAATTATTAGAAGCCCCTTCGAAGCTATTCAGTGGTTGCATCACGATGAACTTAATTTGAGCATGTGGTGATCCCTGCTGTAAATGCGATCCGTTCCCAAATATACAAGCAAACTCAATCCGTCCCTCCCTCCCTCCCTCCCTCTCCATCCCTCTCTCTCCCTCCCTCCCTCCCTCTCTCTCTCTCTCTCTCCCTCCCTCTCTATCCCTCTCTCTCTGAAAATGATAAAGAGATTTGGGGAGATCTGATTAGAAGTCTTAATAGGATTTTAAAACACAGGCTCTGTGCAAGGAGGGATGGACAGTATCATAACATATTTTGTGCATCCCTTTAAGTACTAGGTACTGAATTCATCTTCCTTTGTTAGAAGCAATATTGTATGATTTGAGGAACTGGGGAGAGAGTTGCAGAAAAGAAGGATGGTTGTCGCCTCTATTCCTGTCCTGTATCCATTTTTCCTACATTCTGTTCCTGCCAATTTCTGGAGCAGTTTGCACACTAACTAAATAACACACCCTCACAAGAATTCACATTTATTTCTATACACAATTCCCACACATATTATTGATTTTGTTGTTGCTGGTGTTGTTCTTCACTGTTTTTCCTCTTGTGGGGAAGCCAAGAGGCCTCCTATTCCTCCTCTCCATCCTTCCAACAACCCTGCGAGGTAGGTGAGGTCAAGAGTCAACGACTGGCCCAAATCACCCACTAAGCTCCAGGGCTAAGGGGCAACTAAAACCTAGATCTCCTGAGTCCAAGTCCAACAAGCTGACAGTGCCTCTGAAGATTGAAACATCGCCCATCATCAGTTCGCCCAAGTGGAAGGATCTTCATGTCGTATGGAAGTTTCCCTGGAAGAAAACACCCCCAACTCTAGAGGCTGAGTTGACATCTCAGGACCAATGAATGGCATCCATATAAATAACAAAGTGATAAAGGAACTGCCCAGGAGCTCTCAGAACAATGACCTACCATCTTGGAGAAACCATGGAGGATGTGTGAGGCACCAGATGACTGGAGGAGGGCTAAAGTTGCCCCTAACTTTTAAAAAAAGGAAACAGAGAGGACTCTGGGAACTGCAGGACAGCAAGTCTGGCATTCCCTCGGAAAACTCTCAAGTAGATTATAGAGCAGCCCATCTGAAAATGGAAATGATGGAGAGATTATGAGAAGCCAGCATGGGTTTGTCAAGCACAAACCAGATTAATCTGATACCGCTTGCACAGAGCAAGTCTAAAATTCCTGGCAGCACTCCCAGGCCTCCGAAATAAAATGAAAAACGGGTATCCACAGCATCCATATGACATGCACATGGTGGTGGACATGCACGTGGTGGGCATGTCGTGAGTGGAGCCGAGGGTCAGACTAGATGGCCCGGGAGGCCCCTTCTGACTCGCTCTGTTTCTATGTTTCTATGATTATAGAAATCCACAGGTCCAGCTTTGAGAACGCCAAGCTCCTTCAAATCCACTGCACATTTCTCTTAGGTCCCTCTTTCACTGGCCAATGTCCCTATTTCAAACCATGTCCCTGAGCCCCTTTTCAATGGTTTTGTGGATCTGGCTAACGTGCTTGCTATTGCTTTCTTTCTCTCAACCAAAGCCCCATTTAAGACTTAACCATCTTTGTTGTGCCACCTGCACAAGGAGCGGGTTCAAGGGTCTACTCACATCCTGAGCAAGGATACCTTAGAAGACCCAGCTGCCACCATCCCTGTCGGGGGTAAGAGGTTTCTTGGAGGGGACACTTCCTCTGAGAGCTGTAGTGGCATGTACAGAACTCAGCATTAGTCCAGGAACTGCCAGTGCCCACAAGCTGGATGAAAGCAAGCTTTGTTCTCTATCTCAGCCTGACAGAGGAGCAGCAGTGGAAGGACTGGGGGAGATCCAGTCCTATTCACAACAGCACATTATCCAGGGGTGTGTTCACCCCAGTCATGCTTGCATTTGAGGCTGGCCTGTCACCTCTGGGAGTCCTTCTCCATGGTTGCTCATCCCACCCCAAATTTCCCTTTTAAATTGTCACACTGAAGAAAGCGGCAGTGGGGAGAGATGGAGTTCTGCTGGGTCACTCATGTTCTCCAAACCACCCCTGAAGGGACAGATCTTATAAGATTCTATAAGGTTATAAGGTTTATGAGTTTCATAATTTTTCGTTTGCATGTTGATACCCAGACAGCCAAGATGAATGGATCTGGCTATGCCAGATTTCTCTCTGGAATCACGTGATGCTTTCAAAGTTCTCCACAGCTGCATTTCCCCTGGATGATGGTCTTCCAAATTACCTGGCCTGGTTTCCACAGCGTTAGACATTTTCCATTGTTCTGTGTTGCTTGTCTCCTTGACAAAAGTTTTGTGCGGAGGGCTGTGTGAATGGTGATGGATGGGCATGGTGTCTACACTTGCACAGATGGGTGCTGTCTTTCGAGAGCGCGCCTGTGCCACTCTGGACATCACTTCAGCTTCCTGTCCATCAGAGACAGTCTTCAGTTCCAGAGCTGAGAATCTGTGCAAATCCCAGCAGAAAAATAGGGCAAAACTCTAATACGTGTTAAAAATAAATACATATTTTTGTCACATCCGGTGCATAGATGGATCCTGTGCTTCCCACATCTTTGAACTTCTCATATGGATAATGAAATGACTAATAGGAACAGGGGCCTAGAGAACAACGGCAGTTTAACTCCCGTTCCCTTACCTTCTGTCATCATCAAGTCTAAAACAGTTTGCCTCGTCCGCATGGCCCACGTCTTGGGTAGAAGTTCAAGGAGAATGTGATGGTTGTCGCTGCAGAGAGCCAACACTCACCGCCTGTCCTTTCAGGGCCTGCGACTCTGATGGATAAGAATTGACAGGACTGTATAAGTGAACTGCCAGGGGAGTTCAGGAAGCTCAGGGGGCACTTGCCAGGAGACACGATATATAACTTTTGGCTTTTTCCGAAATGTGCTTCCTCTTCCGAAGGCAGGCGAGTGCAGCTCATTTGAGCAAAAATATGCATCCCAGCTGAAGGCAGCCTTATTGGAAATGCTTACATGGTTTTTGTTTCATCTCCCGCAGAAGAGGAAGGGTGACAGGAGTCAAAGTCATGGGCTTGCTGAGAAAAGGACAGCAAGAGCCACGCTTAGCGCTGCTTCTCCTGCAAGGCAAGAGCAAATTATTTGAGCATCTTTCCTCCCCACCCCCGCCTCCGCTTGGAATGCTTTGCCGGAGTCCAAATTAGGGACTGGCACATTGTCTTTGGGGCTGGCATGGCTGAACTGGGAACTTTCATGGGAAAGATCCTTGCCCTGGAAGCAGAAGAGGTAGGCAGTGGAGGGTGTTCTCTGTAATCCATGGGGCACTGCATCCGCTAGGGAGGCAGTCTGAACTTCTGGGGAGCTGTCTATGGTGCTGAAATCGCACCGGGGAGCTGGCGAAGAATGCGGGAATCTCCTTATGCAAGAGAGGGCTGGGCGTCCATCTAGCCCAGTATGGCCAACACTGAGGTTCTGCCCTAGCCCACCTGGACTGGCCGGGGGTTCAGTGTGGGGCATTCAGCACACGAAGCACACAAGGAGCAGTGCTTCAGTGAGGAAGCCTCTGTCTGCCAATAGGGTGGGGTACTGACGTTATGGAAGGGGGTAATTACCTGCTTCAGAATTACCTCCTCAACCAAGGCTTTGCCGTAGCACTTGGCTGCATTATGAATTGAGTGCCAATTTATCCAGCAAAGCTCTTCTTTGGAACAGGGTTTGTTTGCTTGCTTTTTTCCTTGCTTGCAAGATTTATATCCCACTTTTTTTTTCCTTCCAAGGAAATCAAGGCAGCTTACACCGTTCTCCTCCTACTGCCCTCAGTCTTATCCTCATAACAGCAACCCTGTGAGGTTGGGGTAGGGTGGGAGTCTGTGACTGGGCCAATGTTATCCAGCTCCATAGCTGAGTGGGGACTAGGACCTGGATCTCCTGAGTCCCAAGCCCATCTCTCCTTTGAGTTTAAAAAAAACAATACAACATAAGCTATATGGGAAAGATTGCAGCATTTGAAAGGAAATAAAAAAACAGAGGGAAACACAAATTTCCCTTCAAATCAGATAGTCACATGTGTTGGGTGTGGGTTGTTTTGGTTTCGTTTGGTTTGGTTTATTTTGAGGGTTTCTCTTCTATCTTGTAAAGGTGTTACAAAGCTTGATATGAATAGATAAAAAAGTGGCGCTTCTCCATGAGATACTTTGCTAGGATGTTCCCCTTCCCCGAAAGGTCAGTGAAGAAAGAAGAACCTCGCACGATGTTTTGCTCAATGTTTTGCTTTAATTAAAACTCAAGGATCTGATGGCCCCTACCGAGAAATTATATCAGGCAGCGGATATCAGTTTTCCTGCTTCAGTGGCAGCGAGGATGGCTGGAGCTGGAGGTTTGGCCTCTTTCCAGCCTTCCTTCCAGTGAACAATCAGCCAACATGGCATGATTCTGATCTGAAGGCGTGTTGCCAGACACGCTGCTGTGAAGGACCCTCCGTGGGCAGGGTGCATTGCAGAAAAGCCCGAACAAGCAACTCGGGGCACGAACGGGTGCGTGGGCAGACAGAAAAGCACCTTGCAACTTCCAGCATGCCCAGACAGCAAGAGGAGGAGAAAGCCCTACAGCTCCCAGAATGCCTTAATCAGCAACCTTAACAGTGTAGGGGTTAAGAGTACAAGCTTCAGGACTGGGATTCGGCAGATCTGGGTTCGAGTCCCCACTCAGCCAGGGATCCAACTGGGTGCTTCTGGGCCAGTCACAGGCTGTCAGCTCAACCTACCCCGCAGGTGTGTTGTGCCGGGGATAAGAAAGAGAGCAACATGAGGAGATTGCTGTAAGCTGCTTTGTGTTCTTTTAAAAAGGAAAAGGCAGGCTAGAAATCTAATAAACAAATAAAAAAGCAAACAGGTGTATAACAGCCTGTGTGTGTTGGGCTGCACTGCCAGCTGGGAGATTATGAGTTGTAGTCCAATAGAGCTACAGGGCACCAGTTTTGAGAGAAGCTGGTCTGAGAGTTATTCTTTCAAATACATTGTATTTTTGTAACATCGAAAAGGGGGATTAGTGCTTGGAAGCTGGAAGCATATTTTTGTTCTAATGAGCGCCTGGGCAGATTTGACCTCGAGTAATGGTAGAATAATAGAAACAGGGACTTTGTAGGACTTTAGTCCAACTCCCTGCTGAAGGAAGGAAGGAAGGAAGGAAGGAAGGAAGGAAGGAAGGAAGGAAGGAAGGTCCAAAGCTAAAGCATCCCAAACAGGTGGGCTGCTGTTCAATGGCCTCCATTGAGAGCCCCCCCCCCCCATCCCTCTGTCTTCCATCCAGAGGATTGAAGCCCACTTTGGAGAAGCTGCCAGTTGCTTCACGCCAATTGTGGGTGGGCAAATGGTGTGGGACCACAGCTCCAAAATACCAGGATAGTGTTGCCTAACGCTCCTACTAAAGTAATGAATCACTTCAGGGCCAGGCTGGATCTGCAAGTTTCTGAAGAACCAGGATCTCCTCTGCAGATGCTTAGAGGGAACAGCTGGGAAGCACTCGCTGGCATAAAAGACACCTTCACGCGGCTGCTCCTAGCCACAGCAACGCAAGCCACGTCTGTAACTCTGTGTGCTTTGGCTCCTTGCCTCTCTGCCTTGCTCCAAGTAGACCCTGCCTTGCCCCAGCCCATTCTTGTCTTGCTTCTCACTTGCCCACCCTGGCTGTAGCAACTCACCCAGTAAACTTTCCCTGGGATTATCTCTGACTCGTGCTCTCGCTTGGCAGTTAATTCGACTGCTTCTGCCCAGGCTTCTGAGCCTGGATTGCTGACTCTCCTCCCAGCCTCTGCCCCTTGGTGAAGCTCCAGACCCCCACCTGCACCTGTGCCTTGGACCTGGCGTTCTGCTCATTCCTGCCACTGCCCATGGTCTGGCCCTCACACTTAGGAGAAGACGTCCAACCTTTCAGAAAGGGGGAAATGGCATGAAAGCTACCTATTACCACCTCACAAAAGGGAGTCAATGCGAAGAGGTTATGACCATTCAGAAGGCATGTCCATTTGGAAGGAGCAAATTTAGGGGCCCAAATGGGTTGGATTTCATTGCAGATCTTTGGTTCTGCATCCATACTGTAGGTTACTGGTTCCAATGCCAAATAGGAGGTGACTGCCTGAGTTCTCAAGCTGGGATCTTTCCCAGCTTTGCTGGTTGAGTTTCTTTGGAAAGAGATGCCAAGGGTCGTCCTTGGCTTGGTTCTGTTTCAACCTCACACTGAATCCAGGTTTGGCCGCTTAAGAATTTAGCAGAAACGGAGTTGTGGGGTGGGCATCCAGGGTTAGCATGGCTATAGCATAGGGTTAGCATGGGACCAAACACCAGCAGGGGCACACTGGAAAATGCCCCCGGACTTACTGCTGTCCCCATCATGGCAACTTGATTGGTGATGGTGGTGGTGAAATGGAGGAGCAGGAGATATGGATGCAAACATGCTAAGCAATGCTGAGAAGGAGGGTAGAGAGCAGCAAAACTGGATTCAAAGGCAGTAAGATGGGAGAGGTAGTCTTCCCCAAGGCCCTCCCAACCTTGGAGTCGATACTGCAGAGGGGGCTCAGATCTCCCAAATTACTTCAGTGCACAGGAAACCTTCAAGCACCCTGGTAGCAATCCTGGTGAACCACAAATGGGAGATTCTCCCAAAGAGTTAGGACTCTATGAACATACTTCAAGCAGCAGAGAAATTAAATGCCAAGCCCCTACGAAAAGCGAATGGGCAGAATCCTGCTGTTTTTAGAAGGAAGTGTTGGGGGACCATGGTAATTACTTTCAAACAATTTGGAGCAGAAATGTTTACTCAAAGTATATATCTGTTTTAGAGGGAATCTGTCCAAGGGCGAAGGAAGAAGGTCAAAAAGTAAAATAACGTTCATAGTGAGTAGCCCATTTACCATAAATATTAATCCGCTTCAGGGTGTGTATGTATCAAAATCAGCTCCAATCCACAAGAACTTGCCATGTCATAACAAAATGTGCAAAGATCGATTTTTTCATGCCTCTGCTGGAAATGGTAAATGCAGCAGTTTTTCTAACAACAGCAACAAAAAGTTTTCCTATAAAAGAAGTTTCAATGTGGCTTTGTTCCCTTATTCTCACAGCACTTCCACAGTTTTTAAGGCTTCGCTTGTCTTTGCAAAGGTACTTCAGAGAGATGCAAAAGGAATCTAATTCAGGGGTTGGAATCTGTCAGATTCTCTGGGCTCAGCTCCCCAAATTCCAGTTCATATTCGAAGCAAGCATGGCACTTGCCAGAAATTCAGCGCCATGAGTTATACGCACAGTACCGTGTGTAACAGCTTTTGTTTGTGCTCCTGCACCGGATCCAAAAGAAGGTTGCTTACACCAGGCTTTCTAGGAACAGTTTCCAAAATTAAGCTGCAGGGACATATTCCGTGACTTTCAGCTTTCTCTAAACAACACCTGTGGAGCTGCATGTCATGTGTTGCTTTCTTTTCCTGAGCCCGTCGCAACTTTCTGTGGCGGATCATTGACCTCTGACCCACTTTATGGCTTTATTGCCACCAATTTAGCACCAGTTTATGCATCAACATCTGGTGGGCTGAAAATTGTGCTTTATTTTATTAGCTCTCAAATGGACAGCTAATGCAGCTTAATGGGGCAGTAACGCCAATTAGAGTTTCCGCCTCCCTCCACTTCATCCATTTTAGCAACCCTTTTCTAACATAAAGGTGTACCAGGTGGCTTGATTAAGAAAAGGTGAGCAACTGTGTGTTTTGTATGCGATTCTCCCCCAGGAAGGCCATGTGTTTCCATGTGTCTGGGGATGTGATGGGGTTGAAATGGATTCAGATGGTTTGTCAACAATGTTTGGATCATTTTTCTTGTTAAATCAAAAATGCTCTGTACTCTTGCACATCATCTCTGCTCTTCCCAATACCCCAAGTGTTGTCTGGTACCCCTTCCTCTGTCTGAGGACTGAGAGGTTACCTGACCTGTCAGTGACTGGCAGCTAGGTCTAGCCAAACTCTGAATTTCCCACAATCCCCTAGAGATAGAATAAGTCCAAGGCATTGTGGGAAAAGGAAAGGGTGGTTATTTCCAAACACCTGGCAGTTTGTGGAGTTCCACCTGCACCAGGTAAACAAGTAAAGCTCAGGGCAGGCGACAGTGATGCGGCTCTCAATCTGTGGGTCTGTTGATTGGTTGGAGGGAGATTTGGGACTTCCCACAGTGCATCATTAAACTATGGCAGGTGTAGTGCTGGCCACCAATTTGAGTGACTCCAAAACAAATTGGACAAATGTGTGGAGGAAAAGGCTATCAGTGGCTACAAGCCATGAAGGCTGTATGCTACCTTTAATCTGGTAGTCGGTACGCCAGTTGCTGAGCATTAGAAAGGACCCAGAGGAAGGCAACAGAGATGATCCAGGGTTTGGAAACACTGCCCTATGAGGAGAGACTCAGAGAACTGGGCATGTTCTGCCTTGAGAAGAGAAGGCTGAAGGGGGCATAATATCACTCTAGAAGTACCTGAAAGGCTTCCACAAAGAGGAAGGTCAAGATCTCTTCTGCTGATGCCAGAGTGTGGGACACGGAATAATCAAGTTGCGACCACCCAGACTCAGGCTGGACATCAGGAAGAGCTTCCTCACTGTCAGAGCAAAACGGCAGTGGGACCAGCTGTCTGGAGAGGTGGTGGGCTCTCCCGCACTGGAGGCATTCAAGGAGAAACTGGGCAGCCCTCTGAGTGGGCTGCTGTAACGTGGTGTCCTGCAACCTCAGGGGGTTGGACCTGATGGCCTTCTGGCCCCTTCCAACTCTACTATTCTATGATTATGGGTAGGAAGTGGCTGTTACATTCCTGTCCTACCTGTAAGTTCCCTGTAAGCAGCTTTTTGGCCACTGCAGGAAGGGAACGGTTGACTAGATATACCTTCATCTGATCCAGCATTCATGTTTCTGGGGGTCCTTCTGGGGCAGTGGGAACCTGAACATTACCTATGGAGTACTGCACACAGATGATCTGAGTTTTTCATAAAGTTGTATGAACATTTATACACATTTGATGGTAAAACAAGGATTTCTTATAAGCATTTCAGTGTGTGTGGGGAGTCAATGTACAGCTGTTCCACAGCCAGAGTACCACCACCGAAAAGGCCCTACCATTCATAACCAACCTTCTGAATTCCACAAATATTGATATTCCTGCCTCCTAGCTGGACTATCCTTTCATCTCCAGCTCAACGGATAATGCAAAATCTCTACAAGGGCAAGAACTAGGGATGCTGCAGAGGTAAAAAGTACAGTTATGACACTGGTTCATTCATTCCATTGAACACACTGTACTCAAGCTGAAATCCCATCACCATCCTATGAAAGGAGGTGATTTGCTTGCATTGACACCAGAAGCATTCATATTCGCCAAAAATGATTTGCCTAGAAGTTTTCACATGGCATGAAATACGCACATGCGGATACATGCAAAACTAGAGAGCTTTGCTATAAGTAAGCTGCCCCGAGACATCTGTAGGGGACGGGATAGAAAAGCTTTTAATAAATAAAGTAAATTAATTAAAATATAATTTCAATAGGAATGCTGCCCATCTCACTGCGACTGAGCAGGCCAGGAGGTGTCATGGAGCACCATCAAGGCCTTATGCTTCTCTCTTTTATCTATCAACCAGACCTGGACTGGACAAACCTTCAAATAGAAGGCCCTTTTAAACAGAGGATTGCTCTCCATAAAAAAGGACACCCATGACCAGGTGGCACAGCGACCATTGCTCCAAATGCAGCCCAGGGGGAGAGAGCAAATACAGAAGGAGAATTTCCCTTTTCAAACGGGATGGTTGCCCTTTCCCCCCCATCCCCTGCTCTTTTTCCACTCTTTTTCCCTTTCCCTCTTCAGGCCGCATAAGGGCTGTCGTTTCAAAGAGAACATCCACTAATCTAAACTTACTGAAGCCTGCTGGGAGCTAAAAGCAGCTCTGGGCCTTGTGGAGCATAGCCTGGTACAGATGTCTGCTTGAGCTCTTTCCCAAAAAAAAGGTCAAAATATCTCCAGTATTCAGTCCCTGCTCCCATAAACTGGGATTCAAGGAAGCAGGAAGATGACCAGGGTTCCAACGGCAAGGACCAGTTTGGTAATTAATTAGACCATCTGCATTGACCGTATCAGTCCAGCATTTAATGTTCCAAATTGTCTCCCACTTTGTTTCTTGTGATGACCTACAGAGTCCAAAACAACCGTGAGTATCCAGATTCTTTCCTCATGTACATGCCTGACTTTCTCTCTAGTTCTTTTTTGAGGGCAGAATTCAAAGCCCCACGCTGAATGCTCCTGTGTTTGGCAGGGCCTTCACAGTGGTGGCCCAGAACCCATCCAGTAAGGAAACCTCCCTACAGATGGACACTTGGCCCGAACACACAATTTAGCCGCCAAGTGAAAACTGATCTGTTTAGAAATGCCATGTAATCACAGTTAGTTTCTCAAAGGTCCTTGTCTCACAATTTAGACATTTAGCATTTTATTTAGCTTTTATTTTTTATTACAGCAGTAGCCCTTTTTTAACTTTCTTGCAAAGCAGTCACAACACCCTCCCTGCATTTTACCCACACAACAGCCCTGTGACTGGTCCAAAGTTATCCAATGAGATTCATGGCAGGTGGAGCTCAAATCCAGATCTTTTGGATGCAACACTGACCACTACACCACACTACTGCATTCAAATAATGTAACATGCAGACACACATTTACAGTATGAATGAGTCTATTCCATTCTGCCCCCACAGGACTCCACCACATTACCTCATCTCTCATCTGTGTGTAGATTAAGCCCAGATCTACACTGAGAGGTGTGCAAAATAGGGAAATCCAGTTTGTTTGAGCTCAACAGTCCTATCTGACGATATGAAGTGGGCTGAGTTGTGTGTGTGTTTTTGTGTCACACACTTCCATCTCTAAGACAGCTCACAATGTACACCTCTCTTTTTAATCACTCATGAAATTTGTGCAAATAAATGCCTGAAAACCACATAACTCCAGCATGATTAGTGCAAAATTGCCCAATTCTCTGTGCTTTTCTCGGACTGATTTGTGCAAGTTTCATGATGGGCGAAAAACAATGAGAAATTGTGCTTTTAGAGAAGGACGCCTCTGAGATGACTTGATTCAAACCAAAGCAAGCGGGTGCCACCTGGAGCTAACAAGCCAGGACCTGGGGGCCCAATCACTTTTCACCCACCTATCAGATTCCTCACGCATCCCAATCTACACCATGACAAGTCTTGGCCAGGTTGAATTTCTCCATTGCTTTGACTTTTGCCGGTGATTGTCAGCGCTGCTTATCGGAGACATTCCACGGAAATATGAATGAATGACATGTCCGGAATAATCCGGATATTCACCTGGCAGGGCACTGCTAGTCCTGGGTATTATCAACTCAGCAATTCCAGCCTGTCCAAGGTAAAAGCAAGGAAATCAGAAGTGGATCTGCTCGTCAAAGTGGGACATATCCAGTGGGAAAGTACTGGCTGGCAGCCAGTTTCATACCAGCATCATTTCTGCCCTTGCACAGATGTCCGATTATTCTCCTTCGTTGCCTAATATGGATTCTTGTTAAGCTACAGAATCCTGACCTTTCTCTGTCGGGCAGACATGGGCTTTGACAAGAGTGGTACAGTTTAATTAAAGAGGGGTGGCCTTGGTTTATTTATTTCAGGTCGTAGACCTCTTGATGTCCCCCCAGCCACCCCTGTGCATCCATGCTTGGAGATTGCTCCAGGAGGTGCTGCGGAGACTTGTCGAAACGCATATTCATGGGGAAGATGAGAAGGTCCTTTTCGGGAAGCTCTTGGAGGCACATTCCAATGATGCGTGGGCTAAAAATTCAACAAGAAAATCAAAAGGGACCAGCATATCGAATGCACAGTTCTTGCTGTAAAGGACCGGGTCTTACACCTCTCTTTTTCTGCCCAAAGAAGACATGGGAGCGGGTTCTGAGGCAGGTGAAGAGGGCTAGGTAGACGGTCCTGGTAAGGCACCAAGGGTGAGCAAGTCAGAGTCTGGAGACAAGAGCAAGGAGAGAATCCATCTGTCTTTTGGAGGGGCCAGGATGGTCCTTTGCAACCCATAGGAGCATGGAATCCTAAGAAAAAGGAGGAGAGGTTGGGCATATGAGAACCAAGAGTTAGGCATTGGATGAAAGGGTGACACAAGGCCTGCCGTGCACATGCGCTCGGATGAGGTTCCCAGGTGTGCATGCAAGATGGAGGGCTTTGGTGGGAATGGTGGCTTAGACTCAGAGGAGTGGGAGTGGAGAGCTGACCCAGCCGTGGCTTAGAGTTCTCACTCTGATATTGGAGTTGTGGAGGCTAGTGAGGGCCCGGATGTCCAAACTCTCCCGGTGAGCCAGCCCGAGCCAGCGCTGAATCAAAGCACTTCAAGGACAACCCCTGAGCCCCCTCCCACTCCTGATGCTGGGAAAGAAGCCAGCAGAGAACAGGCTGGGGAGGGGCTCTTGGGAGGAGAACTTGACACCTTGGGAGATGTGGATGCACAGACCCATCAGCATAGCTGCTGGCTAGACCAATTCGGGGCTCAATGGGAAAAACATAGGCATGTCCGCTTCCGTAGTGCACCCCCTTCCAGAGACCAGCCCTGAAGGGTTCATAAGCAGAGCTTTGGGTGAATGGGGTCAGAGCAAGAGGTCAGCTTTCCACCCGGAGTGTGTGTCTTGAGCTTTGTGAATACGTTGTTTGTGTATGGAATAAATACTCTTCTCATAATTGCTGAAGGGCCCGCCTCATTTGGGAGGGGACGCCTAGCTCATGACAGAGCTTCTCGGTGCTCAAGACACTTGCAGCCAAGAGGGGGGCTCCATGGGAAAACTTTTCTTGATGGCAGAACTTAGTCGCCCACTCATCTTGAGAAGGGAAAGCTGTAAGAGAAACAGTCATTTCTGCAACATCCACCATTCATGGTGCTTTAGCCTAGGAAACTAACTGAAGCCATTGAGGTCTCGTGTTATGCAAAGCATGCCTGAAACACCACCTCCTTTTGGCTGCAGGGAGGTGCTGTCTTGTGACACGAAATCTTGCACGCTGGCCTGCAGTTTGCGTGACTACATGAGACAATGGGCTGGAACTATGAACTGATTTCTTGAAGACAACGAGGTCCGGGCACCTGACACACCTCCAGTATCTAAACCTCAGAAAAAGTAAAAATAAGAGGAAAATATGCTGCACGAATGCTTGCAAATCACCAAAGGATCTGAGCCTGAGGAAGGAGGTGAAGGGACCCCAAGAGGGCCTGAAAGACCCCACCCTGGTGTAAAATCACCCAGCTGCACTACAGGGCCCAGCTGTCAGAACCAGCTTGAAAGATGGGTTGCCATGGCCAAGCTAGTGGCAGAGCACTGGGAATGAATGTGGCTGAGAGCGAAGCAGGTATTGACAAAAGCAATGGAGGGGGTGAGACAGGATGACCTGAGAGGCAGCATCGGTGCTCAGCAAGCCAAGTTCAGCCGGGTCAACCATGTGGCTCTCAAATGAGCATCGCCATGAGCAAATCTTTGTGGCGGAGTCATTGCGTTGGCTTATACGGAAGGAAGCAGAGTTCTGCAGTGGAATTTTGGCCTGTAGTCAGTTACAGCTGTAACTAATGCAGTTCAGGTCCATTATTTCTCAATAACACCCCTTCCCCAATTAATTGTAAGCCATCCTTGCTCCCAGCAAGGCATAGTGGTAAGATGTTTTAAACATGGTAAGCCTAGCAAAACTTCCATTATCCGATTTTCGTATGCACCTTCTCTGAGCTGGGAGGCATTGCGCTTAACTTTATAAACCGTGCCACTTTTCATTGTGGGATAACATACAGCTCCCCAGGCCAGCTTGGTATTTTATCTCATGAAACGAAGAAAATGTCAATCGCAAGCAGAAAGGAAGGGAGGGCTGATTTTCCAAAGGAAAGGTAGAAAAGGTGTTTGCCTCGGTGAGCCCTGATAAATCATTGTGACATATTGTTCCCAAAGGACTGCAAAATAAAATAAAAAGGTGCTCGACGATTTTATATATGGCAAGGATCTCTTCAAATTAACTGGGTCTGAAATAGAGATGAAACCATCACGGTGTTTCTGAATAATATTTAGACTGCGAAAGCCCTCGGTGCCATCGTGAGGTTTGTAGGAGATGAGCTGGATCCAAATTTGAGTGGAGGAGAACCATGGGGTCCCGATGGTGAGGCTCCAGTCTTGGGCTCTGCACTCCTGGAGGGGTCTCAATGCCCCATCGAAGGACTTCTCCTGCCTCTGAGTTAGGATGGCCCAGCTGGTGAACCGAATTCCTTCATCACATGTTTGGAAGGGAACACCCAGCCTTGGGTTTTGAACAGCCGTGATCTGACTGAAGCAGCCATTGCCTTTGGGATTCTGCAGTGAAGGACACAGAAGGGGTGAGGGGTGCGGGTTAGCCTTGTTCCAGGGCCCATATGGGAGGTGTCCCTGTCTCTGAGGGCAGAGCAGGATTAGACCAGAGCTGGCAGTAAATCTGGTAAGGATGGTGGATGATTTGCAAAGGATTGGAGTGAGCTCAGATGTCTAGGAATCCAACCTGTTTTTCTGAGCCTTGGAGGTTCCATGAGTTTGCAGGCCTGTTTTTTGCTCGTTATGGTTTATTTTTAACTTTTGTCAGCCACCCAGAAAGCTTCGGCTATTGTGCCGTATAAATAAGTAAATAAGACCTCGGGCGAGAGTTGCCCAAATTGGCACTTGTGCTAACATCGTTGCATTGATGCTCATACATCCAGAGAACAAATAAGAGCAGGCAATGATGTGAAAGGGACCCGACAATCCACAAATGCTGATGGAACACTTTCAAGAAAGCCCATTTCTTTATTAAGGAACAATATTTCCATCTGGAAACATTCCTGGTAAAAATGAAATCACTAAAACATCATATGAACAGACTTTCTAAAGAACAAAACAAAACAGAACAGAAGACCTCTAGAAACCCTCTAGAACCTCTAGAAAATTGAGGAAGGCTTCTTGAAATAAAGAGAAGCACCACCACTCAGTTGCGGTGCTTCTCTGATAGCCAGTGGTGGGAATTCCACATAGAAGGACCTTCCACAATGAAGGTCTACAGCAGGTGGATCAGATGCTCATGGATCCATGGAAAACCACTGAAGCCTCTCATCACATGACCACAGTGATGCCATCGGGGAAGATAAGGGAGGAATATCCAGATCTCAAGTCACCAATTACACATCGGTTTCCAGGCTTCAAACCTGGCCCAGTCATCCAGGTCCCCTCCAGGCCCACTGACAATATTTCTCCTACCAGATGTAGGCAAACATTTTGCTAAAGCGAGACGCAATTGCGATGCCCCCCAGTCAGCTGGAACTCCCTTGCGAGGGACCAAAGTTCATTGAAGAAGACAAGAGTGATGAGTTTCTGGAAGAGAGCAGTGTCCCACACGCAGCAAGAACATTGTTAATGTGACGAATGGCATGCCTCGGCGGCCTGGGGCGAGGAGCCGCTGCCTCGCTAGAGTTCTTTTCATCTGCATATCTCATTGCAGAGGAATTATTTCTTGGTGATGAACTTACTGATCAATGAGCTGCCAGTCATGCGGAGCCAGTCCGAAGCAGCAGGTTATCTCCTCTCTTCCATTTCCACTGCACATCCATTAAAGCCACAAAAGCAATGGGGGACATACTAACATTTTCCCTTTCGGAACAACAGTGCCACATGGAGAACCATTGATTCTGAATTAAAGCAGAAGCCCAGGGCAAGCCCAAGACATCTGGTTGCCTGAACTGAAAGCCAAGAAGCCCCTTCCCCACTGCAGGGGAAAACAAACAAGCATACTCCGAGATGATCTAAAACCAGCAGCTGATAATAAAATAGAACGACTAATAATCAGGGCCGGTGCATCTTGAATTCAGCTGCAGAGAAGCTCCAGGGCTGCACTGTAACAATGGACAGGGATTCAAGCCAACAGGAGCAGTGTGAAAAGCAAAAGCGCAAAGCGTCGAAACAGAACGAGTCAGAAGGGGTCTCCCAGGCCATCTAGTCTGACCCCCGGCTCCAGCCGGCTCTGCTCACGACATGCCCGCTATGTGCATGTCCAGCATCCTTGAACACCCTCACTGATGGGGCTTCAACCACCTCCCATGGAAGCCCATTCCATAGCCTGTTTTGCTGGTGACTAAGCTTTAGCACAGACATTTCAGCTTTTTAGAATGAGGTGAGCATACGAAAGGTGGGAGGCCATGCAATAAACCATTCAAGGAAGTCGGTATGGACACCTAAGGAGCCAAACCCCTAATCTATATGTAGCTGGCAAGAAAACAAAGGTGAACCAAGGCCTGGGCATTTCCTAGCAACACCTAAAACTCTGGAAGGGCAGTGCTACTCGTAAGGTGGGAATCTCCACAAGAAAAGGTCAATTCTCGGCTTCCCAGCTGCATCCAGGAGGCCATCATTTCTAAAAAGGGGCTTGGATGACCCAGGTTTTCAGGATGCTCGTACAGGAGAACGTGGCAAATGCTCGATACTTTCTCAAAAACAACCTGGATATTTACTAGTGTGAGTATCCTTGACATTATTCTTCCTCCCTTACACAAGAGCCACTAAGAAAAACGAAGGGAGAGGAGCAGGCAACTAATTCTGTTTGCCCGAGGAGATGAGAATGACTTCTATGCCCTTTCCTATTTGTAGGGAATAATGCAGCAAGGTGATTAAATGTTTATGGGGAGGTGATTGGAAATGCAGAATCCAAGATTTGGTATTCTGCATGAGAGTCCAAATGAGAAATGTGATTGAAAAAGCAACACACATGGACACACACATCAGATTGCAACTGAGTTTGGGGTCTTGCCTTCATTCAACATTTTCAGGGCTTATCTCTTCCTTCCTTCCTTCCTTCCTTCCTTCCTTCCTTCCTTCCTTCCTTCCTTCCTTCGCTAAAGAAAAAAAGGATCAGAATGCAAAACTAGGAAATGTTTTTAAGCTTGCAAAATGTCTCCAAAATATAGTTTTAAGCTCATTTCTGCTCACATCCTTTTTCATAGTTCTTGCCTTTCTTTCTTTCTTTCTTTATTTTCTTTTTCTTTTTTCTTTTTGGCTTATTCCAATGAAAAAAGATACCTTGAATGGGATTATGGGCATTTCTGTTGCACATGTCTATTCATGCCTAACAGTTCCACTGATTTAACTATTAAATCAATATCCAAGCTCTGATTAAGCTTGGATCCAACCCATAGTAGATCCATTGTGGGTTCACTCCACATGTCTAGATGTTGACTTACAAACATCCTTTTCCAGTAGGTGTTTCACCTTGAATCCGCTGCTCCTCTGAAAGAGCTTTGGTTATTGAGTGTTGTAGGAATGTAACAAATGAAATGAACAAGAAAATGAAACATCACTTGTGGCTCTTTCATATTTTAATGCATGTTGTGTTCTTTTCACATCTGCATTGTGGCATTTTGGTTGTCATTTCATTTCGGTGTTTGGTTATTACGATTATACAAAATCCTAAACAAAGGGCATTTCCCTGTTGGACAGTGTATACCGTCAATAAATAAGGGATTCATTCATTTACAAAGTGAACATACTGCTCCTCAGCAGGCCTGGGGTACAGGAGGTCACCTCTGAGACCTCCTGTCCACCTCTGAGACCGGAAAACAGCTTCAGTCTTGGAGCAGGAAATCCATGCTTGGACTTCCTTCTTTCCACCTACCATGGAAAGCACCAGCGACATGGAAGGAACGGCAAGCTCTAACTTCTCTGAGGTCATTAAAATGAGCTCAGAGGAGGGCTTGAGGGCACATTCTAAGGAGTGGAGAAGGGAGTGGGAGAGCACCAAAAAGCACATCCTGGCAGTTCTTGGTCCTCCTCGTCTTGTGCTCCAAAGTCAAATCAGCCATCCAGGTTCTTTGGTGAGCAAGAGAAATGAAGAGGAGAACATCACCTCTGTAGTCCTCCTGCCCTTCAGGGGACATTTGCACCCTTCTGCATTCAGAAGGTCAAGAGCAGCCTCATGGAATGGTGCCTATATTAAAGAATACATTTAATGAACAAACAATGTCAAGAACAAAAGAAATGATGGCAGAAGCCATCTTGAAATTATGGTGGGAGATAGGAAAGTCCAACATAGGAACCACTTCCTTTGATCCGTGGCAACCTCTTAATAGGCTCTGCAGTTGATCTGTCTCACCAAAGAAGAATTTAGAAGCCAAATCTGGAGCTTGGCCAATTTGAAATCATTGATTCAGTCACCCTCCTAATTTATGAATCACATTTTCCTTCCTCTTTTCTCACGCTGTGACATATACGATTATTTCTTTAACCTCATTTCCTGTGAGGTTTTAACTCTTCTCCAAAGCTGCTGGCTACATTTTTTCCCCTGCTTTGCTTTCCTAAATGGCTAAATCCATTGTATTAATCCTCAAGGAGTTCTTAATTATTGTTGATGACTGAGAGAGGCTATTGTGAAGATGCAAATGAACATGTCGAAGGCATGCCGGGCTCTTTGCAAAGTGATACTGATGATCTGAACAAGAAAGGAACCTAGAGAAAGAAAAAGCCGAGCTGGGTAATTCATCTCACCCATTTTGACCCATGGCATCTGTTAGCGATTTGCAAGCTCTCAACTGGAATGCAAGGCTCAGATTATGACATAAAAGTACAACATTGCTTTCATCTGAGTACCCTCTTTTAGCCTGTATCCACCCAACCAAACACATTTGCACGTGATCTGGTTTTGATATTCTGTTGAGTTACCAATGCCTGGCACTGAACGGAGTCAGCCAAGTTCCAGTTTCTTCTCAGCAGAAGTAGTGAAGATGGAGATGGAGGTAGACAGTGGCTGAATGAGAGTGAAGATGCAATTGTTCTGAACACCTCCAAGGAAAAGTAGAATTCACACATACATGACTGACATGGGAGAATGTGGTCTTTAGTTGTCTTTAGGAAGGACGCACAATCCATTCTGCATGACATCGAGGAGTATTTTCATTGTCCTGAAAATGCCTGCAAAGTTTGACAGCCTTCCTCTCCAAAGCTCAAACAATGAGACATTCTGGTGTTCCTGAGGACAAAGAAATGGGTTGGGCAGAAAGTGTGTAGACGGATGTAGGATCTGGTGGATTCTCAGCTGCAAGGTCAACAAATCTCACCAACATAACTGGAGAACTGTGCTTGGAACCTCCTTTTCCCATCACAGCTGGAATGCAGAGAGGGTCATAGAGTCGGAGAAGGGCATTGAGGGGCATTCTGGGGAGTGTAGGCAGGAGAAGACCGAGGCCACCAAAATGCAAAGGCTTTCTAAGTGCTTCACGGAGTGAGAGGAGCATGCAGGTGACCTTTGCCCCGTCTATCTTCCTGTCCTGCAGAGGGTGGAAGAAATATTTGGGTTCAGAGGGTTGTGGGCATCTCCATAGAACTGGGCCCTTGATCTGCACTGCTGAAGGTCACAATATGACTCCAACAGAAGGAATGGTGCACTCCCATCCAGACTTAGAACAAGAGGAATCTTCTACAGGAGGTCCCAGTGCAACCTACTCCTTTTCAGGTTCCTGACAGACAGAACCTTCTCCATAATGCTCCATTCCATGTGTAGCCGCACCCTGAATTTTCGATTCTGATTTTCTGCTCCTGGTTTTCCAAGATTTCACTATGCCACTGCTGCTCCAACACTGCTGGTTTTGTACATAAAGATGGCAAAGACCTGCTGATGATTTTAAAAATATCTGATATGGCCCTTGGATATGTCCAGTGATCAAACACAGGGTCACTTTTGGACATAAAATGATGCCCACATCCTGAAAGCACAGTTTCTGTACAACTGGTTTATTTGCACGTGTAATGTAATGTTAAAAGGAGTGTCAGAACAGAGCACTAAATTCACACAAGGCCTCCACAGAACAGGAGCTGGACTCCTCTCTCTCTCTCTCTCTCTCCCCCTCCCTCCCTCTCTCTCTCTCTCTCTCTCTGTCTCCCCCTCCCTCTCCGTGTGAGTGTGTGTGTGAGAGAGAGAAAGAGAGAGAGCATGTCAAATCAAGTGGATCTCCACAGACAGCAATCATAACTTTCAACAAAAGATTACTTTTATCATAACAGCAGAAAGTGTTCCAACATAACTTTGCAGTCTTTAACAGCTGTATAACAACAATGGAAAATCAAGAGCTGGCTTAATTCTCTGAATAAGCCATAAGTGAGGACACCTTTTAATTAAAGGTGCTTTGTGATGAGGAGAAAGGTACAGACCCAGTAACTTTAGAAAATGCATTCTTTTCTTCTTTCTCTTTTAATCCCTCAGTTGGGGAGCATGAAAGCCATGTAACTAATCTTGCTTTCTGAATTTTCTAAACAAAGTCACACTAAAGCATTTTAGCCAGGTGGATCATGTTTAAATTGAGAGGTGAGATCTGAGACAAGCGTGGTGTGGACAGAGCAGAGAGAGGGAAGAGGTGCGGGAGAAAAAGAGAGGGGATTCTTTCTTCCTTTGCCAGAGTTGTTGTTGATACTGTTGTTATTTCCCACCTAATCTCAGTGATTCAAGGCAGCTCACAACATTAACACATTCAATTAAAGTATTCCAAAATATACAGAAGTTAAACAAATACCTAAATCTGTGAAGTATTACAATTGAACTAAACCCAGCCTATTTGTTTACATCCAGCATAAACCCACAGGTGCAGACCATTCCAGATGACGGCTGGAACAAAAAGGGTCCTGCTCACTTTCACAAATGGTAACAGGGAAGACATCAATTGAGCTTTGGGGCTGCCACTGAGAAGGCCCTGCTCTGCATTCCCACCAAATGTGCCTGTGAGGGTTGTGGGAGCAAGAATAAGACCTCCCGAGGAGACCTTTCAGAAACTGGGAAGGTGGAAACACATATATGAAGTGGAAGTTAGAAGCTGAATATTTGGCCTTGAGCTTCAGTTATGAGCCATCAAGTCATCACTGACTTATGGTGACCCTATAAATGAAAGTCTTCTAAAACACCCTAACCATGACAGCCCTGCTCAGCTGTTCTAGATTCAAGGCTGAGGCTTCCCTGATGGATCCAGTCCGTCTTTTATTTGGTCTTCCTTTTCCTCTCCTGCCTTTGACTTTCTCTAGCATGGTGGTCTTCTCCAAGGAGTTTTGCCTCCTCATGATGTGCCCGAAGTAAGACAACCTCAGTTTTTTCATATTTCTTTCTAGGCAAAGCTTTGGCTTGTTTTGATCTAGAACTCACTTGGACACTATTGAGTTTTGATTCCGCTGAAACGCGCAAAGAATCTGCTAAAACTGTCAAATGGAAAGAATGGAATGGCAAAGGATCCCCCTTTGCCGTGCTGGAGTCTGTCCTGTTCATTGTTCCTGCATCATTTGTTCCCTGCCACAAGCACAAACGGCTGCACAGTTCTCACAGAATCTGCCGCACACGCAGCTTTGCTGGGGGGAAATTACGTATGTACAGCTGGAATCCAGAAAACAGTCTCCGCAACAGAATCAGGGTGGATATTCCCTACCAACCCAGCACATGTGAAGAGATGACCTACATTTATTAAAACGGTGGACTAACTGGGGGAAGATCTGACTGTCTGCTGGTGGGAGGGGAGGTATTCCTTCTTGGAAGAGTGGGGCATGTAGAAAAAGATGGATTATCCCCTCTCTGCAGTTATTTGATAGTATCAGAAAATGAGTGATTCTAAACCCTGTGGATGGGGAAGGCAAACAAGTAGAGAAAAGATTGGGCCTACTAGGAGCAAAAGCGGAGAAACCCAAGCTTCCACACAGTCTCACCTCCCACATCACCACACCAGCAAGCTGCCCAATATTATGGAGCTGTAGAACCTGATCTCCACAGAAAGCATCATGGGCGAGACCTCAAGAACCACCTCTGCCTCGTTGCGCTGTGTCCAGTGGTGTAGCGCAACCAGAGTTCAGAGGAACGCATCAACAGCAGTGCTTTATGTGCAGGGATGCTGAGGTCATTTCTGCCACCCCCCCCCTGGATTGTCCTATGCAAACTGAACTTAGCTTCAAAGCCAGCATTTTCTCATAAACCTTTCTCAGTAGTACTATACTGGCTTTGTACAGAGTGGGCGATTAGAACCTAAGATTGACTTTATTTTTTAAAAACTGCTCTTAGTGGAGATAAAAAATGGGGTTCTTGATATGAGTCCACGCAGTGCCTGAATTTCCGGATTCTCTTTGTGAAGGGTCAGTGAAAGCTCTCAAGACAAACACCTGAACTTCAACATTCCTCACTAAACCATGGGTTTGTGAATTTCCTCTAAACATGAGATGGCATTTCTCAGTAGAAGGGATGAGCAAAGGTTTTTATTTCAGTTCACTTTCCATATGAATTTTCCAGAATTTGCAAATTTCTTCATAGCTGGGATAGAAAGCCCTTGAGGTTTTAGAATACAATCTCATGTGAGAAAACGGAAACTAGGCATCAATCAAAGGTCAGGGCTGTGAATCTTGTAAGCCACCCCGAGGCTTACTGCTATGGGGGCAGCATAAAAATGCTATAATAAAATAATAATAATAATAATAATAATAATAATAATAATAATAAGATCTGAAAAGTGTACTGTTTAATCAGTCTCTGTGTACTCAGCTATGTTAATGCTGAATCTGCATTGTACACACACACTGTACACACACACACACACACACACACACACACAGAACCTTTTGTAGTGACCTGTTCTTCTTAACATGGCGTGTAGGTACCACGTGTCCCCCATGGTGCTTGGAATAGCTGCACTGTTGAATTTGTGATGCAGGTTCCTTAGACTTCCTTTTCATGGGCATTTACCAAAATTCGGAAAGTTCTTCATATTCCAGAGAAAAATACCTTGATATTAATCCATCATCATCACCATCACACAAGTAAATAAAATGGACCTATTTGCCAATCCTTATCCTAGATCAGGAAAACTGCGCATAATACCACTCAGAGAAGGTGATTCGTTGTAAGATATAAGCAGTGTTGATTTTTCCTCTTCTTCCTTTCCCACGAAACCACCCTGTTAATATATTATTTAGTATTCCAAAACTGTGTGTGTATATATACATCTTCACATTTTATTTCTGACAAAGCTTTAGCATCACACCCATAAAAGCTGAAAGGGTTGCCCTAACCTCCCCGATTACATTTCCCTAAAAGCTGCCTTATTTATATGCTTACTTTTGCAACCAGTTCATGTTCTGCCACATTGTAACTCACAGACACCAGTCCAACAGATGGCAAAATAATATTTTATTCAATATAAAGCATATGGCAGCCTAAAAAAAACCCTCCCCAAAATGTTCTTACATTTGCGACTGAAGGTCAGGCAGCTTCATACCGAGGAGCTTTCTGAATATATATATCAAAAAATACAACGATGGATGGAGACTGGTGCTTTATGCTGCAAACTATTTATTGGATCAAGCATTCCACCAGCTGCCGCATGGAACGGAGTCTTATGTTTAGCGCAACCTGAAGTCAGTGGTGTATTTTTTAAAAAATGGCACACATGGAATTGCAGGATCTTAGGGCTGGGAGGAAGAAGTCCAACCATCTGCTCAATGAAGGATTGGCCATGAAGAATGCAAGGAATGTTGGGTCCAAGTTTGCAGGGCTCTTGGGCAAGACATTCTCAATGGTCCCCTTCCCTCACAGAGCTGACCTTCCCATGGCCGTGGTCATCAGCTGCTCTTGCTCTTCTCTTTGCTCATCATTGCTTGACCAACATCACACATCCATGCAGGGACAGTCAATATTTCCCCATCATTGACTGTCCCGTTTACCATGCGTGTGTACTTGATGCTGTCCTGCCTGGTGATATCACCCATTGATGCTTCTCCTTTTATGCAGAGTTTTATCTACATGCACATGTTCCTATCAGTGCTGTTAGGAACAGCACACAAATGGCATTGAGATATGCAGAGGCTGGGCCCACTTCTCCCAAAATAGAGCACTCCAAGGTAGAGATTTCAGACTCTGAATCTGAACTAGCAGAAGAGGTGGGGTCAGAGCGCTTCACTGAAATGCCAAGGTGAATGAGTTTCAAGAGAAGTCAAGTGGCTGGTGAGGACCAGACTGCCTCTTGTTCAGGGGGAAGCACTATAAAAGTGAGAGTGTGAGAGGTGTGAAATTATCAGCCCAGTGTTTGGAGGTCAAGCCAAATGAGCAGAACAATTAAGTTACATCTGGTGCTCCCACCATCTGGCTCACAAGCAGCGCGAACCTCCCTGAGGGTTCAGCCAGCTCCATTTGGGGAAAAGAGAAGAATACAGTTTAGAATCAACTTCTGGTATGGGCAAAAACTATTAGAGAGACTTATTTTGATGGATGTTAATGACCTTCATATAGCTCCCTTTGTATCACAAAGTCAGTCCTGGATGGCCAGCTAACATAAAAAACACCCCTCATCATAAGCTCCTGAGAAGAGCAAAAAAGAAAAGTTATAGAGGGAAAGAGTCAGTACACGTGCCCCTTTCGTATATTCATATCGATCCTAATTTTCACAAATGTCTTCCATGGACTGAATCAGCCTCACTTTAATCTGTGGAGGAAAGCCATGTGAATTGGGAATTTGCAGATCTGTTCTTGATCTGTGAACATTTCCTGATCATGCAGAGAGAGCAGCAATTGCAAACACGAATGGGAATCATGCATGAGACAAGGGATAAGAGGATGCTTGGAACATCCTGGTGAGCAGAGAATTGGCCGACTAGTGCCCCATTTCAGAGGCCCTCCCTTGGAATGATACAGGGCAAAAATTCAATTCAGATGTTCCGTTCAATGCAGGAACAATTTTCTGACATGGCAATGTCTTGCCATGCTTCTTTTTCTCACTGTACGCAATGTTCCTTCGCTGCAGATACCCCAAAGCTATCTCCAGCTCACACACTCTTTGCCATCTGAGGCTTCGCCTTCCTTGCACTCTTGTTCCGCACACCACCACTCTGAAATTTATAAATATCTTCAAATGACAGAATGATGTTGCAATCACACTGCTGCTGAAATGATTCCATTGTGTCTTGCTCTATTCAAGCTTGCAAAATCCCTGGCACTCTCCCCTTATTTTCAATCCTCGAACCTAGCTGGGTGGTAATGCTGGGTTATTTTCAATAAGAATCTAAACTAAAAGTCATTCACAGAAGATACTTTGTTTTATTTTATTTTATTTTTTGGTATTTCATTGGAGAGCTAAAGAAATTTCAAAGAAGGGAAAAGAGAAGAAAAGATAGTGGAGGTTCTTTCTCATCGCTAAGGGCACTGTTTCAAATCCAAAGCAATTTAGCTATTGTGAAGTGGAGTGACATCGCTGATTAGCTCTAAAGGACTTCTGAATTCAGCTAGTTTTTAGCCATTTCAATCAAGGAGCTGAGTAGCTGAAAAACACAAAATTGTACTACGGTCCTGTCTTTAAGCTGGAAGTTGTGAAGAAAGATCCCAAGGGGCCATATTCCTACCAAATGGGGAAGGAGGAAGAGGAATATGCATTTTGAAATAATCCTCTTTGAATTGCATCATTTTCCAAACTTCAGATGCACCTCATTCGCATCTTTCCTTCAGAGTAAAACTTCAGCCAGGATATTTATACAGAGCAAACTGATCTGCATCATCGAACAAACAACGAAATGTGATGAAACATGGGGGACATTATTGGCTATTTGATTGATGGATTGCAATTCGATGCCATCCTCCATATTTGTTTTAAGAACTTCAGAGTGGCACACAATCAATCAATCAATCAATCAATCAATCAATGTTCAGAAGAGGCTACAGGAACAAAGCAATATATCTTTTCCACATTGTCAGGGTCCGTGGCTGGGACGTGGGCAGCCAGAGACAAGGCAAGAGCAGCAGAGGCACCAGAATCTGGGTAGCAGAACTTCAAGCCAGGCAGAGTCCAAAAGTAGGACTTAATGGCTAGTCCCAGTC
The DNA here is from genome assembly GCF_004798865.1 of Varanus komodoensis. Lineage (NCBI taxonomy): Eukaryota > Metazoa > Chordata > Lepidosauria > Squamata > Varanidae > Varanus > Varanus komodoensis. The sequence continues at coordinate 6,964,723 of NW_025335684.1, forward strand.
ATAGGCATGGTGCGGGCCCAAGTCAGGAACCCAAGAATGCATGAGGGCAGAACAAGGAAACTAGCCAAGGGTCAAGGGCCAGGAGGACCAATAGAGCTGCAGGTACCTTGGGTAGGATAACAGGACAGGATGTGAGGCATGGCAAAAGACACAGCAAGTCAAGATACATGAGACAACAGGATCCAGATGCAGCCAGGGGCAGGCAAGCTGGACTACTGAATCTGAGCCAATGCAATGCAGCCACCAAAGGGGCAAATGCTATTTTGGGATGTATTAGCAGAAGTATTACTTCCAAATCCTGAGAAGTGGTAGTTCCTCTACACTCCTCACTAGTCAGGCCTCCTCTGGAATACTTGGTGTCCAATTCTGGGCACCCAGATTTAAGAAAGATGCAGAAACATGAGAAAGGGTCCAGAGGAGGACAATGAAAATGATCCAGGGTTCGGAAACACAGCTCTGTGAGGAGATACTGAGAGAATTGGGTGTGTTCAGCCTTGAGAAGAGAAGGCCAAGAGGGGACATGGCCAGAGTAAGGTAGTAGCTCCAAGCAACAGAATTTGGTGGGGAGCAGTGGCAAGATACCAGAAGATGGAGCCACGTGTGGCTGCCCTGTGTCCACCAAAACTAGCTTGGTTCCCGTATCACAACGGAAGATGCCTGTCACAGGTGTAGATAACTTGCTGGCCTCCAAGTGGTTTAGGCTACATACCCCATCATACCCAGCCAACATGCTGAGAGAGTATGGCAGCTACTGGGTTGCCTACCCCTGGCCTGCACGCTTGGCTTTTGGACATTGCATGGGAGGGAGAAAGTCAACATTCACACAGTGCAATAAGGACAAGGATGGCCCTTCCATGGGGCAGTGAGGAAGCCACCTGAGATGGACAGGTGCTAGGAGGCACTGGCAAGGTCTTGGATGTAAGAGCTGTGGGCCACAAAGCCTGCTCCACTCTTCCAAAGCTAGCCTTCTGCCTTCGGGCATGGTAGAGAATGCTGCTCCATAGGGAAGATTCAGCTGCCTGCCAGCTTCTGCAGACTTCAAAGCATCGTATTGACCGCATATTCCAAATCTGAAGTTGTACGGTAGTAGCACCCCCTATGCAGTTAATCAGTAGCTAAGAAGGCTGGTCCTCTGGAAAAGGGCAAATCTTAAAATATGCATCCATGCAGTCAGTGATCATTGATAGATTTTTGAGCGATTTAAATGAAAGGGAGAGAGTGAAACTTCTGGTGTCAGTTCTAACCACCAAGAAAAGGCGTAATTATTCCCACTTTCAGTGAGAACAGATATCTGTCTAACTTAGAGGATAATGTGCTATACCAGCTCAGACCTGGTACAGCTTTCCCCAGGGTAAGCAACCTGGTGCATTCCAGATGTTTTGGACTACGACTCCCATAACTCCTACCCTGCAGGGTTCATTTTCAGGGGTTATGGACCTTGTTATCCAAAACATCTGGAGGACACGGGCTTTCCTCTTCCTGGTATAGTCCACCTAAGAATACCTCTTCAGGTTCTCGGACTTAGCGTGTCTTTCACCCACTCACACACACACATTTGGTTGATCTCATGAAGAAACCCTCTGTACATACATTCTGAAGGCCTCTTGGCCTGTATATTCCATGCTGACCAAAGAGGAGATCCTTGCCTTGAAAACTAGTAGGGAAGCACATAGGTTTTAGATGAATACCAAGGCCCAAAGAGAATCAGAATGTGTTGGTCAACTTCTGTTGACTCCCCTGGTGAGTCATCTTCCCTCTGCAGCTCACAGAGTCAAAGAAACTCCATGGTAAAGCTTTGTTATTGAATTGTGCTTCTGATTTGCTACATACCCACAGGCTTTCTTTGTACCTTTGGTTTTGCTCCTCTAAACTCGGCAAAGGGAGGGAGTCTGGTTGAATGATTGACAGGCCTGCCTTCTAATCCTAGCATATACTTCACCAGGAGCTCCAATCAGTGTGTCTCAGTGAAACCATGAATGAGACTGTGAGATGGCCATTCTTAGTACCACCAAGCTTCAAAATGAAGAAATCTTCATCTGGTTTTCAGGCCTGATAATTCCTTGATCCCCTCACCTATCCTTCTGAAACTTTGTAGGCTTCTTGCCTGCAGACACCTCAAGGCCCAGATTTAAAAACAAAACTGTGTTCCCACATCTTACCTGTTGACATTTTGGTTCAAAGATTGACTGCTCTCAGTACCCCGATCAGAGATGGGATATAATATGGGTGTCCAACCTCCCCAGGCTTGGAGGTAGGTATGAGGGGTGCAGGAGGGCTTCAGGGTTGGGACCTTCAGGGAGGATCCAACCCTCTGTGGGTCAGGCTAGACACCGCTGCTAGCCAGAGTGGGCTCAGGGGCTTCAAGTGGCCCCGTGTTACCTTAGATGTTGGGTAGAGAACAATTTAGAAACCTTGCAGGTATGGGGCAGGATACATCACTGGGGCCTTGTGGAAGTAGGACGGCAGTTGTTCTTCAGGATTAAAAAGGAGCAAATCTGATTCTTGTCACCACCAACTCCAAACTCACCACCAAGGGCAGCAGAGATCACAAATCCAGAGATACCTAGATCAGATTCCAAACACACTGACTCTGTCCATCTTCTCCACTCTCTCTCCAGTGGGGTTGTTTCTTGGGATCCTTAAAAAATGACCTTTGAATTATTGATTTTCACTTGCTTAAACACCCTCTCAAATGCACTTTTCAAGCTGAATTAATTTTCATTTGCAGTTACTGTTTATGTTCCAATTTATGGGTGTCTTAACACTCTGCATGAAGGAAACGTGTGTTTAAAAAAAGGAGAGAGAGAAACTTCTTTAAGTTTAATTTCGATCGTTGGGTGTAATGTCTGTGAAATGTGCATAATGATTGTTTCTATTAGGAAGGCTCCAGCTCAGCAAAAATAATAAATACATAAAACCATGCATGCATTCAGCAAATCAAAAGCGTAATACTCCCTGTGCGGAGTCTCATTTAGCACTGCTCAAACTGTCATGCCACTTGTCCTAATCTTTAAGGACATAAGAACAGCAGATGAGTCCTGCCTGATTAGACCCAAGGCCTGTGCTGACCACTCTGTGCCCACCCAGAGTTCACAAACAGGGCAGCACCCCCAATTTGTGCTCCCCAGAAAATGGACTTCAGCGGCACACACTCCCTCTGATCCTGGAGGTGTTGAATAGCCATTACGACTAGTCCTCCATAGACTTGACTAGTTAGAGCTTAAAGTTAGCCAAGCCAATGGTAAGACCTGCGCATTTCTCAATTGTAGGACCTCGCAACAGTTATCCATGCCCTGGAAACCTCTTGCCTGGACTATTGCAATGTGCTTTATGTGGGGCTTCCCTTGAAGACAGTCCAGAAACTTCAGCTGGTCCAGAATAGGGTAGCTAGACTGCTAATGAGGACTGGCAGGTACGATCATATAAAGCCGGTCCTTTACCATCTTCACTGGCTTCTAAATGAGGTCTGGGCCCAATTCAAGGTGCTAACATTAGTGTTCAAAACCCTAGTGTTTAAATGGATTCAGGCCATAAAGAGCACCACTTCTCATAGGATCCTACCCGGCACCTTAGATCCACATCTGGGGCCCTTCCGAGCGAGCCCCCTCCTCAGGAATTAAGGAGGATGGCAACAAGAAGAAGGGCCTTTTCGGGGGTGGCACCCCAACTCTGAAATAGCTCCCTAGAGAGGTTCACCTGGCACCCTCTTTATACACTTTTTGGTTCCAGGCAAAGATTTTTTTTTATTTCGCCAGTATTTTATCAGTTAATCTGTTTTAGATGGCATTTTAATAGAATGAGGTATGCCTTTTATGTGAAATCACTAGTTCTGTTTTATTGCAATTAGATTTTTTTCTGTTTTCACACTGTTTATATGGTTTTATTGTTGTACTCTGCCTAGGGAGCCATGTGGCTAATAGGACACAAATAATAAAGGGATAAATAAATAACAGTAGTGATTTTCACCGTTCACATTTCTGCTGTGTGTGGAAGTCTTCCGATTACCTGCCTGGATTCCCACCATTCAGAGGCATTGGCTGACCCAAACATATTGTGAAAATTTGTGCAGGGGATTGCCAAATGATCCAGTTTCTCCACACCATGCATAATTTTATACATCTGTATCAAGTCCCTCATCCCTCACTTGGTTTTTTTCCTAAGCCAGCAAGCAACAACTGAAGAAAAGGAACAAAAGACCATACACTTAAAAAAATAAGAACATTGCACATCCCCTTGATCATTTTAGTTCAGTATGAAAAATGCATGTCTTTGCTTGTTTGTTTGGGAACATAGGAGAGTGCTTTTTCCAAATTGAATAAAAAAGTGTTTAATGATTTTGCCAACGCGCTTTTGAAAAATGTGCACAGAAATGCACACTATACTTTTTTCAAAATGTGCAGCTTCAGATCCGAACAGGCAAGCAAGAGTGCATCACAAATGAAAAGAGGAGCCAACCCAAGCTTTGAAGTGAAATGTGAAGAATTTTACCAGCCCCAGGGCCCAGGTTCAGTCCTCCGAATCTGTGTCCATATCGGATTGCAAGCTTTGCTTTTTCTTTTTCCATGGGAATCTCAGAGTCATGACATCCTAGAGCAGAAGAGTCGGAAGGGTCCAAGAGGCCGTTGGGTCCAACCCCCTGCTCAGTGCAAGACTCCAAAGAAAACCTCCACAGCTGCACTGTTCATTTTATTCTGCCTGGTTTTATAAGCCATCATGAGATGCTAGTAGTGGACAGGTTAGAAAAGCTTTTAATAAAATAAAATAAAATAAAATAAAATAAAATAAAATAATGAAATAAAATAAAATAAAATAAAATAAAATAAAATAAAATAAAATAATGAAATAAAATAAAATAAAATAAAATAAAATAAAATAAAATAAAATCCAATCCAATCCAATCCAATCCAATCCAATCCAATCCAATCCAAAACCAGCAGGTGCCCATCTGCATCTTGAATACCCCACAACTTTTTAACACATGCATAATTAAAAATCCCCTTACAATTTTGCCTTTAAAAGAGATGAAAATCAAATAAACTCCCACTTATACTTTTTGTCCCCTCTAAAAAAACCTTTCGGCTGCCTACGGGTCCCCCGCTTCTTGTTGTTCCAATGATGCAGTGAATGGTCCCTGGCAGACGTTGCTCCGGCCATTACGGAGCTATGTGACAACAGCACAACTGTTTGTACATTGGCACCCAAGCATTTAATCCTCGGCTTTAAGATGTTCATGATCATGAGAGCTTTCGGCTAGATCTATTATAATAAAGCCATAGCTCAACTTCAGAGGCAGGACGGCACTTAGATGGAATGGGCTTTTCTGCCTGTCAAGCTAATGAGTTTAATTAATTCACTGAGAAGACAGAAAGTATAAGTAGCCTTGAAAAATGGTCAACATTCAAGTTCTACTTTGAAAGCCTCCAGAAGACGGAGAAGCCACACTGGTCCACTTATTTATGCATTCTTTGTGTCCTACACGTATAAAAGGGCATTAGCAGCCCTGTGCTTAACTATACATCCCTTTGAAAAATGGAGCTGGTAATTTTTGTGCTGCTTTATGGATTTTTAAGAGTTAGAGTGAGCAGTGTTTACATGAATTGAATATAAAATCAATTCAATCTTGATTACATTTGACTGCAATGAGAACTAAGTCAATGCATTTCCCATTTAATCAGTGAGCAGCTCTGGAGCAATGCAATTTGCATAATAATAATAATAGTAGTAGTAGTAGTAATAGTAATAGTTTCTCACAGACACAATCTGAAAAATTCTCTGTTCAAGTGTCCCAAGCAAGCTCATGCCCTGCCTTTCCATCCATCAAGGCCAACAAGGAAGCTTCACAATAAACAAAAGTAACCCCACTCTGCAGATGTTCCTCTGCAACCTGCAAGTTCTCCTGCTTCCTACTCTTCCCCGGCAATTGTAACATCAAGGAGGAGGAGCAGGAGATGCCAGGTGGACTTGTTCAAAGCCTGTGAAGTGGAAGAAACAATGAGGAAGAGGATGAGTTTTGATGTCACCCAGCGACAATGGTGGCCCCAACCTGTCCAAGGTCCTGCAGAAGGGACTGAAGCCAGGTAGATCGTCCTTGTGGGTAATTGCCAAGATGGTGGTGCTGGCTTTACTTCACACACCCTCCAAAGATGGCAGCATGTTGGGAATGAGTGGGGAAGTTGTTCTCGGCGTGTGTTCCCAGCTCAGGTGGATCAGGAGTCATCAGTGGAAGAGGTGCCAGAGGGGACCTGGGTATGAGGGACTCCAGGCTTGGAGAAGAGAGAAGGGGAAACCCTCAGGACCATTCTTCCCAAGGGCACAGGCAGCCTCTGAGGATAACTAAGATGCACGGCTGTCAGGTGGGGGCATGGAAGACGAGCTCTCAGGCTCAGACGAAACATGGCTCTTGACCCCATGAAGTGGCATTGAGGGAGGAGAGCTAGTGTCTAGGAGTAGGTGTACAGAGAAAAGGTGTGCTCAGTTCCAGGCAGGTCCTCTCAATCAGGCCCAGACACCTAGAACTACACAAAATCTGTGGCAGCTGGGAAAATAAAATGACAGCCAATAGGAGGCAGATACTGAGGGAAACTCTCCTGTTTTCTCACCAACGGGAGCAGCAAAGCGCGTCTGACTAAGTCAGTCAAGTAAGGCTGACTAAGGAATGACAGGTGTGAACGTCCTCATATGCTCAATGTATGAAAGGTGGACTGGAATCCAGGTGCTTGGGGATACCTGGGAAAGGTTTCTGCATCCACCTACATCCCCATACATAGTTTACTCCTATGTGTAATGAGCTTCAGTAGGGATTGGATATATGCTCCAGTCAGCTGGTGCTCCGTTGTTAGTGGGGTTCCTCATCCGTTGCAGCTACCCTTTTCATCTTTCCAGGAGCTATCCATCTCCGAAGTAGGTTTGCCACGATGGACACCCTAGGTATGTCCTATAAAACTGAAAAGAAAAGCTGCAATGGGCGAGGAGCTCCACTGACATCTGTTGGAGTCGTCTGCCTTCCCTAGTTGAGGATGGGTCAATTTAGCCCCTGGACATAATCGCCTTATGCTCCCTCCCTGTTTTAGTTAATCATGCATTGCTTCACTGACTTGAGTTGGGGAACCTCCTGTCAGTTCTTCTGGGTGAAGTCTCAGGCCAACACTCCAATGACCTGTCCTGATGCTAGCTGACCAAAAGAGAAGTAGGAAGAATAAATTGACACAGGAGTGGTACTGCTAGAAAAACACAGTTCTGGTCTCTTCGTGCCTTGAATATTTAGATCCAGGCTTTGGGAAGTTCTAATGACTGCTCTTGTCCAGCTAATGTGGACTCTGACAAGCAACAATCTGAAATGTGCATTTGCAGACACATTCACTCCCCTGATTCTTTGAAAGCCTTGCACACATACATGTGAGCTGTGTGAAGACTGTTGCTGTTTTTAACTGTATCTCCCCCCACCTGAAAATGTCAACTGTTCACCACCTTTCCTAAAAATTGGACTTTCTTTGTTTTTTAAGTTGCTTAATTCTTCAAAAGGATGACTGGAAAAGGTCAAACATTCTGTTGCCCTTTTGAAAAACCCGAGACAGAGAAATGGAACCGCTGCCTCTTGCACGAGGCCGTTTTGCAATCCTTAGCCTGTTGTTGATCTCCGTGGCCTTGTTGACTTCTTATTATTCCTCTCCTCCACCTTCCAATGTGCCACATCACCATGGCGACAAGGATGGGATGTTCTCCGGGCCTTCATGAGGAATTTAACAGGCTTCATCTGTTTCCAGCTATCTACTTTCCCCCTGAAGGCATAGCAGGTTGGACGTGTGTGCCTTTTAACTATTTTTGGAAGCCCCGATCCCTAGTGAGGGCTTGGAATAGCAATAGACAGGGAGAGTCATGCAAAAGGAGCAGGGAAGTGGGGGAACTGGCCATTTGTTTTTATGCATCTCCTTCTACATCAGTTCTTCCTTCATTCTCCCTCCAAAGGCCTATTTGCTCATATGTGCCATTTAATTATATGAGCATATTCTCCAAATTTCCAATGATTAGGTCAAAGGTATGACATCCTAATCATAACATCCTTATGTCAAGTCTGTTTCAGCAGACACCCAAAATGGAGCTTTCTAATGGTTGGAAAGCATGAAGAATCCATTCTGCGCATGAGAATCCACTGGGCTCAATGTCCAGTCTCCAGTCCTCTCCATTGCAGCCCTGCGTCCAAGTTCCCGGTGAGCACTCCCCACGCTGCGCAAGGCACATCCCTCTTGCCTGTTTGAGCTGCTGCACCTGATGCAGAAGAATCAGGTGCTCCAGTTCCACACGGCCTGAATGGGGGCCCTGCATTCCCACCGCAGTGTCCCTCTTCCCAGCCATGTGGTGGAAGCCGCATTCTCCTGCGTGAGGGTGACAACATGGTACTGGTCCACAATGGGTGGTCATACTGAAAAAGTGGGCCCAGGGCAGAAATGTGTCCTTGGTAGCTGCCCCAAGGTGCCTCCAGATCTGGCCCTGTCATGCATACGTGCTCTGATGAGATTCCCAGGCACATGTGAGGAATAGCCTGTTTTGATGGGACTGACAGCTCAGGCTCAGGAGGATGTGGAGTTGGCTGAACCAGACAAGGCTCAGAGCTCGCACTCTGATAACGGGATTGTTGTTGTGATGGACAGGCCTCCCATCCCGTGGTACCAGTCTGTTCCTGCCCTTGATGAAAGTAGCTCAAGGACACCCACAGGGCCCGGCCACCCTCCTGCCTGGGGGACTGGAGCAGACAGAGGGCAGGAGGGAGGAGATCTGGAATCGGGGAGTCTCTTGGATGGAGAATGCCAGCCTCCTGAAGACATGGACCTGAGGGCCCATAGTCACAGCCTCAGGCTGGCCCAATTAGGGGCTCAGAGTCCAGAAGAAAGGTGTACCCAATTCCACAGCGTCCCTCCTTCCAGAGACAGGCCCCGAAGGATTCATAAGCAAAGCTTTAGGTAAGAGGGTGCAGAGAGGGGTCAACACATCTCCTGTATATGCTCAGAAGCTTGTGAATGCTTAGAGTTTTCCGTAGAGGATAAAGACGCTTATAAGAAAGGCTGGAGAGACTGTCTTGCTTGGGAGGGAAGGCCCAGCCCAAGAATCACTGACCACTTAGAGTTCCTGGAGGTGAATTCTAGACTGTTTGTGCATCTGGAAAATGCTTTGGTCAATCAAGAATGCATTGCAAGGAAGGTCTGTGGCAGTGAATGTATGAAGGGAGGAGATGAAGGGAAGGATATGCTCACTGCACCAGCTGCTATGCATAGGTTCGCCAGAAGCAGGACACGAATGCAGCACATCCCTTCCATCGCAGTCCCCCGTGTACAGAGGCAAAGAGCCATCAGGATGCCCAGCCAGTGTCAGCCTTTCCTCTAATGGACTGGCCTTTTCTAGGGAAGGGTGAAGGAGATCCCATACCCCATTCCCATCTGTGTTTGGGATCACTGCAAATCCATTAGGAAATCTGTGCGGATCAAACTGGGAATCAGGAACGAGATAAAGGAAATTTATGGATATTTTCACGGGGCACATGTCCATGCCCTCGCTGGCATTTCAGATATGGCATTCTTCCATTTTCTGTGGGGAACAAAAAAAGTAGCACGCAATCCCATTGTGTAATCCCATTTGGAAATCACCCAGCTCACTCTATCTTGTGGCAGAGAACTCCATCTTTCAACCATGCACGTTATGAATAAATGTTTCCTTTCTCTTTCTCTCTTCTGAATCTCCCATCCATCAGCTGCAGGGGACAATTCCCCTTAGTTCTGCTGTGAGACACAGAAGAAAATATCTTCCAGTTCACTTTCTCCACACCATGCATACCCTTTTATGAAGGAACCTAAGGAGGAAAGAAGGGATAGGGAGAAAATTAGGACAATTTAAGAAATGGCCACGTTTCTTGCCAGCATTAAAGTTCTACATGAAGACCTGGCCTGTATCCTACATTTCAGTATGGGTTTTTGTCCTCTTGTAGGTAGAATCCCCACACATCTCAGATCAATAGCAGACTGCAACCTATATTTGATTACCATTTTTTGGTAGACAGGCAGTGTGCAATCAAATAAATCAATAACAATGACAATACTGTATATTACCTGGGAGTAATTCCTATTGAACTCAGTGGGACATGCTTATGAGTAGACACAAACAAGATTGCACTGTTAATAAGTTTAAATAATTGCTGCTTACTCAAAGTCATTATTGCGAATTGATTTATTGCCAGGGCTAGTGCATGCCAGAAGGTATTTTGGCCCAGTTTCTCAAAACCATTATCACAGAATCAAAATATGTCCTGGGCTTCTTGTCAAATCCTGACAATTCAGATTTTTCATTTAAAGCCCAGTTTGCTTTGTACTTTCGTCCAACAGAGATGCAGATTGAAGATGGCAATTCTTTGTTCTGCGGTATATTGGAATTTTACATTGTATTTGATTGTATTTGTATTTTTATCATCATCCATTTTTATTGTTTTACCTGTGTTTATGAATGGTTGCAATGATGATGAATGCCCAGAGGGAGCTCACGCATAACCAAAGTGTTATGACATATTCGATTTTCCAACTGCTCTGATAGCTGATTTACTAAAGGCTCCTGAAATTTAAATTTATCTTGGCTGCCTCTTAATATGGTCCTTGCCATCTGTGATTTTTATAAACATTCAGTCTGCTTTATCAATTAGGGTAGGGATGGGGAATACTTTTGGGGAATAAATAATCCCCCACACAGCCTTTGTGGGCGAGATAATGCCCCAGACTTAGAGGAGGTGCTTTTCCCCTTTTCTGCTTGAACAAGTCATGAATTGATAACTGCAACCCTAAATTAAATTATCATTTTAACTTTCATCATCTGGTTTTGCACCACAGTGGCTTATACCAATATGAAAATAATAATCATTTAATAAAACCACACACTTATGTGTATCAGAAAAGTAGCATCTGTAAATCTCATGGCAGTTTTATTTCCAAACCAGCTTTCTGAAGCTAAGCAGATCTGGCTCCAGTCAGTGCCTGAAGGTGAGACTTCCTGAAAACTCAAGGCGCTCTCTCTGCCATGGGCTTGGCTCCCTTCAAAGCCAAGCTCTCAGGTTGGCAGCTCATCAACACATTCAACCTTTCCAACTCATGCATATTCAGTCCCATGTCTTCTTGGGGCAAATCTGCAGAGGTGTTGGGCCCAAAGCCAATGCTCTCTTGAGTTCCATCACAGATGAAATGAACAATGTTCATTAAAGAAACAAAATTTAGCTCCCAGAAACTAAACTGGCCTGGCAGAAGGGGTGTATCATCTTGGAAATTCTTCTAGGAAATTGTGGAGTGCCTGGAATACTGGTGGAAAACGACAGCTTCCTGAATGAACCAAAGAGATTGAACTGCTCATTCGTGTTAGTGTTAATGGCCATCAGCAGTCTATGGATTCTGAGAACACTCGATCCTCATTGGGCTACACTGCAGGGACATCCTGTAAAGCTTGTTGCTACGGTGTCATGTCTGACATATGGTGATCTTATGAACACAAGTCCTCCAAAAGGACATACTTGCTCAGATATTCTAAGCTCAAGGCTGTGGCTTCCTTGATGGAGTCCATCCATCTCCTGGTCGGTCTTCATTTGCGTCTTCTGTCTTGGACTTTCCCTAGCATGAAGGTCTTCTCCAGGGAGCCTGGCCTTCTCGTGTTGTGTCTGAAGTACGACAGCCTCCGCTCTGTCATTTCCTCTTCTAGGGAAAGCGTTGGCTTGATTCATTCTAGGACCCACATGCTTGTTTTTCTCTCAGTCCAGATGAAACAATCTCATCAAATGTTCCCCCTAATTATGTGTTATGCTTCTGCAAATATTTAAATTCCTCCACATCCACCAACCTTCTCTTTTGTGTGGGATCAGCACCATCAGCAATGGCACTTCCCATCTGAAGATGAAAAATACAAAGAACAATGAAACGAAAATGTCCAAGACCAGAACGTACTCTTCTAAACAGACTGTGCAACCCTTTCTCCAGGCATCCTGGCAAGAACCATTTATCCAATTTCCTGATTATCTGCATATTTTGGCCATCCTCCAAGCTATTAAGATGAATGAGCTTTTTTTGCTGTAATAGGCTAATGGAGCCTATTAGCTCCACATTATCATCACTTCTGAAGTTAAGTGTTGGCAGTTGACAGATTGGGACAAACCAAGGGGCCTGTGGAGGAGTGCTGTGGAGCACCGTTGGCGGGCTCTGTAAGAGAGAGGATTTTCCCCCACCTCGGTGATGAGCATCTTGGCCAGTCAGGCTCAATGCAAAGTTGCCGATAATAAACAACGAAGCATCACTAGATACTGGCGTGAACTCCTTTCCCATGTCACCTTCCTTTCTTATAATGGAAAGGAGCTGTCCCAAGGAGGATAGAGAGCAGGAGATTGACCTGCGATTTAGCAATCATATTTTATAGAGGATAATAACTCACAATAAGGGCATGGATTTCTTTCTTTCTTTGACCACCACCTCTGATTTTGCATAGTTTTTGACACACATATTATTGCAATCCGGCTTAACGTCCTTTTGTTTTCTTGTTAATGGTCCCTGTTCCATTTTTTTGCGGGGGGGGGTCTTTTCTTCCTCACTCTCATTATTCTCATGGCTACGCCAGGATTTGAATTGGGTCAAAGGATGGGTCAAATAGCCCAGGATGGGCAGAAAGTAGATCAGGGTTGCCACGATCCCACGGAATCCGACCTCCTTCTGCTGGTCAGAGTTCTTTCACACTAAGTTCTCACTGAGAAAGCAAGCCGAGCTGAAAGGACATCCCCAAAGACTCACACACTCTACCCAAGCTCCTGTTGCACAACCCTGGAACCCCCTTCCCAGCACTTGCAGCACAAAAAAGCCTGCAAGTCCCACGTGTGGAAGAGGGAGGCTGTTTCTACAGCTTTTGTAGGTAGGTGTCCCTGCTAGCCAGGCGGCCACAGACCCACCAAACCGGGCACCAATGAGGTCTAGTCAGGCGGAGATTTGTTCCGTTTCTTTATTCAGCTGAGCAAAGCAACCGGGTGTCTGCTCTGTACACGCAGGCAGGAAGTGGCGCACCGCCAACCTTCTCACTGACCTTTCTCATACTCCCTGCCTTCCTTCCTCTCTACCCGTGAAATCTCACCCTATTGTCCATTCACCCAATCCCCTTGCGGGGTCTGTGTGCTCACTCCATGGCTCACCTTGTGGAGGGGGTCTTCTTCCTCAACTGCTTCCTCATCTCCTTTTATGGACAAGCCTTTCCCTTCTCTTTTCCTCTCTGACGCAAGCAGTTTCACAAAAGCAAATGGCCTTTGTTATGCTAACTAGGGTCCTTCAGTACATTGCTTGGTAGGTACCCAAACAAATACCTGGTGCCAAGTCAAATTTCCACTAGGTCCAGGAGGAAGCAAGCTGAAATCTGGGGACCCAAGCTGAGGGAACCCAATGCACTCACACCCCAAAGTGGATTCCTTACAGTTTCCCAAGGCAGGTTTCCAGACTTTGGGGAATTCAGCTACCAGAAGCCCTTGCCCGCATGGCCAAGAGTCAGGAATCTTGCGGAGTAATCCTCAGCCATCTGGAGAGCCACTTTTCTGCCCCACCTATTTCACTGTAGGGCCCTGAGTTGCCTGCCTCTGTCCCACACAGCGTCTGGGTAATGCTGTGGGGTGGTGCATCTGTGGGGAACACCACCAGCCGGCCCTGGTGGTGAAAAATGCACAGCTTGAGTCCCACTTCCACTGAGTTGTGGACCTCACCTGATGCCTCTCCAGCCTTGGGACCGGAGAATCTTTCATTACAGTGGTCAATGATTCAGCGTTGGACCATCTGCTTCAGGATGATGCCATCCCCATGGGCCAGTGGAAAGGGAAATGAGCCACAGCAACAAAGGAGAGATGGTTTGATTCTGTGATGCAGCTCTCCTCTCCTAGAGGGATGTGGAGATCGAGCTGGGATAAGCCTCTTTCCTGGCTTATCAGACCCAGCCAGGAAGTGAGCCAAACCACGATCAGGTCTGTGAACGCCAGGGAATGCGAACACCTTCTTTATGCAAAGTACGCAGAGCATATAATTCTTTGTGCAAAATACTCCACGTATGTCATTCTTTGCACAGAATATGCAAAGTGCATGATTCTTTGCAGAAAGTATGGAAGGAATGCAAAGCACTCAAGTCACGTGTATGACTTCTTGCTAGACGCTCATGCAAATGCTTGGCATGAGGCAGGTTAAGGATGGAGAGAACGTGGGTTGGAGGCTGGGGAGCAGAGCTCTCCTTTCTGACCCTAGACTTTAAAAAAGAACGTTCCGTCCTGTTTCTTCCTTTATACTTCTCCAAGCCTATTTTCAGTGTCCTCAGCCTGTACCAGGGACAATCCTTCTTTCTTTTAAAAGTCTCACTTCAGTGGTAGTGGAAGAGACTGAAGCCAGATCCAAAAGTAGGTGAGTTTCTTTTCGTCCTGTTATATTTTTTCTCTCCTTCAGCCTTTCTCTCGGTTCCTTCTCACCCAGCAGATTGCAATAGAAGAGGCAGAGATCTAAACTGTCTGCATTCAGAGAGCTTTTGTCATTCGGATGAAGGCTAGGAAAGGGAACAAGGTTTCTTCAGCTCACATTTTAAGGTGAACTTACCTAATTTTGCACATTCAAACTCCTGTGCGACCTGAAAATCAGTTAGTCTTTCAAATTTGTTCTCCAGTCAAACAATGCCTATAACACGTGTGTATCAATGAGAACAAAGCACATTGTATCAGGTAAATGGCTGGCAAAAATGCAGATGGGACTGTATGCCTTAGGATAAATGTTCATAAAAAGACATATGTATTTTTTAAAAAAGCTTTCTTGGTGATTGGAACAAAATTAATATGAACCAGGAGAAATTCTCGAAGTTCAAGATCAGGCAGATTTGGGAATGGGAACAAAGAGAAGCTGAAGTGGAGAGATTCGTCCATCCCTTCTGAGTCCCGCACGAGCAAAAGCCAGGGGCTCCATTTGCCCGGTGGAGTGCCTGGCTAATATTATGGGATGGTGGAGTTGTTGGGGGGAACACCCATGCCAGCCAGCCATGGCAGTGAAAGAGATGTCAGCACCATGGGGGACAGTCCCACTGGTAAGAAGACCAAGGAGAGATGGTGGTGTGTCCCAGGCTGGGGAAGCTGGGAGAGTGAGCACATTGCTATCCCACCAGTTTTGAGAGCTTACTTCCAATCTAAACTGTTTTTATGTGCCGTGGAGTCTTCTCTGAGTATGCAGTGCAAGGGGTGAACTCCATGCTTCACCTGTCAGAAATGACACCTCTGTTGAGGATATAATTTCCATAATCCTCCCAAAGTGGTATCAAGTATTAGCCAAGTGGAATCGTGGAGAGACTTTCCTCCATCAAAATATTTAAAGATCTCCCTTGACCATTAAAGAGGATTAGCGCTTATAGTTGTCAATGAATAGCTATCACCAAATACAATTGACATGTTGCAACATTACGTTTTCACACAAGGCTTGTCTACTCAGGTGAGGAAACATTTAAGAGGCATGGACACCTTATATTATCCCAAATATATTTGAAAACCAACATCACTGCGCCTTTGCAATTCGCGTGTTCCAGGGTTCCAAATGAATTCTGAGCTTCTAATCCAAATGCTCAAAATGCCACAAACCGGATCCGATGGACCCTTCCGCACTGGGTCTATGTCTTCAATAGCATTGTCACCACCTGATTGTTCTCCTTATCCTCTTCCTCATCGTGGCTAACATGGAGCAGGGGTAGAAGGTGAACCAAGCCAAGAGGAAGTCTGCAAATGCTCTCTAAATGAAGTTACACAATCAGCACATGTGGTGTGGAAAAAGGACACAACTTACACAGCAGTTGCGGTGGGATCCATTCTCGGTAAGCTCTGCATGAACTGCCTTCTGCATTAGGTGCTTCACAGGAACTTGGACCCAGGGCCATGACAAAGTGGACCACCAACCTAGGAGATGAGCCCAGGGAATCTGGTGGATGAATTCCTCCCACATCCATTCATGGACTCCCTAGACAGGCGTGGTAGAGCTGCAAGTCATCAGCGTCCTGGTGGGAAAGCTCTCCAAACCTCAGAAGGTAACCATGTTCTCCTCCAGACATTAGTCTATACAAGGATCAATTATATTCAGATTTGAATCCACACAGAACAAGTTCTCAAGCATCCCCGTGCTTTCCCATACTTTATTCATTAAGCTTGTTGTCTTTGATCCAAAAAAGAGGCTTTCAGTGTGAAGTGTACCTGATGAAAATGAAACCACAAGGTCAACAACTCCAGAACTGCAGCCGTGAGAAACAGAAGCTGCAGAAATGGCAATGATATCCTTTCCCGAATCAGATTAAACAGCAAAAAGGGCAGCCAATAGAAAGGGAACAAAACAGCTCAGAAAACAACTTCAGAGTAGAAAAGAGAAATTATAACTGGGAAATAAAATTAGATAGTGAGTTTAAATGCTCAAGAGATTTTTTTAGAGAATGCTGGAGCTGAATGATTACCAGGGAGTAGTTCAGATGAAACTTTTTAGGGAAAACATATTGCAACTTAAGAGGATCCAATTTTTGTGATGCTCTGCCTGGAAAAAGGGTACTACGATGCATATGAAGATGCATAGTAAAAAAAAACCTGTTTAGGAATTCATGTTTTGAAAGAGATTCCCTTTTGGCAGCAAATCAGTAACCCCTAGATGACATCTGAAGGGCTGGAAGATACTTGGATCCTTCTCTCACCACAGCTGTCGAGAAAGGGAGAGGGGAATGTGACCAGGACTTCCCCACTGAGCTGTGATGGCACGTCTTCCGAGGTTGGTGAAATGACCTCAGAAGTGGATGGGGAAGGAGGAAAGGATGGGCGGGGAAGAGAGGAAATGTTGCTGGATAGACACATGTCTGTCCTGCAGGTTTTCTCGCTTTGGTTTCTCCTGAAAGCAAGCCCTACTGCATCACTGGGACTTGATTATGTGTCGATACGAATAGGGTGATGCCACTAGAAATGTGCATTTGGTGGAGAATACACAAGGAAATAAACATGCAGATTAACATGGGATTAGATCAGAACAGACTATGAATGAGCACTTGCAAAATGGATGTGGGACAAAAAGAGACAGGAATAAACAACCAAGCGATTATTGAGATTCCTGGAAGATCACCTTGAAGCTCACCTCACCTAATTTCCCATGTTCAGTGGCACCTGTTTTTGTTTTATTCAAAATGAGAAAAGTGCATATTTTAAATGGGGAAAATGCCATGGTATTTAAAAGAGGGGTGCCCTCCCATGAAGGATAAAAATGCACATTTTGGGAAGGTAAATCACATTTTTAAGTAGGTATTTTCTGGATGCAAATGCGGGTTTTCCCCCTGCCCAAAATACATTCTTGCTCACTCATATTTGCAATTTCGAAAGGGCCATATTTGCATAATTTGCAAGCTTCGATGAAACTCTCTTTCCTCCCTTGCAGACAGAGAGATCTATAAATCTGCAAATGCACCTACAAATGCAAATGCATGAGATAGTACAGGCACCTTTGTACGAGCGACACTGGCCATAATTTTAAACAGGCAATAAAGTTGTAATACACAAGAGATACATATGGGTGAAAACACGGTATCCTGTCCAATCCCATTCTTTAAATAATGGAAGCTTGGCTAACATGCATTAGTTTACCATAAATCTCTTTTGTAAGTTGATTATGTAGGATCGGGGCATTCCCCACATTTTTAAATGGCTTAGCTGTGAGGTGCATATTTGACTATCTAAGAGGAAAATGACACGTGAGCCACATCATGTATCTCATGGGTGCTTGTAATAATTACTCCAATTTAATACCTACTAAAGCGATAACCGTAGCAATAATTCCAGGAGATGGCTGAAGCTCAAGTTACAAATGTTCCAGGCAAATCTTAATTATGTTAGGCTCTCTGATGTTCAAATTCACTTCTTTGCATAAGCGTGATAATTCACTACCCACTGGCAGATGGAGAAGGTGATGCTTGTGTGCGCGTGATTTTGACGAAGTATGGACATGTCAGATATTTGTTTCCTCGCCACTTTTTTATTTTTTGAATGGCAAGGAATTCTGGGTAGCATGGACCACATCAGCTTCTCTTTGAGGAGGAAGGAACCTAAGAGTGCCAGAACTCTGGATGGCTTTTATTACATGAGAATTTCTGAAAAGCCCCTTCTGGAGCTGACCAAAATGGCCCACCTAATCCAGGATTCTGTTCACACAGTGGCCAACTGGTGGATCAAAGGACACCCACAAACAGAACAGGAGGGCAACTGCCTCCTCTGCCCAGGGGGTGGCCATCAGGACTAGTAGCTTTTTGTAGCCTCAGCCTCCACAAAGACCCCTGCTGGATCAGGTGAAGGGTCCATCTAATCCAGCACTCCGTTCACTCAGTGACCACCCAGTTGCCCAAGAGAAACCCCCATGAAACCAGTTGCTCATGGGAAACCTAACCAAGAGCCTCTTCCAGCCCAAGTTCTCCAGCAACTAGTGTACATATACTGGGAGCCAGGGTGGTGTAGTGGTTATGAGCACAGGACTGGGACTCAGAGGACCTGGGTTCTAGTCCCCACTCACCAAAGGAGCCCACTGGGTGACTTTGGGTCAGTCACAGATTCTCAGCCCAACCTACCTCACAGGGTTGTTGTTGTGGGGTAAGATTGAGAGCAGGAGGAAGAGAATGATGTAAGCCACTCTGAGTTCATTGTAGTTCATTGTAAGAAAAAAGCAGGCTATAAATCCAATAATGCACACATAGATAGATGGACACTCTGCCTCTTACAGCACATGCAGTGTCTCTCCATCAGACATAGATAGCCTTCTCCTGAATCAAAGTGCCCAATTCCCTAGTACAAATTAGTGGCCACCACTGAAAAGGATTGGACATTACAAGGGTCAAGGTGTCACCCCACCCCTACCCCCAGTTTCCCAGGAAATCTTTCCACTCCAAAGTGTATATATTTGGGTGAAAGGCTGTGCTCCCAAACATACAATTTTCTATCCAGAGGTTAAAAATGACACATGAGCTGGAAAGAGATGAAAAATGAAAATGCCACCGTCTCCACTAGAAGGAAATTAGCAGCTCTGTTAACCCCCATTGCACTGGGGTACGGGGGAGGCCAGCCAAATTATCTGTAGATTTTCACAGCATGGAGAACAATAATGCATTAATATTATGTCAAAAATTTAGCACACAGTCCTGAGCTCCTTGCTTGTCCTTCCTTGGAAGTAAGCATGGGACAACTCTGGATCAGGACTGCAATCCATGCGCCCCAACTTCTACCCGGTGGTTTGAGGTAGAAAAGAAAAAGAAAGAAAGAAATGAAAATAGAGATTGCTTATATCCATATTTGTCTCCTTGGGTTTATATTTTTCTGTGCTTTATGCCTTTATTGTCTTGTTGTTTTCTTATTATATTAGTATTATATTTTAAATTGCCTTGCACAATGCCTGGAGAAATCTATTTTATGAGACCCTGAGTAAATTCAGTGCCTAAATAAATGATCCCATTTGAGTCAATAGGCAGAATGGCACAGGAGGTGGAGGGTTCTGGCCAGGAAAGGAGGAATCCGGCCTTCCCTCGCAGTACGTAGCAGTCCTGGTCCAGACACCCCCACCCCATGCTCCACACACAGAGAGCCCTTGGACACACATGGGTGGGCCCAGCGAAACTCTTGGACTCCCCCCCACCCCCGCTTCCTGTGTCACTCACTCACACACTTTGGAGGCACACTGACATATTGATTGAAAAGAATGCATTTCTGGACTGCAAACTGATTTTTGCCTTTTCCTACAGTTCAAGAAACATGCCACAAATCAACCGTGATGATTTTGCCCAGATGTGGTCTGAGTGCAAGCTTATCCATGTCGGCCATCGTAGCAACACTTGCAACATCGTTTCAAGCTGCAAATCAAGAAATAGCCCCTGGAAAACCACTGGGGTTCAATCCAAGGAGGAATGTGCCAGGAATTCATTCCAGGGCTGGGGGTCTGTCAAATTCCCTGGGCTCAGCTTCCCAGACTCTGTCCTGCTTTCTCGGGGCCATGAGTCCAATCTCCAGGTGAGTGCACCAAGCATCCACAAGGGCACTCAACCAGGAAGTGGGTCCCGGCAAATCCCACCAAACAGCATCTCTCCGGCCTGCACACAACCCCTGGCCTTTGCTTGTGCTGCGCATGCCGCACAACATCAACAACAGCCTTTCTTGTTGCTAGCTGCTCACCTAGGGTTCTGTGGGCACGAACTGGCTTCATCTCAGCTCTGCCTGCTTCCTGTAGCTGGAAGTTCCCTGCTCAGGGAAAGCACTGCAGCTCCTGTGATGTGCAGGTCCCACAATGTTCTCAGCAGCACTTGAAGGTGGAGGAGCTGTTCTTGGGATGGACGGCTTGCAAGTCTTCTTCTGGTGGCTCAGGAAGGCCTCTAACTATGGAGCCAACCACTGATGTTTAGTATCATTATATTTTGCCCATCAACTGTGCCCCAGACATATCTAGGCACAGCCCAGAACCGATTGTGAGCCGCCCCGAGGCTTCGGCGAATGGGGCGGCATAGAAGTTCTCTAAATAAATACATAAATAAATATTTCAACTACTGCAAATAGATCTTTATCAGCTTCTGCCTGCACAAACTTAAGCACATTCTGCCTTTCTTTCCTCTGGCAAAGAAGCCAAGGAAGCTTGCATGGGTGTTCCTCCTCTCCACTTTATCTTCACAATTAGAGACAGGTGAAGAATCTCTTCTGTGAGTAAGAATCCCTTGGATCCTGGGCTCGGCTGCTTCCTCTCCTCCTTCTCCTTCTCCTTCTCCTTCTTCCATTTCTACACTGCCCATTGCCAAATTTCTCTGGGCAGTCACAACATTTAAGCCTCCCATCCAGGTTTCGACCAGCCCAACCCGGCTTAGCTGCCAAGATTAGGCAGGATCTGGCACTTCCTGGAAGTTTTCCTGCAGCTTGAGGCTGACTTCCTGGTGCATGCACTGCATCTTGGCATGTTGGCAGCAGGACTTGAGCCCCTCATACCTGCTGCAGGAGCTGCATCCCTCTTTGGGGCACATGATCTGTTTCCCCTACACATGCTGTAAGAAGAGGTTATGGGTTCTGTAACCCTTGCAGACTTCCTCTTGACTCAGCTTCCTTTCTAAGGACCATGCAGGAGAGGAAGTTGCAAATGGAAGAGGTGTGGATCCTGTAGCTCTTGAGTCCCTACCCACAACTACCATACGAGGTGGATAAAGCTCTGAGGCTCAAGTCCTCATAGCTAAGTGTAAAAAGTAAAGGTAAAGGTTTCCCCTCGACGTTATGTCCGGTCATGCCTGACTCTCGGGGGCGGTGCTCATCTCCGTTTCCTAGCCGAGGGAGCCAGCGTTTGTCCGCAGACAGTCTCCGTGGTCATGTGGCCGGCATGGCTAAACACCGAGGTGCACGGAACACTGTTACCTGCCCACCAAAGTGATACCTTTTTTATTTATTATAATAATAATAATAATAATAATTATTATTATTATTATTATTATTATTATTATTATTATTATTACATTTCTATGCCGCCCCTTGCCGAAGCCTTGGGGTGGCTTACAACACAATAAGATACATTGAAATACAATAGAACATAATAGAACATTTTTATCTACTTGCATTTGCATGCTTTCGAAATGCAAGGTTGGCAGGAGCTGGGACGGAGCAATGGGAACTCACCCCATTGTGCAGATTCAAACTGGCGACCTTTCGATCAACCAGCTCAGCAGCACAGCGGTTTAAACCACCGCCCCACCTGCATCCCTGATAGGGATAGCTAAGTGTAGACTCCTATTTATGGATTTTTTTGTCTGATTTCTATTCAGCCGAAGCTCTCTAGGTGGTTCACAACAGCACATTAAAAAAGCCATTTTAAAGCACACCGTTAAAACACATTCAGGCATCATGAAAGTTAACAATATACAATTTAAAACCGAATGTATAGTGCATGCATGTGTGTGGAGAAAAGCTCCCTTAAACCTATCTAACAACTAGCAGGCCCCAGTAACTTAGCAAATGTCCTGCAGCAGGAGAGAGCCTTTACCTGATGCTTAAAAGATAGCAAAGTTAGCACCAGGTGGGTCTCAGTGAGGAGCTCATTCCATAACTGGGGGGCCACCACTGAAAAGACCCTTCTTCTTGTTGCCACCATGCAGGACTCCCTTGTTGCTGGCAATCAGAGGAAGCCCCTGGGCAGTGTCTAGAACCAAGGCCTCCCAAGTCCCAGTTGCTTGTAACCGTTGTAAACTTGTAACCATTACACCACACTGTCTCTAACGACACAGACACGTAGAGACAGAATTCGGCTCAAGCTCAACTTACTACACCTCAGCATAAACAGTGCAGAACATTTTCATACTACAGTGTATATTCCAGAGAACTCTTTGCTTGGAGGCAAAATAAAGATGCTTGTATTTTAGATATCATGGCTTTTTTCCCTCAGATGGCAAAAATCAATGCCGCTTTCCACCACCACTGCCAACCTCCTGATGTCTGGAATGTGATTGTCTTGATGAAAATTTCCCAGGTAAAACTCAAGAGCTGTAATCCTCACCTCACTGCACGTTTCAAACTGAATGTAGATTTTTTACAGATCAATCTCTCATCTAAGTGCCTTGTTTTGAGAGAATATGTGAAACATTTTTAAAAGGAATGTTGGCAGGGAGAGACATTCCATGGAGGTAAATGTTTTTTTCTTCTTGTTCCTTTTGGTCTCCTTCTTCCCTGAACTGATTGATACGACCGTATTAAAATAACAACTGCAGGTATTGTTGGAGAAGATCACAAGCCCAAACCCAAAATGTCTGCACAGAGTCAGAGCACTAATTAAATTCATTCCTCCAAAATGACTAAAATCTTTTCTCCTTTGATCTCCACATGTTAACAGTCCCAGGCAACAATAGAGACCCGAGAGGTGTCTGTCATTGTCGGAAGAAAGTTCCTTTTGAAAATGTGCATTAACAGAGCAGATTTCCCTAGACACATTCGGAGCAGGATACATATTAAATCCTTGCTCTGCTTTCTCCGGAAAAGTATTCCACCGAATACATGGTTTCTGCTCTGTTGGGTTTACATTGTACGCATTGAAGCATATTTGATATTGTACTTAATTCATCATATTTGCATATGAAATCCAACATTGGCCACATTTGGGGGTTATTTTTTTACCCCAGACCAAAGAGCCTCAGCCAAGGCACATGATGCAAGTGAAATATTTGTTTGGATAAAGGTTTCCTCCAGGACCTTTCAAGGTTTCACTCAGCACAAGTATCGCTATCTGTTTTGAGCAAGTACAGGTAATTTTATGTACTTTTATGTGCTGCATATAATAAGCTTCTGTATAGCTTGCAGTATCTGAGCTTGCCTACTCTTGAAAGTTAAGCAGGGTTGGGCCTGGTTGGAATCTTGATGGGTGACTTAAATGTCGTGAACTACCCAGAGAGCTTTGGCCACAGGGGGTGTAGAAATATAATGTAATAATAGTTTTAGGTGTAAGCTTTCCTGTGGCTATGCATAACGATACAAAGCTTCAAGAGAAGGCCTAAATGACTTCTCTCCGCATAACCGTAGTTTGTCCTCCAAACTAAACCAGCATAAAAAGCTTTCCCTCAATATAGTTTTATTATTATTATTTATTATTATTATAACATTTCTATGCCGCCCCTTGCCGAAGCCTTGGGGCAGCTTACAACACAATAAAATACATTGAAATACAATAGAACATAATAAATTACCATTTAAATACAAAAATACAAAAAATACAAAAAATATAGTTTTATTCTGTTAGCTGGATATTTTAGCTCAGATTCTGAGCTTTCAAAAGTCACCTGTATTTAACCTTCTTTTTGTGGCTTTGTTTAGGATCAAATGAATACCCCATAAAACTATTCTTAGACAGTTTTGCGGGGAGGCTTTTTGGTCTTGGACATGTTTTGGTTTTTTTATGTAAAAGTTGGAGACTGAAATTTGGGATTTTTATTTTTTTTTTACAGTGTAAAACAAAAACACAGTTGGACAAGTGGCAAAAGCCAAGACAGCACACATAGGGAAGTACAAAAGATTTGATCCAGTCCACTTTCATTAGGGATTTACTGAGTTCGCCACTTCCAGACTCAACAGGGACTCAAACTCTATTTGTGGTAGAAATTCGTAGATTCCTGAGCTTGCCCTGTGGTCCATAGAGCCAAAACAAAACAAAGGGCATTGAACTGTATGCAGATGTTTGGAAAATGTGAACAGCATCCTTTTAAAAAGGCACACAAACGCACTTTAGTCAAAGAGGAGAATGCATGCAGTTCAAAGATGCTCCCAATGGATGCATGCAGCTGGAAAAATGCACACAAAAATGCGTACTTTGTACTCACCACATTGCACTGTGATATAAACACGATATGCATTAAGCTTTGAGGTGGTGTTTGGAGAACTCTGGCAAAGTTTGCACATCAGGAAACACAAATCTGTTTGCTGGAGGTCCAGATGTGGTGTCAGAAGAAAAGTAGACCCGAAAGCTGAAAATAACAATTACTACAAAATCAATTGTGGCTTCCAGTACCTGTCAAATGCCTTTAGAAAAGAGGGAATCTTACTGGAAAAAATTGAATTAATGGCGGGAGGTCATGGAGCTGACATAACAAGCCAAGAATGGGATAGTGTGGAGAACAAACAGCTGCAGAGTAATGGGTGAGGATGGGGCACAAAGCGAAGATACCTGCAGGGTTCAGTTTGCTAATGGCAAGCAGTTTGCAGGGTGCAAGGTCAACCCACAGTGCCACGTCCAATGCCTGATGAGCGGCTTGCTCAATTTTCCCCTTGCATTTCTCTTTGTCTTTCAACTTGCACAACAAGCTGTGTTCCACAGTTGAGTTTCTAAAGCCACATTTCATTAAAAAAGTGAGTGAGAGTGGGGAAAATGAAAAGAAATTGGGTATCTGTGCACAGCAGCATCCAGAAGAAGCTGAGGGTCTTTCGCTATTTGGATTTTGACCCCGAGACAGAAGAATTTATTGGCTTATTTGTTTTTATATTATTTATTCATTTGTTTGGTTTTAGATCTATAAACTGCTCCCATAATTCTATAAGGCTCTCTATGTTGTGTAGAGTGTAAAAGTGATTATAAAAACCGATAAAATGCATATAATAATCAAATAATAGCAACTGCATAGATTTTAAATTACTCTTGTAGAGTAGTAATAAAACTGTCATTAAAATGTTTAAAATAATACTTTATAAATACTATAAATAAATACTTTAATTATAATATTATTATATATAATCACACATAACAACATAATTATTATAAAAAATTGTTGTTGTTGTTGTTACATTAAATTAAGATTCTGCCTTTTTCCTCCTGTGATTCATAAATACATAAACTGTGACAAAATGTACATATTTAGTTTTCTGTCTTGACTGCCCAATAGCCACAACACTGATGAGCCTCAGGCCTTGTTTGATTTACTGCTTACAAGCCCCCTGAAGTTTGATCTTGGCTCAGAATAGTCTTCACCAGCATCCTAGTTGACACCCTGATGTCACGAAAACATTCAGGGTTTTAAAATCGGCTGCGCATCGCAAGGTCGAAAGACTGACTTCCCCAGCTCAGGCGTCCTGATAGGCAGACAGATGGATGTGGGTAGATGGAAAACAAGCCACCAAGAGGAGATGGTCGGTGAGTCTATAGAAGACCCACAGGGAGGCCATCTGGGGCAAGCGGGCGCTGTCCATGGTGCTGTTTCTTGTATTTGTCAGCCTGAGTATGATCTACACTGCTAAGCAAGAACGAGTCATTAGTAACCAGTTGCTCCTCTACTAGACAACCGCAGCTCCTTTCCAAGAGCGCTTCATCCTTACCTCTCTGATTTACCTGTAGCTACAACCCTGGTTCAATGTACCGAAAATAATTTCCTATTCCCTTGGATGAAACCAAGCCATGTTTAGTCTAGGGATGGGAGAACTATTTTTTATTTATTTATTTTATTTTTAAAAATGGTATGCTGTCCATTGCTGTCATCTCTGGATGGCTTACAACATGATTTCAGAACGTCAATAAAATAAGATAAATTAACTATCCCACACTGAGCATCATTAAAATAAATTAAATAAATCATTTCACAACTAGCCATTTTTCTGTAAGCAGAACTGCATTCCTTGCGAGGACAATAAATAATAAATACATGTAATGAATTATAGTTAATAATAAATCCATTAATAAAATAGAAGCTGATACCATTATTCCTATTTCAGACTTGATTCCAATCTAGATAGATCTAAATCTTCCTTGCAGTCTATCAGGTCAGTAGACAGCAATACCCTGTGAAAATCAACACCCAATCACAGCTGAGGCTGTAGGACACATCTCAATTAGGAGAGGTTCTCCTTTGTTCTGGCAACCTCCCACCCCACGGCCAGGTAGGCTGCAAGCCAGGTGTGTGGGCTGATGAAAGGAAGAGAGGTGAACCAGAGGGGAGAGGAACCGTTTTGAGTTTCACAGAGAGACTGGGCTGAAATATGAGTCTGTAACAGGCCCAAATCATCTGGACCGAACCTGCAGCAAAGCCTGGCATGATGATCAACTTTTCACATCTTCTGCTTTACGGAAGGCAGGAAAGACAGTGGCCTAAGCTGCAGCCGGGGGAATGTCACCACTCCGTCACGATCCGAGGAACTCAGTCCTTGCAACAGAACCAGACAAGTCACTCCTGTTCTTTATTCAGCAGAAGCCTTTCCCCAACATGCAACATCCTGAACAAGAACAGCCACATCAACATCATGTTGGTGTTGTTGTCAGTGCTTTTAATGCCCTTTTGACCTGAAGAAATTTTGCTGCTGCTGTGATTCATGACTCATATTTCTATTTTTATTTTTTTTAAGGACAGGTTAACACTTTTGTCAGACCCTGAACGTACAGGATTAGGCAAGTCCCCTCTGTTGACTTCCTTTTCATTAAAAAAGGAAAGAGAAGAGCTTTTAAAGACAAGCCTTTAAAAATAAAATTGGCTTCTGAATTAGCATCTTCAATTTTGATGCACCTCTTTTGATGTTATGCCACCTTTCCTCCAGGTCTTGGGGGAGACCTGCGGTTCCACTCCCTCAATTTTATCCTCATTTAGAATCTGATGCAATAATTTAGATGGAGTAATATTCACTAGATCAGGCAGTGAACTCTGTGGTTTAAGAGGGATTTGAACTTTGCTCTTCTTGGTCTAAATGCCACATTCTAACTGGGTGAGCTTAATCTCAAGTGAATTCATTACTGGGAAAGCAATGAATTTGTCCACCTGAGCTCAGATGAGAATAATCCTTTCATGCTCACAAATGCATTTAAACCCCCAATCCCTCTCAAAAATATCCCAACCATTTCCCCTTCCGGGGTGACTTTATAACCCCAGGAGTGCATGAGGTTATAAAATGAGAGCCAGTGTGGTGTAGTGGTTAAGAGCACGGGACTGGGACTCAGGCGACCTGGATTCGAGTCCCCGCTCAGTCATGGAGCCAACTGGGTGACTTTGGGACAGTCACAGACTCTCAGCCCAACCTGCCTCACAGGGTTGTTGTTGTGGGGATAAGATGGAGGAGGAGAAATGATGTAAGCTGCCTTGAGCCCTTTGTAGGAAAAAGGCAGGCTATAAATTGAAAAATAAATAAATAAATAAATAAATAAAATGAAAAATCCTTCAAATCTTTGCTCTGGATGGAATTTTCCCTCAGGAGTTTGTAGTCTGCATAGCAATGGCTTTCAGCTATTATCAAGCACAGTTAATTTATGTTTTAATTCTTCCTGAGGATACACAAACTGAGAAAATAGCAGGTCCATTGACTTCTCTCCGCATAACAATAATAGCATATTAACTTTTTTTAAAATAATCATAGCATGGCTTCACCTGAATGGATTTTCATTCAGTTTCATGGAGTTTTTGATTAAAATACTCACTTTAAAATGAGACCAACATGATCTGAATTGCCCCTCCTTTGAATCTTTTGCAGGGGGCTTTGCTTTGGGATTATAAAGCCCCCTGCCCAGCTGTTTCTATGGAGCTTCTTGGATGATTCCATCACCTCAGAAACTTTACTTCTATAAAAACAACTGTAAAAGCTGAGATTTGGGGATACTGTAGATCAGGCACTTCGTGACACTATAGTAAAAGAATGTGTCCGTAAGCCTACTCATGTGTAAATTACAGTACAGACTCCGTGCCTTGGGGACTAAGATCACCCACAAGGCAGGATGAGATTAATAAAAGGTAGAGTGTGTATTTCAAAACATACACAATAGATGCATACATTAGGAAACATCGAAACAGAGTGAGTCAGAAGGGATCTCGCAGGCCATCTAGTCTGACCTCCAGCACCAGCCGGCTCTGCTCACGACATGCCCACCATGTGCATGTCCAGCCTGTCCTTGAACACCCGCACCGAGGGGGCCTCAACGACCTCCCGTTCCACACCCTCGGGGTCCTCGGGGAAGAATGTGGATGAATGCTCGTGGGACGTGGGTGGGAGAAGAAGCTCCAGTCTGGTATGGATTCCAATCAGAATGAGCTCTGCGGCGGAATCGGAAGAACTTTGATGAGCTCAAGTTTCACAGGCTCACACATTCCTGATTCTGGACCAAGAGAAATGGATGCATTTCTCAACCTTCCTTCCAGGCCCGGCAGCTCCCAGTTTGGCCGTCCCCAGTGCCCTGAGGAATAAAAGAAGACATTCTTTCCCTGGCCTTTAATCTGGCTTTCTCTCAAGTCACTGGGGCATCTCCAGCACCTGTATTTTGCAGGAAAGCAGATCACAGTTCCACACCCACCTCCCTCCCTCCATTTATGATCTTATAAGCCCTTATCAGACCACAGCGTTCCCTCCAGTGCCGGCGATCACTGGCACATTCCCTGTCAGCCAGTTGCTATATCGCTAAACCCCAAGGGCTGTATCTGTCTTTACATCTGTTGCAGCTCCACTGAAATTAATAGGCATGTATCCGCGTAACAGAGATAAGAATCAGGACCTTCAGTTCCCTCCTGCCAGTCAGACTTTGTGCTTATCTCCAGGCATAAAATGCCACATTGTTTATTTATTTATTTATTTATTACTTTTTTTATACTGCCCAATAGCCAGGGTTCTCCAGGCATAAGGATACAGTATATGCATTTAAATTGTTTGGACTGCGGTATAAACTATAAGGGAGAACTAAAGTAAAACCTAAGAGCAGGACACAGATTTAGACTACAATTCAGAGAGTAAAACAGACATAGTTGAGATTATAGGGCCATTAAAGTTGATGGGAAGTTGCCTGTCCTTCAGCTGTTTGTGCCAAAAGAAGCCCCTAACTTCAGAGCCAAGCAGTATCTTCCCGTTGCTTCTGCAATACCCCAAGGTTTTTCCACTGGAGGGCCATTTACGGTATATGAGAGGCTCCCATCAGTCAGTTCAGCCATATCTGACATGGCAGGTGGCAGGTGTCTCCTGGAAATTCAGGTCGGGTGAGCTCCCAGAGGCACCTGTATGAGGATGGCCCAGTCCACTGAATCTTAACCCTCCCCATGAGGTTCCTCACACATGTCTACCTCCAGGTGATGCGTTATTGTGGACTGGAACAGGGCTCTGCAGGTGCCACATGGAAAGGACAAGATCCGCCACACTGCAGAGCCGGTCGCTTACAGCAAGCCAAGCTTTCCTTTGAAAGAGTATTAGAGAGACACTGAAGTCTCTCATTACCTTTTAGCACTTCATATTGTATTGTGTCTTATTCTTTAAAGAAAGCCTGCAGGCATCACTTTAAGTTATAATGACAAGATGGAGCTCTCAGCAGCTGCTTTGTCAAAACAAAGGGATCATCTGTTGCCATGCAACCAAATAAAAAAGATACATTTTAATAGCTCAGGCAGTGGAATCCGGATGCTAAAAGGGTTCTGGATGTTGCCAAGGGTGCAAAGGAAAGGCACCGTCCCTCCATGGTGGGGTCAACAGCTTCTCTTTCTAATGGGCCATCCTAAAATTGCCCAGCTTGGAAATCAGGAGTGTATGTTTCTTTGATGTTTGCTTGTTTTTAGCAAGTACTCCCAGAAGGCAGAAAAGAATGTCCTCTGTTAGACAAAGGGGTGGCTTCTCTCTCACCTTGACCTTGCTCAAAACACGACTGTTGAGATTGTGCAGCCAATGGTACAAAAGGAAGCCCCAGGGAGACTTCTGATTTTCTTGTAATTTAAAGCTGAGCAAAATTTCTTGGAAGACTAGCCTGCTAGGAAAGGCTTGAGATCTTCCTTTTCTTCACCCCTACCCACAACTCCCCCTGAAGGGGGGAGGAGGAGGAGGAGGAGGAGGAGGAGGAGGAGGAGGAGGAGGAGACACACTGGCTCTGCAGGCACTGCCTTATAGGCAGAAGGGATTTCAATGTATGTTTTGACCCAGTGGAACCCAAATAGCAAAAACACCATGAAAAACTGAAAAATAAAACCCCCAATTAACCCCTCGCCCAGCATGATCATGGACATTGTAACTATGTCCCTTGAATATGGACGTGCTCTTCCCCACCTCACCTTGGGCTTCTGCTGCAGCCCAAGTGAGCAGAGTGAGCATTTGTTAATTTGTTAATTATTTTTTAAAAAATAATTAATTTTAATTTTAATATTTTAATTTATTTTAATTTTAATTGCTTTTAATGTGCAGTGTGCATAGGAATTCATTCATATTTTTTTTCAAACTATAGTCCTGCCCCACAACTGGCCCCCTGTTTAAAAAGTTTGAGGAAGTTGGACCATTCCACCAGCCCTTTTTCACCTCTTCCCTCGGCTTTCTTTTTCTTTGCATGCCATGACTTGTGATTTTTTTCATCATTGCAGACCTGGGGAAGGAATTCTCCTGAGCTACTGACCGCATGCCAACCACCCCAGGACCTGTTCTGGCTAAAGATTTCTGATTACAAAGGTATTATAAATTGCCAAAAGAGGATAATACCTCCCCCATCTAGAACCGTGGCGTGTTGCTGTTTTCCTTTGCTGGCTTCTTTTTTCCAGAGCTTTCTTTGCCACTGACGGTTAGGCAATTAGTTCCATCTGGAAAGAGCCAACTGAGTTTCCCTGCCACCACCTATGTTTTCCCGTTGGAATTCTCCAGCCATAAGCACAGCAGTCAGGCTGGTGTTTATCTACCAAAAACTGTTGAAGTTCAGGAGTTGTTCAGGCGCAAACGCTGCAAATATTTAACTGGATTTAATTTGAACACCTGTCCTTTTGGAGGATTTTCAAAGCTTTCCATCAATTTATTAGTGCATAATACTTTCCTGTGCTGAGGAACCCTTTTTCTGGCAGACTCTGAGTTGTTTCTAGCCTACACACTGCTAAGATGCAGTACAGGGACGAGACGGAGAGAGCTTATGCACCGCAGCTTTAGGCGCTGGAGAATGTAAATGTGCCAAGTCCATTTTGGTGGAACGCTTCACCTTTGCAAAGTTGTTGTTTTCAGAATGCGCCGGAGACAGAGCGCGAACAGATGCGAAAGCGAGCCTGAAGCCAGGCTGTCTCGCAGGAACGTTATCAGGATCAGGCCGGGGGTGCACTGCCCCACCCCACACCGGCAGATGCTATTCTTAAAGTACATATTTCCAGCTAAATGGCGAGAACCACTTTTGCAAACCAAAGAAAAGGTGTGTTTTTGAATCGGTGAATGTAACGAAGAAGGGAAGCAATGTCCTCGAGTGCAGCGTATGGTGACCCACCAGTGGCCCATGGAAAACCCATGTGCAGCCCATGTTCTCCAGCAGTGGATGGGTATAGTGGATGGGCATTATTCTCATAAACCTCAGTCCTCTACCAGCTTCACTGGCTTCCCATCGAAGTTCAGGCTCAATTCAAGGTGCTGGTTATTACCTATTAAGCCCTTAACGGCTTGGGACCGGGATACCTAAAGGAACACCTTCTTCCACCCCTGAGATCGGCAGCAGAGGCCTTCCTCCTCCAGGAGCCCTCCGTGAAGGACATTAGGAGAGCGAGTACCCGGAGGAGGGCCTTCTCTGCGGTGGCGCCCCATCTGTGGAATGCGCTCCCCAGAGAGGTCCGCCTGGTGCCGTCGTTATTTGTTTTTCAGCACCAGGTTAAGACCTTTTTCTTCCAACAATATTTTAATAACTTTTAATATTGGTTTATATATGTTTTTAACTGCAGCCAGGGTGGATCTGTAATTCATTTGTGTTATGTTTTATATTATTTTATGTATGTAAGCTATCCTGAGGCCTTCACGACAGGACAGCATATAAATATTCTAAATAAATAAATAAACAAAGGCATATTGGCTTGGGGACTGGAGACAGAGCATAGCCTAACAGCCATTGCTGGTCTCCTCCTCCATGATTTTGCCCACTGCCCCTTTAAAGCATTCCAAATGGGTGGCTATCAGGACATTTTGTGGAAGTGCAGTTGATACCTGAGTTATCAGGTGAGGAAATAAATTCATTTCTTTCTTTCTTGCTTGCTTGCTTGCTTTCTTTCTTTCTTTCTTTCTTTCTTTCTTTCTTTCTTTCTTTCTTTCTTTAATACGTGTTTATCCCACCCACTATCTCAAAGGTGGTGGTGGCTGCTGCTGTTTTATGATACCATCATCATCAACATCATCCCTGAATCTCCCTAGCACTATCTGAGAGCAGTCCCCTTCCCCTCCCCTTCTTGCACACCACACGTCATTCTGTGCACCTTTAGCACATCTCCCCTCACTCACCATATTTCCTAAGTTAAACAGTCCCAAGGTTGTAACCTTTTCCCAGAGGTGAATTTCTCCAGTCCCAAGGGAAGGTGTCATGCAGCGGGTCCCTTCTGTGGATGTTTCTTACAGTCTGCTTTTCCTTCGAAGAGCTGAAGACAGCATGGGTGGCTTTCTCTGCCCTTCCCTCATTTTATCATCCCAACAGCCCTATCAGGTAGGTTGGGCTGGGATACCTTCACTGGCTCATCAGCTTCCTGGCTAAGTAGAGAATTCACCCTGAGTCTCCTCAGTCCTAGCCCCTCACTCTGGAAACCTTTGTACAACACAACAAACCATGATGGCTTCTTTGTAGGATGCTCTGTTGTGTTGTCCGAATCCTGCCATGGTATTTCAACATGGTATACCTGGTTTTAAGAAACCATGACAATAAACAACCATCTGTTCTATGGTTTCCTTGTTTCACCATGGTTTCTCTGATCATCTAAACCCAGCATCGTGGTTTCTATGGTTTTGGTAAACAGCTACCAGAGAGTCACTGAGAAAGAGTGACAGCTGCTCCTGTCATCCAGCCTAGAATTGAATTTCAGGCACAGTGGCTGATGGGATACATGCCAACAGTAGGAGGACTGAGGGAGAAGAGTGGAAACCATGCCAGCATAGAAACCACTTCATCATCTGTCAGACAGAAAAGGGCACACAACAGAAACCACGCAGAGTTGCTTGCCATGATGTGTGAACCCAACCTCTGCTTACTATACTACGCTGGCATTCAGCTTCTATGCTTTCACCTGGATTTTCCAAATGGCTTGCCAGAAGAAATAGTAACCAGCCATGCACTGGAGGGTCTCCAATTTCCAGTTCACAATAACTGGCATACCTGAAATTACTCTTTGGATCATGCTCATAATATTGGAAGCCTCGCTACCCTCTCCCCCTCTTCCCCCACGCCACACGTGCTTCTTCAGTCTATTCGTTATTTCTGCTGTCACTAGGGCCCGTTTTGTTAGCAACACAGCTGACTTTTCTGAGCAACAAATAATACTGTGTGTGTGTGTGTGTGTGTGTGTCTATATATATTTTTTGCCCAGGCAACTAAGTGCTCGTTATCCAAATAGAATGGGGGATTCGTTGGCATTTTGCTTCATGGAGTCTCACGGGAGAGGTAATTAAAGGAGCATTTTTGTTCTGCCGGTTGCTGCCATTATAGTGTTTCTTCTACTAATTAGTAGTTTGATATAACTTAGAACACACAATCAGTATTTTTGGCCAGTTGGCAGAAAGGATATTTATACCTTCCAGAAAGATCAAAGCTTAATTGACCCACCTATTTGGGCTGGAGATTTAAATATAGAATCATCGGTCCCCCTCTTCTGCTGTTGCCCCAGTGCTTTGATGGATGGGTGTTTGGCCATTGTACCACCAAGCCTATATTTTCATTTATTACTTTGCTATACCACCTAATAGTCAAGGCTCTCTAGGTAGTTTATTAAGATTACAACCTCAAGAACTAAAATGCAAAGTGCACAAAGACACTCAACACACACAGCCAACACTCCAAGAGACCACAAAAAAGACTCACATCAGGAAGACCATTCCATCAATAGGAGACCATCACAAGAGGACCCCTGCTCTCTCTTCACCACCATCCAAGCCTCCTTATTTTCCACATTACAGATGCAGGTATGTGTTGTACCTTCCCACTAAGAGCTGTTGCAACTGTGTGTAGGGACCCCTGCTGAACTGATGGACCACAGCCAGCAGTTTTCCCAGTGAAGGAAACCTGGGCTTTGCATAGGCTCTGTCCACTCAAGGTAGCCCCTGGATTCTCCTGGACATGAAGAACTATACAAGGGCTTCCTGTTCTAGTTGAACAAGAAGGTCTTCCTGGAGCCTTCTTTTATCCTGGTTGGTTCTTCAGCCCTGATGTCCAGCTGCTCCTCACTCATGCCTCTTGAAATGAACTTCAGTTCTGACTTGCTCTTTGGTTCTCTCTTGTGATTTATTCCACAACTCTGTCTTCCAGCTTGAGCTTCAGTTTTGACTCATCTATTAGCCCTGGCCACAGGTTTGTTCCATGGTTCCTGTCTCCCGGCCCATGGCTCGTGGGAAGAAAGTTAGAGGGTGAGGCTTATGGGTCTCATGAAGGGCTCTACTTTCCCCATAATTTAATCCCTGTGTGAAATGGACACTTCTAGAGGCCCCACTTTTACACCAATTCAGAGCATCTTCCTGACATCAGATTTAGCTTCACCTCCTTCACCACCTTTCCAATTGGCAACCCTTTGCGGTGGCAAAAAGAGGGAAACTGGAATTGAGGAAGAATGGCAGCCCCTCCATCTTCCCTGAAGGAATGCTGTGAGGAATGGAGGAGAAAGCTACAGGTAACTTAAAAGAATGAAAAATATTTTCAGTTTCCTTCCCAGGGAAGAAGCCAAGGAGGTGCAAGATGAAAATTCAGATCTATCTGTCTCTAAACAAACTGAAGAAAGAGCAATTGGAGAGCAAGTATTTGGCTATGCTCAGGTGAACAACCGCAATCAGAATGGCTGGGACTGCGACCCATGAGCCTCAGCCAGCATTGCCAGCTGTTTGCAATGCAAGCAGTTCTCCGTTGAAACATTTGGTGTGCACCAGGTTAGGAAAGGCTGCATTATTATTATTAATGGTTCTATCCCACCTATTCCCATTGTGAAAATATACATTTTGGAATTGATTTATGCTGGGGAGATATGTGAGTTTTCAGGATTACACATTTGTGCAGCTGCAAATTTGAGTAAATATGTACAAACACAACCAGGCAAAATCCAGTTATATTGATGCATGGATGAAGTCATCTGGCAACCACAAACCATAGTCAGAATAAATTTGACAATATCCATACAATGCAGTTTTAAGACACTGTGTTTACTTTGGTTGGCTTGTAAATGCTTCTGTTTATGAACCACAAGCCTTTTTTAATAGGCACGAGTGGCCATTTAATTCTATTTCTTGCCCACTGTGTTTTTGTTTTACTTTACAGCCATAATCGTCAAATCTGAAGAACTGCAGAACAGCAGAATGGGAGGTCTCCCGATAAAATATTTTAAAGCAAAGCATCTCTTCTGCTCCTCTCCCCACCCCACCGCACCCACCATCAAAACTTCTTCAAGATGAGTGCTACTGTTTACTAAATACAGCAAAGCTCTTCCGTTTTGTTTTAGCAGAAATGGAAAGAAATCACTCATATCGTTAATTTACTGATGCAAAGTGCTTTACTGCTGAATCTCTTTTTCTAGGAGAAAGCATTTTAAAAGTGCATAAGAACGTTTATGTACAGATCAAATGTTGATGTGATTCTCTGGGGGTCAGAGAAGAAGAAGCTGAAGAAATGGGGTATTGGGCTAGAAAGACCTCAGAAATAACCCAACGTGGCTCTTACGTTCTTAACAGATGGTGCTAATAAAAGTAGATTGTAGTAGAGCCCGTTCTTCCAAAGTTAGAGGGTCAAAATGCATCACAAGGAGGTTGTCCATTGGTTAGGAGCCCCAGCCAGATGAATGGGCTGGCTGGTTGCCTAGCTTATTGGATATCACAGCTCTTGAAAGTGGGCTCAGTTGGCTGGCCAGCGGGTGTCCAATCACAGCCACTTTTGTGTGTGCCAACAGAGGACTCTTTGTGTACAACAAAGCCTCTCTCTTGGAGTGGCCCATTTCATACTCTAGAGCTACTAATACAGATGCTTCCACTGCAGCCATTTTCATGTGTGGTGGGTATGTCGGTGAAAGTGCAGTTGAATGGTGGCAAGCTTATTTATACTGCTATGATCTTGGTTTACAAATCCATGTCCAGAAGGGGATCAGCATATGAATTCATAGCAAACTATTTTTCTCTTTGTCTCTTGTGTTTCTTCTTCTTCTTTTCAACTCTGATTCCACCTCTGCTGTCCCCAGCTCATTCTTTTTGATTGAAACCTGGTGAAGGTATTTGAAAGCCCCATTGAGCGCAGAGGGCTTCATTCTGTATAAGTTTGCATACAATCTCTTTAAAAAGAAAGAACTTTTCCCTCTAGGGGGTAACTGATTGGTGACACTAGCAATAGTATCCCAATTCTTCCTTCTTCAGTGTCTAGAGTCTGGAGAAATTTGCTGCATATAATTTTTGTTCCAGTCTCATTTGAAATACCCACCCAACCACTCTGGATAGTGTGAGACTGGAGAAAGCCAAGAATCTGTGTGGGAAAACAATGCATTTTAGCCTGTATCTGGAGTCTTTCACAACAAATCTTGTCACTGATTGTCACTTTCTCAAGTTTTTCTTCCTCCCAGTGATTCATTTGAGCAAGAGGGTTTTGTGGGCGAATAATGCATTTTGGCCTGTCTCTTCCTCCTCCTCCTCATATTCCCTAACAAATGCTTGTTTCATGTAAGGGGTTTGTATCTGTTTCAAGCACTTTTCCCTGCTGAGTTGGATTGATGAAAGCTTGCAAATTTCTGGAATTCCTCCTGCTGGAAGTCTGCTGGCCCAGACTTTAAAAAAGAAAATGTTTTCTCTTTGGTTCTGTGAGGTTCACATACTGTGATTCTCTAAGCTATCAATCTATCTCTTTTGCTATCATTGACTTGCATATTTTCATGCTGACTTATGTGGCTATGTATGAAAAGCAGTTCTTTCTCTCTGTTCCCATCCCTTGCATTGGATCTGGAAGAAGTGGACTTTCCCAGTGTATGTGTGCACACATGTGTGTGTCATTATTCTGGAGAAAATGGTGGGTGGGGAGTTCACTTTTTGAACTGTGTTCCAATGTTGGCTAGTGTCTGTCTTCCATCATGTTTTCCTAACATACTGCATCTCGGCCTGACTAAGCTGTGACCACATAGCTTTAGAAATCCTGTCTTTCTTGCAAAGTGGTGCTAGGGGATTGGCTCTTCTGAAAAGGTCTCCCCTGGAGTCAGGTCAGCAAAGACCATGGCCCCCAGTTGCATCAATTTACCCACTGTGATAACAGAACGTTGGACTAAGTCTTGGGCTTAATCCATTGTGGCTCTTATGATTTTCTTATGAAAATAGACACAAACCAGGAACTAGTATGTTAAGGAAAAGGTCAAGCTAGAAGGATTCTCCCTGGTTTTGTGTCCCTTTATAGCAGGTGGCGCAGTGGTTTAAACCTCTGGGCTGCTGGGCTGGTTGATTGAAAGGTCGCCGGTTTGAATCTGCACACAGGGTGAGTTCCTGTTGCTCCGTCCCAGCTCCTGCCAACCTTGCAGTTCCAAAGCATGCAAATGCAAGTAGATAAAAAGGTACCACTTTGGTGGGCAGGTAATGGCATTCTGTGCACCTCGGTCTTTAGCCATGCCGGCCACATGACCACGGAGCCTGTCTGCAGACAAATGCTGGCTCCCTCAGCCAGGAAATGGAGATGAGCACCGCCCCCGAGAGTCAGGCATGGCTGGACTTTAATGTCAAGGGGAAACCTTTACCTTTACCTTTATGGCTGAAGCAGACCTGATGTTGTTAGGCAAACACTTCCCTCCTTGCCCACAAAACACAAGCCAATCCTTTACAATGCAGATGTCCCTTGACTTTTCACAGCTACCAGAAAATGTACCTCTAATAAACGTTATTATGCTGCAAAGATAAACCTCTGCTCCTGTAAAGTGAGTTGAACCTAGACTGGAGCTTCAAAAGCTTCTGCCCCCATTTTAATCCTCCTCCACAATCTCCTCCTCCTCCTCCTCCTCTTCTTCTTCAGAATCTGATTGAGGATGCCCTGGAAAGTCAGCAGAGAGGGAGTGGCTGGCCCATTCGCTACACCTGGCATAATGCAAAGCAAGCACTAAGCTTTCACTCCAGTAGGGGACCAGGTCAAGGCAGGCATGGTCAAAATACTCAGAAAAAGCACTGTGAATAGGTCAGGAGCAATACAGCTGAGTCAAGCAGGCCAATAGCAGGGGGAATACATTGCAAGCTGAGGCACTATTGCTGAAAGAACAAGATTCTTCCGAGATTCTATCCAGCAGTGGCTAGGCTGAAACTAGAGGCTTACACAGCTAGGGCCTCTTCAGTCCTGGCCAGGGCTCAGTGGCTATGCACTGCTGGTCCCTCAGCAAAGGAAGAGCTCCTTGCTTCTGGGGAGACCTCCTTTGAAATTAAACACTTCTTTCCTTAGGAGTCCCCCACTCCTGATGGGAATGTACCCAAAGACGAGGGTCCAGGCTTTTCCTGATCTTCTGACACTGGCGCTTCTGGATGCTCTTCGTCTCTTGGAGCTCCTGATCCTCCTCACAGTAGGATTCATCCAGCAGGGGCAACATTTCAACATGTGTGGAGAGCAGGGAAAGCACTTCATGGTTCTGCAACGTGCCATTTTCCTGTTTGTCCCGTCTCCCGGAGAAGTACTGCAGAGATCTGGCAGTGAACTCAACAAGTTTTGGGGGAGTGAAATGATTGCACTTAATTGTCCATGAAAATTTTAGCCAACTGCAGGTGTACTCAATTAACATCTCATTAAAAAAAAGCCCCTCCTGAACTTCAAGTAAGCCGTCAGCCTTGTATAGTGTAAATGAAAGCTATAATTGATAGCTGCAGCCGCTCCAGGTTAAGTGCTTTAATAACACTCTGGCTCTCCAGAGAATGTCAGCTCTGTTTCATCAATATAAAGAATCTGAGCCAAAGAAGTTTCAGAGTTTGAAATGAGTTTTCGGTGACTGCAGCCTGCAACAGGAGAAAGGCGTGGGGGGTGGGGGTGGAGGAGAGGCAGAAGGGGAGATGTGCAGCCAAAAATGGGGGGAAAAACTTCAGGGCAAAAAGCAAAATGCCATGTTTCATAGGGCTAAATATCTCCCAGCTCCCACTGTGGCTTGGGGAGGGCTAGCTCAGCACAGGGGTCCAAGCTTTTGTTTCAGTGCCTCTCCAGCTCCATGAAGCTAACCTGCCCTTGCGTTGCCGGCTCTCACTTTTCCCTGGGGTTTGCCTCTCCCCTGACATTGACCCCAGACTTCTCTCTTATTGTGGCAAAAGCCGTCTCTCTTGGTGCACTGTCCTTCCTGACTTTTTAAAATTTTGTTTCTTAAGATTTTTGTAATGTAAGTAAGCTGAGCTGAAACGAAACAAAACAGCTTTTGTGTTTTGGAACCAAGTCCCAAAATTAGGTCCTTGATCAGCATGCTTTTGCTCATTTCTCTTTTATCTCACTGCTTTGCCTTCTGGAAAAGGAGTGTTTTGCAACTGGCCCTGCTCATGGCAGTAGCCTTGTTCCGACTGGGTGAGCCCCCTTTTGTGAAACACCTCGCACCTGCGGTATTCACCTGTATCTTGCTCTGGCCCAGATAATAGGGATGGTGAAAGAGAAGAGGACTGACCTCCTTCCCACTGGCTCTCTGCCCCCTAGGAAAAGTACCAAGGTAAGAATCAGAAGCAAAGAGGTGAATTCACTGAGGGACGGGGAGCCAATCAGGCTGTTTTGGCCAATGGTCCCCAAAACACAGAGCCGGCAGTGCTTCCCCCATGAAAAATTAAGATGCTCTCCTCAATCCATGCATAGCAATTCAACACTGAAAGGAGACAGAACAGGAATTACACATTAACTGGCTTTTTAGGCATTAATTTCATGTGCAGGACTGTGTATTGGCATAAATGAATTGAAAGCCTCAAGGTCGCGCACCTCAATAAAGTCTAAATGAGTGCAGCCAGGAGTGGAGGGGTTTTGACAGACAAGGTCTCTTAGCGATAATCACAAGGAGTGGCCATCCAGGAGCAAAATCAAAGCTGAGCCTTCAAGCTTGCAGAGAGATTTCTTTCTGTTCCTTGGCATTCCTTTGAACCAGAGAATGTCACTCTTTGCATTTGTGTGAATTTAAACACAGTAGAGACCCTTCCTACTTGCTAAAATGAAAGTTCTCCAGTTTCGAGGTGAGTCCATGGCTCAGATCTGTTCTCCCCCCAGCATACACATAGAAAATCATGCTCACATATCCAGTCCTCCATCAATTGCAATTACCAACTGAAGTCTGGGCTTGATTCAAAGTGCTAACATTGACATTTAAAACCCTAAATGGTTGCGGCCGGGCTATCTGAAGGAATGCCTCCTCCAGTATGTGCCTGCCCAACCCTTGAGATCATCAGCAGAGGTCCGAAGGAAGCAAGGAGGGCGGCTACGAGGGGAAGGGCCCTCTCAGTGGCGGCACCTCATTTGCAGAATCAGCTTCCCAAAAAGGTGTGCCTGGCTTCCACACTTTGCCCCTTTCAGCACCAGCTGAAACCCTTTTTATTCTCCCAATATTTTAATAGTTAGATTTTGATCTTTATTTTTTACTACATGTTTACTGTACCTCTGAGATTGTTCTGGCTGCACCGGCAGAGGGTGGATGATTGTATTATTGTATTTATCAATTTCATTGTTGTGATTTTATCATGAGCTTTATATTCATTATTGCAATTCTGAGGTGTAAACTGCCCAGGGAGTCTTTGGGCTCTACATTTATCACCTCCCTGGATTACAGAGTTCTGGATTTATTTAACTGTTTATTAGATTTATATACTGCCTTTTTTTTTTTTTGAAAGAACTCATAGCAGCTTCCATCCTTCTGCTGCTCTCAATCTATCCCCACAACAGCACCCCTGTGAGGCAGGTTGGGCTGAGAGTCTGCGGCTGGCCCAGAGTCACCCAGTGGGCTCCATGGCTGAGCGGGGACTCGAACCCAGGTCGCCTGAGTCCCAGGCATGTGCTCTTAACTAGGACACTGCACTGGCTCTCCTGTTTTGCTCACATGAGGAGACTGAGGTATTAGTAATTCTCAGCCATTCCATATCTTAACACCAATGCTTTGCACAGAGCACTGAGCTTGCAAAGTTCACTATAGCTTCCCAGTCCAACCAGTTCAGTGCCTCCCTTACCACACCCACACACCCCCTCCGCGTTACCCACGTGCATGAGCAAATTGCTGAAAGCAAAGTGATATGCCTCTCTATAGGTGCCTCTATGAAGATCTCTTCTCGCTGATGCCAGAGAGCGGGACACGGAATAATCAAGTCAAATAGCGACCACCCAGATTCAGGCTGGACATCAGGAAGAGCTTCCCCACTCTCAGAGCAAAACGGCAGTGGGACCAGCTGCCTGGAGAGGTGGGAGGGGGTCTCCCACACTGGAGGCATTCAAGGAGAAACTGGGGAGCCACCTGAGTGGGATGGTGTAACATGGTGTCAGTGAAGTGACAGTGAAGGAGAAGGAGAACTGGGCATGTTCAGCCTTGAGAAGAGAAGACTGAGGGGGGACATGATATCCTTCTATAGGTACCTCAAAGGCTCAAAGAGGAAGGTCAAGATCTGGCCAGGGCGACTTCTTTTACATTGTTATTTATTTTATATTGTTCTTTTTATATTGTTATTTTTGTATTTTATTTTATGTTGTGAGCCGACCCAAGGCTTCGGCGAATGGAGCAGCATAGAAATGTTTTAATTAATAAATAAATAAGATCTCTTCTTGCTGATACCAGAGTGCAGGGCACGGAATAATCAAGTCAAGCTGTGACAACCCAGGTTCAGGCTAGATATCAGGAAAAGCTTCCTCACCGTCAGAACAATACGGCAGTGGAACCAGCTGCCTGGAGAGGTGGGGGGCTCTGCCGCACTGGAGACATTCAAGGAGAAACTGGGCAGCCACCTGAGTGGGATGGTGTAATATGGTGTCCTGTGGGAGTCAAAAGGTGCTGTCCATGGTGCTGAACCTTCCTTGATCCACCCCACTGCGTCCCATGCATGGAAAAGAGGAGAAGCATGGCAGGGCACATGGCCACCTCGAACCATGGGCCTCCTTGGCCAGTGTGCTTAGTGAAAAGAACGTTCTGGTTCAACATCCCCATTCCTGTCCTCCATTTGGGTTCGACTACAGTTTCTAGAATTCCTGCCAAGTAAGCATGCTGACTGCAGTGGCAATCAAAGATCTCTAGAAGACACCACTTCAGAGAAGGATGCTCTAGATCTTACGGTAGGGTTCCATCTGAGCATTCCCACAAGTTCCATCAAAGGCCTTTGGCAGGTTTTCTGTCCCTGAATATGGTTCCTCTACAGAAGAAGGCATAAAGCACGTTGCTATCACTTTCCAGGAAGGGTGGACGCACCAACTCCTTCCAACTACCCAGTGAATAGAAACAGAGTCATGCACAGTCAAATTAGGCTAAATGTCTACAATTTAATTATAATCCAGAATCGATGCAGCTGCATTCTTCTCCGGAAGTGAGCTAAGCATTGATTTTGTAGAGTTTCTCCACTGAATAGAGGTCATTAACAAGGTTGTCCTTTTCTTATCTTTGTCTTATTTATAGGCCTGTCAAGGTATCTCTTTTTCAATCTGTAATTAGTGTAGCAATGTTGTAATATAGTACCAACTCAGGTTGATCCAGCAGGAGGCACCGATTGGGAATGCATCTCTTTCCTTTAAATCCACAAACGGGAACATGGAGAGGTGCCGATTCTCCCGCCGACCCAATTAGCTTCATACACGTTTAAGGGCAAAGCCTTGGCACTGACTAAGAGAGGAAACTGGCAGATCAGCTGCACTGGGGATTTTGTTAGCTAAATAAATCCAGTTTTAGCCAAAAAGAACTCATTGCAAAAAATTATATCCCAACACCAAATGCTACTTTGGCGGGGCGGGGATGGGGAAATGCCCAGATAACATCAGGGAGCAGCTTGGATTCCAGACCACATGTCAATTCTAGCTTTGCCAACTTGATATGACTTTTTGAGAACTGGGATATTGACCAAGCTCTTCGCTTGTATGTGCATTCTTCACTTAGCATTGGAAGAGGGAAGTGATGGAAATCCAAAGTTAAAATGTCAAAGGCAGGGTAAAGAAAACCATTTGGAGGATATTTTCACAGCCAACACGTTTCTGACCTTTCTGGTTTGGCTCCTCTCAAACTCTGTGCAGTTCACCTGT
Organism: Varanus komodoensis; assembly: GCF_004798865.1. NCBI lineage: Eukaryota > Metazoa > Chordata > Lepidosauria > Squamata > Varanidae > Varanus > Varanus komodoensis. The sequence continues at coordinate 7,008,342 of NW_025335684.1, forward strand.
CTTCACCCAAATTTAACGAATGGATTTCCCCTGTTCCTAGCCCAAAGAAAATGAAGTAGTATTGTCAGCCATCCAATCTTATCCAAAAAGGCCAACAAATCCTTATGCAGGAATGGTTGTAGAAGTCCTGCTGCAGAAATAATCCCACTTGTCAAAAGGGTAGGGTCTCTTGTAGTAGATGCTGAAGACACTGCCTTGGAATCCTCCAAACTCAGAGGATGATGGGCATTCTGTGGAAGTGGGAGGCATAGGGAAGCAAAGGCCACCTCCACGCTCCTTCCACCCCAGCGCAGACGTGGGCACCAAACTTCCCATACACTGAGATTTCCTGACTCCTCCACTTCCCACCCTGGTAGATCCACTTGATGTCTTCCAGGGTCATTCTTGCAGCCTTGGAGGCACCACCAGGGTGATTCTTCTACTCCAACTGCGAAGTGGGAAGAGGCTACTTTGAGCAAGTTTTCTGGGTTGGAGACTCTAAAGATTTGTGAAGCCATTTAGGCAGCAACTGTCAGACATTGTGCTCTAAATCTCACTGAATTTCTGGTGCTCACATATCCACAGAGGAGATGAGAGGCATGCTTGAGGATGGTGTTCAAACCATTTTTTAATGTCCACTGAATTAATTTATACTTGCTGGACTATATATGCGGGTCAGAATACTTCCAATGAGTGAGCTTCTTTTCCTGAAAATATGGGAGCAACAGTAGGATGGAACTGATTTGGGAATGGACACATGCAGAACTGGAAGAGCCCAGGAAAGGACTGGTACAGCCATCTGTAGGAGAAGCAACTCTAGGAGGCCTCTGGCCAGACGTGGCTAGTAGATCTTTGGGGAATGATCTATCCATTGCATCTTCCTTGGTGAAGTGAACTCTGCCTTAAACAAATTGTCACTGCCTCCTCTAGACACCCAACTGCCATTCACAGTCCCTTATTCCAAACATCACCCTAAGCAGTATAACCCAAGTCCATAATATGGCAAATCGTATAGCAAACTTTGCAAATATGCAGAACCTATTTTGGGATTCCTGTATAAACAGTCATTTGAACTCCAAGGAGCATCAAGAGTAATTATAATCTCTGCAGAAGCACAGAGATTATAGGAAAGGGCCAGGAAAAGAGGACAAGAAGAACAAAGATCTCTTCTCTCTTGTTGCTGATCTGGGTATTTCCACCAGGAATGTCTTCAGGCAGCTGTGATTACGGACAAGCAGAGCATCTATTAAAAATGAAATAAATAAAGTTTGAACATGTTATTATAGATAAGAACATAGAAACTGCTTTATAACCAGGTAAGAATACCCAAGAAGGTCTCCTAGTCTGGCTGGCAGCAATTCTCCAGTAGGAGTGGAGGAGAATTTTGTTCACTCATTTTTTGATAAGAACATGCCGAATGTTGCAAAGTTCTTCAGAAGAAGGATGGAAAGAAGATTTGAATATGGGTGGAAAACACAACTAACATGTCATTCCTTCCTTCCACCCCTCCCTCTGTCCAGGCTTTGAATCCTTGTGTACTCATGTTTGTGAGAGAGAATTGGGTTGAGCCCTCTCTCTTTCTTCTCCTGGATATACTCTTCATGTTTAACAACTACAACTGAACTCACAACAATTCTGGGAGGTACATGAGGCCGAGAGTCGGTGGCTGGCGCAAGGTCTCCCTGTAGAATTCATACCTGAGAGGGGATTTGAACCTGTGCCCCTGCTGCATTGTAGATGGACACTCTGACCACTACGCCACCTTGGCTCTCCCATGTTACCTGTGACGGAGCAGCAAAAGTACTTTGTGAACTGCTCAGCAATAGCTTTTGTGCTCTCATAGCAGACTGAATGATGAGACTGAAAAGCAGGTGATTTTTGAGCCTGACGTGTAGAATAGAAAAAGAATTATCAGCAGATGGGGATACGTGAACAGTGAATTGGAATACATGGGCAGGTGGGACTAATTCTTCTGAAAGAAAAGGGCTGAATTAATCTGTGTCGCTGTTGTTTTTCTTTAATGATGTCATCACGGTTCAGAAACAAAGCAAGTCTATTGTCTAGTGGTGTGGACTATTTTGAGAAAATTCCTCAGTTCCACGACAGTGACCTAGCTTCATTATGCATTAATTATTTGTCCACAGGCATGCACAGATGCCTTTTGGAAGAATTCTTTGAAGCCTCTGCATTCTGCATTAAAGAAGAGTTTCAGTGGGGGCAAGCCACTCAAGTGCATAATCCCATGACCTCATCTAGGAGGGCTCAGGGGCTCAGCACTGAGGTTCTCGGACCTCAAGGTTTAGCTGCTGTCCAATCCCTCAGGCAGCCAACATGGAAAGAACCACACTGACTGACTCTCCAGGAGCAGGAACATACTTGGAAGAGGAGGAAAGGAGTCATCCTGGACCATGGGGAGTGGAGGATAGAACCATCAACCTCTGCTGATTCCAAATGGCACCCTAAATTCCTTCCTTTCTCCTCCCCAGCACTTTAACTAGACAACCAAAAATGTCCTTCTAGATAAATGCATGGGCATAGTGCAGTGATGGCAGAGAGAGCCACTGCTCTGCCTCAGCCTGGTCATTGGATGCTTGCAGGCCTCTAAGTTCGGAGACTTATATATATTTATGGAGGAGCAATAGGACTGAGCCCTAAAGAACAATCCTTATTTATTAAGGATTTACCAAGTTCACCGTTCCAAGATCCAAATGCAATTCTGATTGCAGTTTGTAGTCAGAAATCCATACTTTTCCAAACTGGTGTTGGAGGGAGGAACTGGCAAAGACCATCCAGTATTAGGACATTTCCCTGGATACCAAGGCCAAGACCATCCACAGTATCACATTCCTGATCACCATGTATGGGTGAGAAGCTTTTATATTGTATGTTTTATATTATATATTTGCATTTTAATGTATATATTTTAAAATGGTATTTTAATTTATTGTTGTAAGCCACCCCGAGGCTTCGGCGAATGGGGCAGCATAAAAATGTTTTAATAAATAAATAAAATAAAAATAAAAGCTGCACAGGGAAGAGAGCAGACAGGAGGAACACTGACAGCTTCATGAATCCCCTGGACCAAGAGAAAGATGAACAAGCAGGTCCTCAACCAAAGCAAACCAGGACTTTCTCCAGAAGTGAAAATGGCAGAATTGAAGCTGTTAAACTTTGGGCCCATCAAACATTTGGAAGCTCTGGCACAGCACAGAGCAGTGAGAACTCATTCCAGAGTTCAGTTCCTTCAGTTTCCCTTCCCTCTGCATTGGGAGTGCCCATTTGCACTTGGATAAAATGCTTCAGATGAATCAAAACAACCTGATAAATGTGTGGCAGTATCTAGATTAACTTGGTGAAGTGTCCTACCACTTCACTGGAAAGTGCTGTGCAGACTGAAAGATAGTGGTCTATATGACTGCATCCATACTTAGCTGTTAAGATCAGATGTTGCACGCCCATCATCCCCTGACAATTGGCCATGCTGTCCAATGAGAGTCAAGGTCCAACGCCATCTGAAGTCCATGAGTCCCCCACCCCTGAGCCAGACATTCTCCCAAGCCTGTGGAATCCCCTTGTGAATAATGCTCTTTCACAGGCAGCAGGGAGAACTGAAAGACGAGTCCGGTGATTGATTTCTATCAGAAGTCCATTCTGGCTCAAGCGCAGCAAGAAGAAAGACATGTTAAAAAAGGGTCATTGTTTTACTCTTTGGTGACACTACAAACAGCTTAGATTTCATAAGGATGCTGACGGCTTTGTCATAACACGAGAGCTGTGCACATTCGCAACCTTGGCTATGTGCCAAGCCGCACGCTCATCCAAGGAATTGCTGGGCCCTCCTGTCGGCCTGTGATCTGGGGACGATCTTGCCCAACCACGCCAAATGTCTTTAGTCATCACCACTTTGGACATGCCATGGAGGAGTTTGCCTCACCCGCCCCAGCAGGCTAATGCTCTGATTCATGCTGTCCCTTCTATATACTCTTCCGAGTTCAACCCTGATTTCTTTTTCCCCAGTTCAGTGTGATGAAGCTACCTAAATATGCCTTAGGCATCCAGAACGGAAGTACACATGCAGACTGCTTCAGGTGATGCCCATGCGGCTGATAAACACCAATCCCCCTTTTGATGCTGCATGCCCTCAAGGAACAGAAGCCCCTGGGGCTTCCCATTGCTTTGTCCCTAAAGCAACCTTGACATTGTTTTGAAGACAAGGAACATCTTTTTTATCCCACAAAACTCTCTTATGGAATGACGCATGGACCATATAAATATGGCTAAAGCCAGGGGGGATGCTATGTCCTACAGGTGCCCATTAAAAGCATACCAAACATGTGCAACGGAGGTCCCAGCACTTGAGCGTCAAAATATTCAATGATGCATATGACTCTTTTGGAGGGTGAGAATTGTGAGCTTGTGTTGGAAATGTCTTCTCCTTGTGGCTGTGCTTGCACTTTCTCGTGCTCCTGCTCCTTCCTCTCTCTGTTCTTCTCCCTCTCCAGTTTCTGTATTGCAAGCATGTACTAAATAGTCTTCCATGTCTATTGGTGTCAATGATTTGGATTTTACCCCCAAGGAAAATTGGGTTAGATCCTAATTTGGTTGGAGTGTTGTGGTTGTTACATGCTACCAGGTCATCTCTGACTTAGGGCGACCCTATGAATGAAAGCTCTCCAAAACGTCCTGTCCTTGACAACCCTGGTCAATTCTTGCGAACTCAAAGCGGTGGCTTCTTTTATGGAGTCCACCTCATAGTTGGTCTACATCCTCTTCTTCTGCCTTTTCCCTAGCCTTGTGGGCTTCTCCACTGAGTATTGTCCTCTCTTGATGTACCCAAAGTATGTCACCTTCAATTTCACCATTTTTTGCTTAGCTCTCAGCTAACCATTGGCAAATGTCTTAAAGAGAATTGCTGTTTAATAGAGGAACAGACTGTCTCAGGAGGTGGTGGACTCTCCTTTGCTAGAAGTAGTTCAGCAGAGGTGAGATGGCCATTTATCATGGATGCCATCTGCACTTGCATGCTGCATTGATCTTGGAGTGGGGGGCGGGGGGGGGGAGACACAGGACGTAAGGGGCGAGCAAATCCAGCCTTCAGTTTGGTTCATCTCAAACTCTGAGAATTTCTTCAGCCTTAAATCTACTTGGTTTTGAACTTAGAGGTTTTTTTCAAAATAAATTTGCATTAGGGTTCATAACATTTGTGTACATTCCCCCTGAGACATGCATTTCTGTGTGCAATTTTGCCGAAGAAACACATTTTTCAAGACACTTTCCTGGTATAACACATTGTCGGATGTTATTTCCCCTAAAAGTGCACATGTTTGTGCTCCATTGCAAAATCTGGAGAAGTACAAATCTCATAGGATAAATGAGCATCATATATGGATATGCAGAATCCCCCATGCTCAGATGCTTCCTGAATTCCCATGTGGAAACTGAATAGCAATGGAGGCGAGCTCTGCCTCTCCATCCTCCCATCGGGCATTTTCACCCATCCACCTGAGGAACTGCGGAGGAGAAGGGAAAGAGCTGGATTGATTCCAGGGTACTTCGTGTCCTGGCTGCCCCATGGCCTCCCCACCAAAACACCCCCTCTTGAGGGCACTTTCCCCATCTCAGACAGAAATACAGGCAGTTCTTTCCATGCCAGCTGAGATGGACCAGAGAGGGGAGGATGGAACTCAGAAGTCCAGCTCTTGGGTCAGAACTCAGCTCCAGCTTCATTTCCGGAAACCAAATATCCTACAGCCATTCAGACCATATCTATGGACCACACAATCCCTCCCTTTTCTTTGCTTCACCAAGTGGTTAAAAAGTACAAAACCAGGCAAGTTTCTATCAAAATGTAAACTGAGCAGTTCTCTTCCTCATGGATTAGGTGACTTCTGATGTCCTTTCAGCACTGTGATTCTTATATTCTTCTCAGTGCTTCCTCAACCGGTGTCTCCATTCTATTTCACTAGGGAACCTAAGAATGACAGAGACAAATTTTTGCCATGCATGTATCCCATTAGTAAAAGAAAAGTTTGGAGAGCCGTTCTGCCAGAGGAGTTGTCTGGAAAGTTTGCCTGTGAGAGCTGTTAAATAGACAACAGGTGCTAAAATCTGTTTCTGGGTGTGGTGGGACCAATTAAAATGGATGTGGAGGTCAGGCAGCATCTTCATGAGAGCAGGACTTTTATCTACATTGTCGATGAAAAGGCCATAGACAGCTGGTTCGATGATGGAAATGTTCATCGTGCAGAACTGTACACGCTGTGGATGTACTCCTTGAAAGTTTGCCATCCACTGTAATCTATGCAGACAGCCTCAACTGCTAATCCATTAAGGCTACCTCAGGTCTCTTCAGACCAGGGGAGAAGGAGTGAAGGCACATGAGGTAGCCCCTTGCTGAAGCTAAGCAGGTATGGGTCTAGCTGATGATTGGAGGGAAGATCTCCTGGGAACTGCAAGTTCCATGATGGCAGAAAGGTGGGAGAGAAATGTAATTAATAAATACAGTCTCAAAAGCTATGCAATCCTTAATAAGCCCAATCATTAATATATTCTACAGTATTCAACATCCATGGTAGCATGGAGACCAGCATGGAGACCCACAGTGGCTTGTAATATGCCTCTGTCTGCTCATTTGATTGACTGATTGATTGATTGATTGATTGATATCCTGTCTTTTTCCTGCAAAGGGCTCAAGGCAGCTTGCATCTCCTCCTCCATCGTATCCCCACAACAACAACCCTGTGAGGTAGGTTGGGCTGAGAGTCTGTGACTGGCCCAAAGTCACCCAGTGGGCTCCATGGCTGAGCGGGGACTAGAACCCAGATCGTCTGAGTCCCAGTCCCGTGCTCTTAACCACGACACCACACTGGCTGCCCATGAGTATGAATAGAACTTGTGTCTGTCTGGAGCAGCCTTAAGATGACTTGATGCCATTGAATTTTCGAGCTGCGGACAGCCTCATAAAGGATCCAGAACAGCCCCTTCCTTAGAGCAAGCGATCCAGAGCTAATGTGTTGCCAGTAGTTGGCTGTCCAGTCTCTGCTTGTGAGGAAGAACCTGTGACCCTTCTTTGCTTCTGGATGTAAAAAGTCCTCCTGCTGTTCAGAGAACACCAGGTATGGTTTCAGGCAAGAGAGGTTGCTGCTCCTTGGGGCCTTCACAGAGGCATCTGGCTGTTGGAAACAAAAGGCTGACCTAGACGGACTGTTATCTTCTTATGTTCCATGCAGTATTAGGGGTCCTTGAGCATGGAAAGCAGATGTTGGAGCTTTGCTTCAACCCAGAAGGTCTCTTCTTATGTTCTCAGATCATACCGTTCTATAGAATGCTGGAGCAGCTACGGCAAAGAGCCGAGCTCATCCTTCTGGGAACCCAACATGCACAACATCACCAAACTCCTACGCCTGCCCCGTTGCCTGAAAGATGAGGCCTTTGTCAAGAGTGTATGACTAACCGGTCTGAGCTTAACCACATCAGTGCTGCAGGATCACACCTGTCATAATATTGAAACGGGGCCTGCCTGTTTGCTCCCGCTCGAACATCACGGCTGTGCATTTCCAATCTCATCATGAAGAAGCATTACTCTGCCAACAGCAGTGTAAAATGGAACGCCGGATTATTGTCAAACAGCAAAACACTTCATACATAGGAGCTTTGCGTAGCTCCATTACGGCAAAAATATGCATTCAGCTCCTGTGTGTTATTCCAGTGGAGACCAGCTCCGCGACAGCATGGCGCAGCTAATTTAGATCAAGCTGTAATGTTCTAAAAAAGCTGGATTCCATCTCCTGTTTCTCTTGTCAGCTGCCAGATGCAGCTCCTTTCTCCTAAATGTTTGTTTTACATCTACCCGTGGCGTGTTGTCACTTTATCATGATTTCAAGGAAAGATATACTTAAAGAACAACATTACAGATCAGACTTTTATAAAAACATGGCCAATTACGCACATTTCTTCCCCACCTTTGTTTTTGGTTGTTTGCTTGTTTTGGGAAAGAAAAGGAAGATGGATGGCAGATGCATCTGCTCAGAGACAGTTACACAGAAGGGTTTTTCCTTTCCTAACATCCCTTCACAAAGTTTTGAACAGGTACAGGATGGAGAGGGTCTCTTTATTATTTGTTTGTTTGTTTGTTTGGAATTGTTGTATGCCGTCCCATTCACATAAGCCTCGGGACGGCTTCCAACATCATAAATAAATACATATATAAATACATACATATAAACTCTAGATACATCCTGGCTCAATATTTAAAACCAATAAATAAAATCAGCAATTATTAAAATATCGTTTAAATAAAAAGGTCTTGGCCTGGCACCGAAAAACAAATAACGACGGTGCCAGGCGGACCTCTCTGGGGAGTGCATTCCATAAGTGGGGCCCCACCACAGAGAAGGCCCTCCTCCGGGTACTCACCCTCCTAATATTGAGGCCCCATCAGTGCAGGTGTTCAAGGAGATGCTGGACATCCACATGGTGGGCATGTCGTGAGCGGAGTTGGCTGGTGCCGGAGGTCAGACTAGATGGCCCGGGAGACCCCTTCTGACTCGCTCTGTTTTCTATTTTTCTATGTTTCTAATATCTTTCATGGAGGGTTCCTGGAGAAGGGCCTCTGCCACCGATCTCAAGGGGTGGGAGGGCAAATATGGACGGAGGTGTTCCTTTAGGTATCCAGGTCCCAAGCCCAATCCCAGGTCTTTGCCTATTTCTGCCCAGAGAACAGGATGTTCATCATGATATTAGAAAAGTCAGAATCCTGACTGTAGTCTCACATTAAGGGGAGCTTTTTCTACGATTCACAACACAGCAGCCAAGCTGGATCTTGTCTAGGAGGCTGTTCCAACACGGGCCAACCAAAGGCCTACAGGAAGGACTGTGGAATTGGACACAAGAGCACCCTCTCCTCCAAGTTCGTCAGTGAGTGGTGTCTTCTGGTACATTACCTCTGATAATGGAGCCATCAAAGTGAGTAGACATGGATAAAATGGTATTCTATGGATATGTGTAAGCCTCTTTGGAAGTCATCCAAGTTGAATTCCATAGTTGAACTGGGTGAAGATGGTGGATTTCCCTAAGAAAGGTGTTCTACAACATTCGTGCCACAGCCAAAAAGTTGAGGCATGTTAAGCAGAGGTAAGGGGTTCCTGAAGGTGGAACTTCTTATTCCAGAAGACCTGGATTTGCTACTAAAATAGCCTCTCTGTGTATTTGGCACAGCAGGTCCACATGTTCCAGAAAACCAAGTTCTGCCTGAAGATAGACATGTTACTTCAATTCTTCGCAATGTCTTGAGTGCTGAATGAGGCAAAACATCATACCTGACTGACACTGTTATGCCCAGGTGAGAAAATATCTATTCACTGACATCCAAGCTGGCCCACGACTAGAAATAAAATGCTACCTCCACTTCCACAAACTTTAGAACAAAACGGCCACTATTGCCTTCCAACCAGAATGAAGTAGGACTAAGAACCACCATGAGAACGCCTGTGAGCATGGGGGCAGCAGGGAACCATGGGAAAAGCCATTGCCATGGCTCCTTGAAGACTCTTTATTTCAGCTTGGTCCGGTCCTAAATGAATCCAGATGTTGAAATTTATTGTTGGAACCCCCACCCCTTTTCTGAGAACTATTCCACCTGCTACTCGTAGGGTTTGCCCAGGGCGCTTTGCTAGCTGAGGCAAAGAACTGGATCACACTTTCTCTGTTCCACCTCCTAAAGCCAACTACATTTATAGCTGAATTCCAACCCTGATTGTAGGGCAGCTTACTCCACCCCATTCTAGGGCTCAACGCTCGTGCAGGGGTATAGGACAGGCACGTGACACCTTCGGCCCTGTCCTCCACAAGAAGAAAGTGGCTGCGGTTGGTCTTGGGGGGAAAGGGAAGGGTCCAGCTGCCCTCCTCCAGCAACTGCCGCCTGAAGCAATCGTCTCACTCAGCTTTGTTAAGGCCAGCCCTGCCAATGGACTACAGATGAGAGAAACGGAAGCAGAAAGAACAGAGGAGGAGAACGGTTTGTCCTCTCCATCCCCTGAAGCTATTTATTGGGTCAATTTTTATTTCAGTGAGAAATATGAGACATGGCATTTCCGAAAGGGTCAAAGCAGGTTACACACTTCCATTTCTGTTGTCAGTCAGTAGCCAACAGACACACACACTGGAGGGCGGAGGCGGGGAGCCCTATCTGAAGCATCTCTCTCAAATGGCACCTTTGATGGTTATATAAAAAGAAGCAGTGTGGCTTAAAAAACAAAATGAAAGAAAATCAAATGCACCACTGTCAAACGATTGATGCTGAGGAAGTGCCACTTTAAAAAATGAGACACAATGGAAATATGAATAATTGAATGGAACTCCTGGCTTTCTGTACTGTAGGAGACATTAGGTTTTGTCTGACGGTCCCTCGGGCCTCTGTAAGTGAAAACACTGTCACATAATGTTTTGCTGTTTCCATGAGCTGCCTACAGAAGCAAGAACAGATTCATTCTTGTTGTCATAAACACCGTCTTGAAAATACCCAAAACCGAGGACTTGTCTTCTTGATGCAACTCAGTCTGGGGTTGGTGAAGGCCTGTGAAGTAATGCTGAAGAACAGTAGCAAAAGCAGCAGGCCGCAAGATTGGAGGGGGCAGAGGGGCAGGGGCAGGAAATAACACTATGCATTTTCCTGGCATCATTGTCCAGGATAGATAATTCGACAGAGTGCCACAGCTCCTTAGCACAGAGTTGTTGGTTCTCGTTCGGAAGGAGGCAGAAGATCACATGTAGGCCCCTGAAACCGGAAATCCAGATTTCTAATTGTGGAAGGGATCATGCTTTCGTTTGGGTTTGGGATGCTCCCCACAGGCACTGGCTCCTTCCCTTCCCTTTTACAGTTCTTTGTTGTTGTTGTTGTCGGCTCCCTTGTCACTGCCACCCTTTTGCCTCCCCCAGAATGGCCCAGATGGAGTTGTTTTCATGCACTGTGGGAGGACAGCTTGGCTGATGCCAGCAGTTGCTGATACATAACTAAGAACTGGCCTTTTCCAGTGGCCTCAAAGCTTTTTGGCCTGCCGGTATTGTTTGCTGCCCCCCTCCTACGCACCGTTGGTATGCAAAGGTTCTTCTGTGCCTGCGATAAATCAGTCTGGTCTAGATGTCATGCCTTAATCCCACTTGGCTCAGAGGAAGATTCAGATGGGAGAGCTCCTCGGCATCATCACCATCATTTCCATTGTCATCGTCACCATCCTCATCCTCATCATCACCACATGGCATTTATATCCTGTCTTTTCTCCCCTCTTGGCCCATCCAGACCCAGCATTGCCTGCACTGGCTGGCAGTGGCTCTCCAGGGCTTTAGGCAGGAGTTCTTCCAGCATGATTTGGACATGCAAGATGGCACTGGGGACCTTCCGATGAAAAGCTGCGACTCTGCAACCAAGTCCTGGCCCCTCAAACGATGATGAGTCAGAAAGCATGAGAGCTACGAGCAGCTACTGTGAGCCAGCCAGAGATGAAAATGATTGGACGGGCTAGAAATATCCCAAATAAGTAAATAAATAAATAAAACTATTATTAATTTATTTCATTTCTATACCACCTATAGCCAAAGATCCCTGGGCAGTTTACGAAAAAGTAAAAAAAAAAAAAACCAAAAAAAATTAGCATACAATAGAGTAAAGATATTAACAGGAATTTAAAATTAATTGAAAACAGCATAAAACATTGAAAGAGAATAAAAAGATATGACTGAAAATAAAAGGAAGGCACCTGGATAATCATGTCAGGCCCCTGAATGACCAGGGAGGTCTTTAAAGTCCTCCACAAAGAGGGCTGCCTTAACCTGGTGCCCAAAAGATGGCAAATGGGGCCCCAGCCCACCGCAGCGCCGAGGAAGCGAGACCAGCACAGGAGAGGCTCTCTCCCCAGTTGCCGCCCTCCAAGACTCTCATGGGGTTGTCACTCAGAGAAAGGCCCCAGCAAATCTCCAGCGTCTCCTGGGCACTATTTGCTGCTAGTCGCAAAGTTGCATCTGACCCATCGCAACCCCATGGACAACATTCCTCCAGGCCTTCCTGTCCTCCGCCATCCCTGGAGTCCACTTAAGTTCACGCTGACTGTTTCAGTGATTCCATCCAGCCACTTCATCCTCTGTCGTCCCCTTCTCCTTTTGCCATCAATCGTACCCAGCACTGGGGTCTTCTCCAATGAGTCCCTTCTTCTCCTTAGGTGGCCAAAGTATCTGAGTTTCATCTTGAGTATCTGGCCTTCTAAAGAGTAGTCAGGGTTGATCTCCTCTAGGAATGACTGGTTTGATCTCCTTGCGGTCCAAGGGACTCTCAGGAGTCTCCTCCAGCACCACAATTCAAAGGCCTCAATCCTTTGGCGCTCAGCCTTCCTTATGGTCCAGCTTTCACAGCCGTACATTGCAACTGGGAAAACCATAGCCTTGACTATACGCACTTTTGTTGGCAGGGTGATGTCTCTGCTTTTAAGTATGCTGTCTAGTGCACATCCACCATCCTCCGGAGTCCACCCAAGCCCACACTCACCACCCCAGTGACCCCATCCAGCACCTCATCCTCTGCCGTCGCCTTCTTCTTTTGCCATTTACTGTTCCCAGCATTAGGCTCTTCTCCAGGGAGTCCTATTGTATGAGGACTAATACTGAAGGGTTCCTCTCCATTGCTGATTTCTGGAGGTGGTCTTTGTTTTATGTGTTTTCAACCCCTGTGGCCATCATTCCCTAAGGGTTTTATTTGCTTAAACACACAGGCATGCACAGGGCTTCTTTTCTTTTTGTAAAGAATATGTTTTCACAAATGCATGCCCACCAGAGCGGGGAGAAGCCCAATAAAATATTTCTAAGTGGAGAGGATACAAAGGCAACATTGCCAAAAAGCTCTCATCTCAGCAGCGATACTTCTCACGGCTCTCTCTAACAAATGGAGTTTTCTTTTAAGAAGAAAGGAAAGGCAAGTTTAAATAGATACATTTTAGAAAGTGTACTGATGTTCAGAGATGCAGCCTGGCTGGAAGATGCATACTTCAAGGATGGAGATAACCCCAGTGTCACTTCCCCGAAGAAATCCATATGCTGCCTGGGATTTTGGGTTCAGTTGCCTCCCCCTTGGCCTCTTTAGCCTCTGGATCCATATTTCAAGTGGGTTGACCTGATTTGCCTTTGCAGTAACAACACAGACAGTATACTCAAAGATGGCAGACCTTGGCCTGGGACACCATCCGTGATGGGACAACGGAGGCGTGAAGGCAATGCTTCCTTTTGCTTACCCAAAGATGAAAAGGGAAAACCAGACTTGCTCCTCCTCCTTTTTATTCTTACCTCATGTGTAGCATGAAAGAAACTCTTGGAGTGATTCTTGTAAAAGCCAAAGATCATGGATCGGTTCAGATGGCAGGTCCTTTGCAGTGATGTGGTGGAGACGAAGGTCACAGGCACACACGATCAACAACTGTCCGTGGTGCTGAAGGTCCCCCAAAGAAGCCTGCCAACCAGGAACACCACAGGTAGCTCTCCCGAAGCTCGAAAGGAAACCTGAGCGAGCAGTGACTGAGGAAGTAATGGATCTTGGGGTTACACTTGGACAGCTCGATGAAGCACTTCAGCTTGAAAAAGGAGAACTCCATATTAGGCCTAATTTGGAAAGGAATTGAACATAAAACAGCCAAGATCCTACTCCCATTATACAGATCTTTGGTGTGGCCACACTGAAAATTTTGTCTTATCTGAAAAAGGGGATTAATGAGTTGGAAAAAGTGAAGAGGGGGCGACTGAACTGATGAAGGGCTGGAACAATTTTCCTATGAGGAATTGTTACAACAACTGGAATTGTTTAGGTTAGGAGATAGCAGAGTAAGGAGAGACATAATAAAGGTGTTTAAAATTATTCATGTTGGGAGAAACTGGAGAGGGAGACATTTTCTGCCCTCTCCCATAATACTCAAACCTGGGAATATCCTGTGAAGTAGATTGGTGGGTGACTCAGGGCAAATAGAAGGAAGGACTTAGAAACAGAGAAACAGAGCAAGTCAGAAGGGGTCTCCTGGGCCATCTAGTCTGACCCCCAGCTCCAGGCAGCTGGATAAGTCTAGCATATCCTTGAACACCCACACTGATGGGGCCTCAACCACCTCCCGTGGAAGTCCATTCCACACGCTGGGGGTCCTGACTGTCAGGAAGTCTTCTTCACATAGCGCATAATAATGGAATTCCCTTCCAGAAAGTGTAGCATTGGCCACCACTTTGGGTGGCTCCAAAAGGGGACTGAAGCAATTCATGAGAAAAAGCTACCATGGCTACTAGCCTTGCTGGTTATGTGCTGCCTCCGATATCAGAGGCACCATGCCTATGTACTCCCAGTTGCTGAGCAGCTTGGGTGGGAAGGACCCCTGTGCCAGTCCTGCTGAGGGATCCTGTGAGCAGCTGGTTTGCCACTGCGTGAACAGTGCTGGCCTGGCTGGACCTTGGGTCTGATCCCACATGGCTTTCCTTATGCTCGTCAAAGCGGCAATGGATGGGGAGCCCCTCTGGCAAAAAAGGTTACCCATCCCACTGCCAATGCTGCTTTATGAGCCAGGATGGTGATGTCGCGAGCCACCCTCTCCTTCATTTCCACATTCCCTCCGAGCTTTGCTGCGATCCTTCAATATCTGGGACGAAGTGAATTCCCCAGCAGCCATCTATTTTCCCTCATTACAAAATAAGGCTTTGGGGGTAGTTTGGCCTCAAACAGAGAATTAAGACCCCAGAGAAGACCTCCCTTTAGCACATGAAAGCTCCTAGACCTGGTTTCTTCATGTGGATCTACAGAGCCACCTAAACTTCTCAATTCTTCTGGGGGCATGATTGTCACAATGAATAGCTGCATTTCAACATCTGCCGGTTGACCACTGTCCATTGGAAAGGTAGTTGTCCCGAAACAAGCGACAGCACAAAGTCACAGCCCCATGGAAACCCACATGGAGACCGACAGCTTCTTTCTGGAGCCCAAAGCATGGCAGGGGGCGTTTCTGAGAACTGAGTCCATCAGCAACATGAATCAGAGCCATAATATCTTGCAATGGCTCCAAGATACAAAGTTTTTAAAGAGCTGAGCAGAACTGTGTGCAGCAGTTCACCAATGCGCTGCCAAGTGATAATTATTCACAGAAATTAAGAGGTCAAGTAATTATTAATAATGAATGGATCCTAGAAATTCACCATCTGTTTGCAAACAATCCATTGGCAGATAAAAGGGAGCAAAACTCATTGAATAAATTATAATTCACACCAGATTATTTCCCTGCTCAGTTAATTAGCTTCCTGTTATTAAGAGATACTTTTTCCCCCTCTTCTCCTTGAAAATCCTTTGACATTTTCTGGCTTGCCCAATTAACTGTCACCACCCCATGCCCAGAAAGAAACGACTGTCTGAATAACCTTTTCCATAAGGGCTGAACACCTTTGCTTATCAGCAGTCCCTGCACAGCGCAGGACAAACATTCTTCTTTATCTGAATGCAACAGTTCCCAATTCCAAGCTCATGGTCCATTACCACTGCTTTCAGAAAGGTATGAATTAGGCCTGTACCATAAATCTTTCAGATTTGAATAGTTACGGGCATATTATGCCGTGCAGGAGGTGTGTGCCGGGGTGGGGTGAGGGGAAGAGAGATTTATTTCTAACTGGACTTCATGCAAAAAGGTCAATTTCCATGTTGCCTGGCTATCAATCCCGTCAAGGAAGCACCAGAAATGTGGCGTGGTTTTCCTGGTGCAAGGCACCTACCGCTGATTGTCGTCTGTTTATCTGCCTGGGTGCATGGCCAGAGAAAGCTTGTGCCGAAGATGTAGATAGACAGACAGGACTGCTTCCAGCTGCCAGGCAGCTATTTCCTCCCTTAGAATCACGGCTCCATGGAGCTGGACTGAAAATAAACTGCCCAGCCTTTTGCAGACAGAGAGGTTCTGCTTTGGCAGTGTTCCTAAAAGGCAGCCCTTGCTACTGAAGGGGGTGTCTCCACCTTCGAAATTTCCCTAAGACGCTTCAAACAGATCAAACCATCGGGAAGTTCTTTCTCGTGTTTCATCAAAATCCTCTTCCGTTACTGGTAGAAACACTCTTTCCTTTCCTTGGGAAGAGAAAATACTCCAGGCAGCAGAGAGTTCCTTTTTGAAACTTCATTGCAATAAAGGGAGTCAGAGGGTTTCCTCCTCCTTGCCAGCTTGCTGAGCACATGTTCACATCCCATAATTATGCCCTTTCCCCAGCTGCTTCTCCCCCCACCCCTTTTCCCCTCATTGGCCAGGGTATTGGGAGGTTACAATCTTTTCCATCCGCCACATCCATTCTGTGCCACTCCAATACCTGTTCTTCACTCCCACTTCATCCCTCCCAGGTGAATTATCATGAGCTTATTTCCTATGCAGAGGGTGTTTGTTAATAGTCATGAGGTCACTGAGCAAGGGTCCTGCTATCTTGTGTACCTGACAATTCCCTCTGCCATCTGATCTCAGCCCCCTCCTCCTATGGCTAAGGAATTCTCTTTGCTACATTTTTGCTCTTCCTGCTTCCTTGTTTCAAATCATCCTCTCATCCAATCAGTTACCTTGGAGATCCTTGGTTTAGCTCCTGCCAAACCCTCCAGGTATTCAAAAGCAGCTGTCCGGTTTTCCCGAAATTGCCTCTTCTCTGAAAGCCACCATGGTGTCCCGGTTAGCAATTCCACTGGAACCGAGAGAGACTGGAGTTCTGGTTTCCCCTTGGCCATGAAGCACTGGGTGACTTGGGGCCAGTCTCTCCTCTCAGCCTGATGAACCACACGGGAGCGTTGTGACTCCCATACATCACCTTGGGTGGCTTGGAGGCACCTTGGACTGCTCAGGGGAGAGGTGCATAGCAAGCAAAGACAGCCAGCTGGCTCCTTCAGCACTTCCTTGTGCTGTCCATCTCTGCAGCCCCATCCAAGAAATGTTCCTGAAGCTCGTTAGTGCCAAAATCTGCCAGAGTGATGATGGTGTCATCGCTCTATGTCTTAGGGAGAACTTTCTCCCATAAACACCTATGGGTACTCCCTTTTATCTGTTCCAAATCTTGTGCTAATTTATTTAATCAGCTAGTTCACAACACTGGTATTTATGACAGGGGGAGTAGGGGAGCATTATCTGCTCTTTCTTTTCATGCTATTTGTAATTGTAATCAAAAGCTCAGCACGATTTAACACACATGCCTTCAACGACAACAAAAGGTGTGTTCGGTTGAGGGGGAGGGTGGCCCATGATTAAGCAATGCCTCTGAGGATGCACAAAGCCACTCTGACTTGGAAAGATGCGCACAACTCTTGCTTCTCTCCACAATGTCTGATATTAAAGCAACTTGGTGGTGTTTCTTTTGGGGGTATATCTAAAACTAGCAAATACCTGGCCTTTTTTCAGGGGAGTTACTATCTACCAAGGATAGGTCTATGATGGAGCAGTCCTCAATTTCTGATTTAAAAAATGCAAATTCTCTCCTACCCCAGATTACACAATTAATTCATTAAATGGGAAAATAGAAAGTAATATGTTGAAAAGCATTAGTAGAGACTACTACACAAGTTTATTAAGTATAATACACAACACCAAAATGAACCAAGCCTAAGATTGGCAAAACTGAAAAACTGACAGAAACTGAAGTCAATCATTTTATCTATCCCAGCTGGAATCCTCTGGACCCAAATCCTCCTGCTCCCTGGATTTCCTGGGAATTCCCTCGGGATCAGGGGATTTATTTATGTTTTTATTTTATAGCCCACCTTTTTGTCCTTGAAAGAACTCAAGGATTCTAACATAATCTTTCTTTTCCTCTCATTGTAATCCTCACAATAACAGCCCTCAGTAAAAATGAAACATATAACTAATAATCCCTGTGATTAGGCTACAAGCCAGCCCCAAAGTCATCCACTGAGCTTCGGGGCTGACTGGGGACTAGAACCAACATCTCCTGGATCCCAGTTCAACACTCTAACCACTACACCACACTGGGATGGTGCTACATCAGCCCTGGAGCCGCCATCTTTATTTTCCTTCCCATGGATGAACCAGGGCTCACACCAGCTCTTGTAGATGAGCCAAGATGCCAGTCTAGTCTGCCATCTTCTCCCCACACCATAAAATCTTTGTTTCCTCCAAGCTCAGCTACAATCCTCACAGTAGCTGGAGAAAAATGGGTTTTGTCAGCAGCATTGAATGGTCCTGCATTGGCATGCAAAGGATTTGAGATGGCTTGGTCTTGACTGGCTTTACAAGAGATCTATTCCTACAAGAGATCTACTCCTCTGCTATTCCTAGCAGAGATGCGTTTTGGGTCAAGGTTTGCACCTTCTGAATGGAGCACAGACTCTGACACAATTTTTGGAAAAGTGTGCAGAGGTACACTTTAATGAATGGGAGAAGACGCATCAGAGACGCAGAGATGCATTCAAAGATGCATGCATCTGATGCTTACAGTTGAACAATCTGCAAAATATATGCCTAGATGTGCATGCAAAGACAGAAGCGAAACTAAGTATGCCATCTGGTCAGAAAAAGTTTTGGGATAGACCTCAGAGAACCTTGGCCAATTTGCAGCTGGTCGAGGGGAAGAGTGCGAAAACAGGTTTTCTGATGTGCGTTGAAACGGTCTGAATTGTTGGACTCCTCTTGGCAGACGTGGCCGCAGGGACTGCCGTGATAAATTCCTGCAGTTCAGAGTTTACCACTACCCCACTGCTCATGGGAGAGGAAAATCTGAAGGGGTATTTTAGAAACTGGTGAACTGCCCCCACCATCTTCTCTACAAGCACAAGCTGAGAAGGATTTGGGATTTAACAGATGCTGCATCATAGGTTCTCTTCCTGCCCCAGGCCTTCAGGGTGGCTCTGCCCCTCTAATTGAGAATGTTCACTACTCTGTGCTCCCTGTGCACCTTGTCTCTCACTAAATTAACACCTTCTGCCTTCTCCCACAATGGCATCTTGGATGGTTCACTTAAGGTGCACCCAGCAAAACAAAGGAGCATTGTCTGAGTTCATTTAGCCTCTGATTTTCATACCAGACATCACCAATGCACAATGCCAGTCATACTCTTTTCCATCTGCTCCATTTTGCACAGCCCATACAGGCTGTCTCGGGAGACTGGCTTTAGACGTTGATCTACTGATGTGGGACACCCTGTTCACACCATCCCTGGGTTTCCTTGCTCCTGTCTGCTTCAGAGAACACCGAAATGACAAAAGCATGTGAGTAGGTGTGATTGTGCAAGTCCTGGAACTCTGCCACCAACTGCTTCCATGGGCAAAGCTTGGGAAAAATGCATGCACGCACACACGCACGCACACACACATGTGTTCAGATTTATGGAATGACCTATCAGTCTGTGGTGTACTATCCAAAAATGAAACTGAACCTTACAGAGGTGACCAAGAGAACCCTGGGAGATCCAGGCAAGGGACCACCAAGGGCAGAAGTGTTGAAGCTCAGGTCCATGGGATAAACCTGGCCCCTCAGAGCTCCCAATTTGGTATTTCTGTCCTCTGGGGTTTCCCAAATGGTCGTGCCCGCTCCCCCTTTCCTTATTTACCAGCTATTTGGTAGTTTCCTGGCTCACATACTATCTAACAATGCCTCTCCTCGGGCACTGTCAAGAACTTTTAGCTCACCTATGCCGAGGGCTGCTCAGCTCCTTCTGTGCTTTGCCCCCAATGGAGAACAGGCCCCTCAAGAGTTTCACTGAAATGGAATTCGGCCCCTGGGCGAAAGAGATGTGAGACCCACGATCCTGGGCTTTGCACTGGCACCCAGCAGATGCCTCAGGAAATCCTAGGGCTCTGTAAAAATGACGGGGTCTGCAGTGGCCACCTGCTCCATCATCCAGCTGGAGTGAAAGTATCATCCAGCCTGAGGACCAAAGAGAACAATGACTCAGGAATGTGTGGATATCTTCATGCAGATGTATGAATGCCAACTCAGTGCAGAATTGTGGGTTGGTGGATGGAAAGGCAGTTCATCTCACCGTGCTGTGAAGCTCTGACCTTGGTGGTGCTTTTTCCACATTCGGATGTTCAGGTGCAACCTATGGACGGGCTAGTTTTGGTGGAGGTTTTTCTTTGAACTCATATTGGGCAGGAGAGCCAGCAAATTAGGAATACATGAGAAACTGGTTTCAGATAGTTTTTGACCAGGATTTGCCTGGTTCACACCCTCCAGACTGAATACACCAACTGAGGTCCAAGACTGTAGATGACTGAACCAAAAGCAATGCTTTTGACAGCACGTATACACATGTCCACCTAAGTAAGACCTACTCCAGCCATGGGATAGACCGCATTGTTTATCTTTTCAGATTCTTTTGTACAAAATTCTCAAACCAGGAATATGCTGCAAGGCACAGTTATGGTTTTGTTCAGGGATTCATGTTCTCCACCATCCATTTCTCTCCTTTAACAACAGTTCAGAATTCAGGCCTCTCTATCTGGAAACTTTTTTGTTTTAAGATACAGTAAAAAGCATCTGTTCTAACAGATTTAAGTGAGCTCGTGAAAAGTTGTAAAGCACAATCAATATTAATAACAGTTCATCTTATCAAATATGGCAGCCCCAGGAGTTGGCACAAGAAAGACAGAGCACACCGCTCAGTGGAAAACTTGATGCATTAGCAATGCAACAAAACGGAAGGGGAACTTGAGGCCAGGGGGTGAGTCTCTGATTTGTCCTTGAAGACAAAACAAATTCAATTGTTCATGCTAATTTGTTAGTATGTGGTTCTAGAATGCCTTGGAGTCCAAGAATACCAAATGCTGCTTCAAAAACAAGAAGCTTAAATCATCTTTGCACAACCCATGTTCTCCACAACCTATGTTGACATGCAGCTAAAAAACGCACTTGCTCAAAAGTTTCTAGGAAAGCTTTTGAGACTTTGAGGCCTATGGGTAAGTAGTCAGACTTCCCACCCCCCCATAAGTTTGGATCTCTCCAGCTTTGAGTTCTTGGTGGCTCTCAGACAAGTTCACCCCTGTGAATTTCATGGCCCAGTGGGATCCAGGGTTCTGTGAGAAATCCATGTTGAGCATCGGAATCCATTGGATCCCTACACTTAGCACCCTTTACCTGCAGCTGTGAATCCAAGTTTCTGGGGAGTGCACCAGTCTACTCACCAAGAACTCCGCAGGAATATAAAGCTTACATATCTCTCTGTGTGTGTAAATGTATGGGCATTTCTCAAAAGTTTCCCATGCGCATTTGGCAGCTGTAGGCATGCCGCTGGATGCACGGAGTCAGGCTCTGAAAACTTGACCTTGGATTGTATCTGAGCCCATGTTTGGTCCGGGTGATACGGCTTGGAGCACAGTCCTGTTCAGAAATGCTCTGCAACGTGTTTTGCACACATCCCTACCCCTGGATTACAGGTGGTGCATTACCTGCTACACCTGTCCAGAGCCTCACTGACCTCTCACGGCACATACTTCACTTTCCATGCATTAAATAGCTGATAAAATAATCTTCTGCACCAATGTGTTGCCCATAACTCTCCAGCAATTATTTTTTCCAGAGAAAACAGACAAGTATAACCGCACTTAGGCCAAATGGATAGGCTTAAGAACCAAAGAGAGACGGAAAATTGAGTAAAGCAACCTCACAGCCCTTTTGCTGCGTCTTTCCCGTGTGCGTGAGCACACGCACACAGACACGGGGCTGCTTGGTGGGTTCTCTCCAGGCATCGGAGCACTGAATAAATATACTTCATCTTCTTTGGCTGAGATGTGTGTGTGTGTGCATTAACCTTCCACTAAGATTCTGTTTGTGACAAGCATCACAGAAGTCTGGAGAGAAGACATGCCCAAAGGTTTTTACCTGCTCAAGGAAAGAAAAGCAGAGCCGTTATTGTCTAATAAACAATGCATCTATAATGCGATTCATTTCACTGGCAGGAATGAATCACTCCCAGAGGAAGCTGATTCAGCGCCATTTCTGGAGGCTGTTTTTTCAGTTGACGGTGAACCAGTCGCAGGCTAAGTTTGCATTCTGCAAATGTAACCAATTACGGAGCTCTTCTTTATTTGTAGAATTCTCCTTTTTTAATGTTCCCGTGACCTGGAAAACCTAATGCTCGTGGGCGATTTACACTGGGCTGAACAAAAACTCTTCCAACATAGACTATGGGATGCCACTTCGAAATCAGAGGATGTTACATGTTCCAAAGCAGATGCGCTTACCTTGCCGAAATAAAAATACTTGTGGTAACATGGTGGGATATTTCCGTAGAAAGAGGGGGCCAGCTTCTCCTCTCTTTGTGCCCCAATTCCTCAGGTTGCTATCAGTCTCCCACAAGACTGCCAACATTAAAGCTTCCCTAGTGCGTTGGTGAGAGAGAGCTATTGTGCAACAAATCTCCACCGACACCCCCAAATGCTTGCAAGCCCTTCGCACGTCATATGTCCACCCCATGGCGACAGTCCATCTGCAAGCCAGAACTGCTTTGAAACATGGAAACGTAGAAACAGAGCAAGTCAGAAGGGGTCTCCCAGGTCATCTAGTCTGACCTCCCACTCTAGCCAGCTCCACTCATGTCATGCCCGCCACGTGCATGTCCAGCCTCACCAAGGGGGGCTCAACAACCTCTCGTGGAAGCCCATTCCACACCCTCAGGGTACTAACTGTCAGGAAGTGCTTCCTGGCATCCAAATTGAACCTTGGCTCCCTGAGCTTGGCCCTGTTGGAGCATGTCCTGCCCTCTTCTGCAGGAAAGAACAGGTCTCTACCCACCTCCGTGTGACATCCCCTCACATACCTGTATGTCACCAACAGATCTCCTCGGAGTCTCCTTTTCTCCAGGCTGAGGAGACCCAATTCCCTCAGTCTCGCCTCATACAGCTTTCCCTGCAATCCGCCCACCATCCTTGTGGCCCTACGCTGCACTGACTCTAACCTGGCTATATCCTTCATGCAATGAGGGGCCCAGAACTGAACACTATGCTCCAGTTGCGGGCGCACCAGAATCGTGTAGAGTGGCAGTGATACCTCTCTCGATCTAGAAGCCACACTTCTGGCTTTGCAACCAGGGGTGGCGTTCGCCCTCTTGGCCGCCGCGTCTCAACACAACCTGGATGGGAGCACCATTTTCTGGATCTCACCCTCTGTGCCTTTTCCCACAATGCTTTGGCATCCCAAGACAAATTACTTTTCCACAGCATGTCTCCTCCAAACCATATAACCGGCTGATTTGCCATCCATCAGCCGAACGCGGGATATTTATGAAGGCATTTGGGATTCTGTTTGGATCTCCCCACACTGGCGGCCTCAGAAGGAACGACGCAATAACTCCTGGAACTACTCATCCATTTCCTGCTTAGGGCTATTTTTGTACAATGGTCCTTTTATGGTGCCACTAAAGGCTCCACATACCAGCACTTTGCACCAGTGCAGCAGTTTTACTGACAAGCAAAGACAGGAGGGAAAACTGCTGATACACACAATTATGGGCGTTCCGCACCTATCAAATTGGTGAGAATTTCTGCAGAGGTCTGGGGGCTCTTTAGTGGAGACGTTGGAAAAGAACCCATGGCTTAGACCTGTCAGATGTTAGACCCCAGTCCCAGTACGTGTAGAATCATTCCCCACCAATAAAAATGTTTTAATAAATAATAAATAAAAATAATTCAAGAGGCAAGAGTTGAAAAGTATAACTGGGGAGGTTAATTGCTTTGCTACCCATCATGGCAGGAGAAGTGAGGAGGCTGGAGACTAAAAGGAAGAACCAAATAGGCCAGAGAGGGGGGGGAACCTTTATGAAGGCATTCTCATGCACGCAGCTTTGACTCTTGGTAAACAAAACACCATTTCCTAAACCTGGCCCAAGAAGCCTGATCATCAGGTAAGATGCATACCATGGAAATCTTGGATTTTCCTGCTAGGATCTTGATGACATCCTCTTGAGCTTGCAGACTCTCTGAAGATATAAGAAAAGAACTCAGTGCCAACATTCAGCAAGCACCCCTAAACTTCTAAGGCCAACTAATGTGACATGGCCAGATTGAAACTGTAAAACCACAATTCAAACATAATAGGCAACAGAACCGAAATCTAACAGTTGCCTCAGATGTGAGGAATCTCCTGTCTCCTAACATCATCCCCGCTTGCTCTCAGTCCACACCTTTGCGCAAACAACCCCTTTACAATGAAATCTTACACATGTTTACCTGAAGGTAAGTTCTGGTTTCTAGTAGAAATTCATTTCAGTTTGTTTTTGTTGAGTTTTTACCCAGTTCACACCTTCTGGACCCCCCACAGGATCCAATGCAATCGACAGTCAGAGTCTATTTTTTCTGAGCTTGCAATGGGATTTGCAGACCAAAAAGAATTTGGCAGTGGAAGTGCATTTGTTACATGCTTGAAAAAGGTGCACTCGTGGAAAATACACATGAATGCATTTTAATCAATGGCAGAAGTAAACCTCCATTTAAAGACGCACATGAGACAGCTTTGGCTACTGGGTAGACTAGGAATAAAATATATCATTGATGACTCTGTTGTTGGTTCAAACATCCAGTAAAATGCATATAAAATGCATAAATTTTCAAATAATAGGGAAAATAAAGCCAATCTCACACTCTGGAATGGACACAAATCAGAACTCACTTCAGAATGCATTTGGGAAACATAGAGGAGCTCAAGTTTTGCTGAGTTCATGGAAGAGTTGGGAAGGAAGGGGCCAAGAAGGCCATGCAGCCAACCCCCTGCTGGTGCAGAACACCAGTTAATCCATCCCTATTTTCCAGTAAAAGATAAAAATAAAGGAGTGCCTGAAGAGTTTACTCTGCTTAACCAGCAGCAAACAGGGAGCAGTGCTCACCTCCGTTTCTAAGGCCATGAGCCAGTGCTGTCCGAAGACGATCCCCTGGTCATGTGGCCAGCAAGACATCACGGAGCGCTGTCACCTTCCCACCAAGCTAGTACCTATTTATCTGCTCACATTATGTGCTTTTGAACTGCTCGGTTGGCCAGGAGCTAGGGGCAAACCATGGGAGCTCACTCCATCGGGCGGACGCTGAACTGCTGGAGTGCAAACATTTCTGAATGACAGTTCCAGTGTCATTAAGCCACCGGGCCACCGCTTCCCCTTTTCTAGTGCCTCTGCTTAAAAGATGGCCACTTGGGCCATCCTTCAGAGAAGGCCCTTGGGGTCCCTCATCATGGCAGAAACGCTGCCCCAAGAGTGGAAAGCGGAAGGGAGGCATGCTGCGGCCCATTGCTGGAGCCCAGAGGCCAAGGGCCATGGGGCCATGCCCTGCCCTTCCTCCCAGCTGGCACCCATCACAACAGCCTGTTTTGCCCCCCACCCCCCTTGCCAGGAAAAGCATCTGCCTTCGACTGGACCCTGCACTGGGAAAACTGGGCTTCTGGGAGGCTGTACCTCCGATGGACCAGAAATGCAGCGCGGAAAGAAGGATGAACATCCTGTGCGCATTAGGAAGGCTGTGAAAAACCTCATTCCGGTCTGTGCCCCATGTGCAACCCAAACATGAGGAGTGTAATTCTCACGCTTGATGTCCCAAGCTTGCTTTTGAGTTTGAATGAGCAGCCTTGCAAAACTTCTGGAAATGTGCAGCCCCTTCCAAAGAGCATTCTGATGCTTTCGCCTAAGGGGGCAATGCTTGGAAAAGTTTGCACTTTTCATGTTCGAAACTGCACAATGTTCTCTGGAAGCAAAAACAAGGCAAGACAAGCATCATGGTGGGAAGGAGAGAAAGAGTTTGCATGTTGCTAATTCTCCCATCTCTACAGATGCATCTCTTGGTTGCTGTTTATCTTGTTACCTGCTGCCTGTGAGCCTCTTTGAGCATCTGTAAAATGAATTTGTCTCGCAATGAAGAAATGAGTTCAAGAGAAAAAGAAATCTTCCCTAAACATTCTATATGTGCTCCCTCCCGATTGTGTGTCCATTTGTGCTTCCGGCTGGGCAGTTGATTGGTTCATTCTGGACAGGAAGCTGTTTCAGTCCTTCAATTAAAACTCCACCGAATGCAGCGTGGTTATCTTTTAATAAGCAAGCCCCACATTTGGGGAGAATAAAGAAAAGAGGCAACTTCTGAATGTCCCACCGCCATTTCTCACCCTGGGCTGTGAATCGGATTTCTCCTTGCCGCTATAATTTACAATCACTTATCACGTTACTTACTTAATTGTCTTTTCAGAGTGTACTCAATTACAAAATTAGAATCCTTATCTCGTGATGCCAGCCACGCTCTCCACAGAACCCCATAAAACGTGGAAATTGGCTCTGAAGAATATTTTCCTTGCTCTTTCCTCAGTTCATCAAAACAGTCACCCTTACATCAATGCTGAGGAAGAGGGTTTCCTCATTGGCTGGCAGCAGAAGGAATTAGCTCATTTGACCCAGCTGTTTATTTCCAAGGAGCAAGAGGTTGTTCCTGGATTATGCTTGCTCCTGATGCACAAACGTGAACTCCAAACATTTGGTTTGCAAATAATCCCTTAACCCATCGGCTCCAAAAGCTGAGCTATGCAGGCATTGCCTTGGCAGCTCAATAGGAGCAAAAGGAGACATTGGGTTATTGCTTTTGTATCTTTCCCCTTCCCTGCTCCCTCATTCTGCCTGTGCCCATTGAAAGAAATGAGTTACAGTTTTTGTACTGCCACGCTGTCTTTGCATTCTGGAAAAATGATCCATTAAGGAAATCCACTTCCTAGTTGCCAGAACAATGGCTCGTCATTCCAGTTTAGTGCATCCTGATGCACAGATTGGCCTCCTTCAAGTGATTCTGGATTTTGGGTAGGGGTTGGCAGACACCTTCCCCCTGGGCACCCCACACACACCCCCAGCTCCAAGCAAAATACTCTCCACTACCCAAGACCTATACAGATCTTTGCCTCCAAGTCTGAAGGCATACTTTGATTCAGACCAACACAGTGCCCCCAGGTATTAAAAGATGGGAAGAGACTCTTGCTAACCGCTATGCCACACTGTCTGGCCCTTAGTACTCTCATGCAAGCCACTGCAGGCCATTGCAAGCATTGCAAAACTGCAGGGCTGTATTGAAACATGAGAGCATCTAATGGAGGGTATGTGCTCCCTTTTGCAGAAGACAGTCCTCTACTGGAAGGGCCACCTGAGGACTGTCTGCTGCTTCAGATGCATCTCCTGCTTGAAGAGCTGCCCAGTCCAAGTTTAAAGATAATGGAAGCCTGGAAGTTGCCCAGCAGTACACTGAGCAAACTGAACGGGTCCCCTGGTCACGGTCTGGCCCACAGCACAATTCTCAGCCCTAAACCTGCGTATTTACATACATGAGCAAATGCAGTTTGCATTGACGATGTATTGCCTCTTCCGCGCTGGTCCGTAATGGCAACTTTACAGAAATGTTTGCCCTTGCTTACAGGCCATATCTCTGAAGAACCACGCTGCTGGTTGTCCCAGGACCTTCCCAAATGTTCCATTTCGGGCGCTTGCTTAAAATATAAGCCCGTCCTTAGAGCCTTTATCTTTCCAGCACTGTGTCAGTGGAAGCAATCCACACTTGCTGGGCTGCCGTTCAGCACTGAGTTAGCTGGGGTTGGTGTCATTCCATGGGGTGTTCTACCCCAATCCAGTCCCCTTCCCATTTCTTCTGGCTGGTTCCCCGTCTTTCAAAGCTATGGGCCTGCAGAGGCAGCTTGATGGTGCACAGGATAAGAATAGATGCCCCCTGTTGCATTTGAAAAGTGAAGATGGGTAAGGACTTTATCTGGGGTAAAATATGCTAAAATCTGCAAAATATGTTGGTGAGAAAGAGCTCCATCATCATATTTATATTTATATTTATATTTATATTTATATCCCAGTTTTTCCTGCAGGGTACCCAAGGCAACCTGCTCCTCTGCATTTTATCCTGACAACAACCCTATGAGGTTTGAGAATTAGAGATGGGTTGAAAATCATGCAGTCGTGCTTCGGTGGGGACTAGAATTCATATCTCCTACTCCCAGGCCAAAGCTCTAACCACTACACCACACTGGCTCTAGACCCTTTAAAAATGAAAGTGAAACTGAGTGTCCCATTCCTATCTTTTTTGCAAGTGTTGGAGCAGGATGCAAGCCACTGGCCCATCCGGCTTCTCTGGCTTCTCTCTTCCGTATGGAGGGACATTATCTTGTCCTTTATCCAACTGCAGCCCAGATTCACAGTCATGAAGAAACTCCAGCTCTCCAGCCTGCCAACCCTCCCTGAGCGGGATTCTCAGCCCAGTGGTGGTCTCCCCATATCACCTGCAAGAGGGGGAGATCAGGGGGTGGGGGAATGCCAGGAGTCGACAGAATCCCCCAGACTCAGATAGAGATGGCGTCTTGTGCATTCAAGGCATAATAGACTGTGAAAAAGGAAAATTAAATATTAAAGCTTGTACGAATGACAAGCCTCATCCATTCCCATCAGCTTTATTTGCCTCTCCCTGCCTGCATCCCTCTGCCTGTTTCCCTCCCTCTCCCCCCACCCACCCACTCCATCTTCTTCCTTCTGCTATTTGCATTCCCTCCACAGGGAACAGTCAAATAAGGTTTGCTGTCCCATTCTATAATATGATTATAATGGAAACTGCAGTTTTATTTCCGTGTCTGTCTCTCAGCCAGGGTGCCGTTTTCTTGATGTATTTATTGATTGTTTATTTATTACTTTAAAAGGCACGCCAGTGCAACACGACAACAGGCATTTTAATAGAGAATCTGAACGGAGTACGGGGAGCTAAGCATTTTTGCAGGTTGATGCAAAAAAGAACTCGGCGCTTTTTCTCCACAGGAAAGGTGGGAGAGGACTGGAAGGCTCATCTTGAATAAGCACCACCAAGCCTCTGTTTCCTTCCTTCCATTCCACATGCTGGAAGTGGCAACTGGAACTGATAATGACCGTGAGAAGATGAGTCCTTTTGTTCGGGATCCATTTCAGCTCTCAGAGTAAATGGTTAGTTACTAAACAAATGGGTAGAAAAGCTATATTACATCCATCCACAACCTAGTGATCCCCTCCAGATGTTTTGGACCACAGTTTCCATCAGTCATAGCCAGTAGGACCATGGGTGAGGATGATGGGAGTTGTAACCCAAAACAGTTGGGAGGTGCAAAGTCACCTGTCTGGAATCTCACAGAAATTGGCTTCACGGGATGACCCAAGTTCTAGTACCGTTTGTTGTTACGTGCTATCAAGTAATTTCCAATGTTTGGGGACCCTCTAAATTCAAGCCTTCCAAAATGCATTTTCCAAGATGGCTCTGCTCAGCACTTCTAAGTTCAAGGCTGGGCCTTTCTTTATGGAATCAATCCATCCCATAATTGGTCTTCCTCTTCTTCTGCCTTTGACTTTCCCTAGTATTCTAGGAAAGGGCGTTTTGCCTTCTCAAGACATGCCCAAAGCATGACAATCTCAGGTTTGTCCTTTTTGCTTCCAGGGAAAGCTCTGATTTGATTTGATCATTTGTTCATCTTTCCATCCATCCAGAGTATTTGCAAAGCTCTCCTCCAGCAGCATGTTCCAAATGCATCCATTTTCTTCCTGAGTTTCTTCTCTGCCCGGCTTTCACAGCCATGCTTAGTGATGGAGAATACGATAACGTGGATGATCTTGACCTTGATCTCCAGTGAAACATCCTTACACTGCATAACCTTACGTATTGCTGGCCTTCTGAGTCTTTGACGTCTTTGAATGTTTTGACTGCAGTCTACCTTTGAACGGACGCCTGAGCCAAGGTATGGAAGATTCTGGGAAAGGCGGGAAAATAACTCCGGATCCCCACCACGCCTGGACACATGGCTATGGGTACAGTCATGACAAGCATCCATACTTCAAAACTGACCACTGCACTGTGGGTCAGTTCCATCTGCTTCCTTGCCCCTTTAGTTCTTCTTGAACCATCAAGGGGTCCCTGCCACTTCATGCTGTATGTTCTTTCCCATCTAAATTCACTCTCCCATTTAGATTCGGCCCCATCAAGTCAATCTGGTACTTGCTGCATTCTCTTCTATTTAAACGTCATTTTAATTGTTGATTTTATTGATTGATTTTAACAACTTTGGCCAGGATGTCTCCAACTTTATTTTATTGTATTGATGATATTTATTTATGTTTGTAAGCCGCCCCGAGGCTTATGCGAATGGGGCGGCATATAAGTCTGCTAAATAAATAAATAAACAAACTCTACATATTTGCTATCAACCACATCCTCTTCTGCTCTTCCTTTCTGATCTTGCAGCCTCTTATCGATACAGTTAGCAAAATAGTTGCTGCTCCAATCTGCCTGCCCCCCCATATCCTATATCTCAGGTATAAATCTGCTCACAGGCCAGATTTAAGGTTTTGGGACTGATGTATAAAGAGCTGAAAGGGTGCCTTCTCCTTTACCAATTTCCCCAGTCATGGGGATTCTTGGATGTCACGTCCCTGGTGGTTCTGCATGGGACATATATGGCCCCTACTGGAGTCCACCCACAATATGGTGGCTTCTTTCTGTAGAACTCTCTGCCACTGGAGGACACCAATACCAGATGGCTTCCAACAGTTCCTGAAAACACTGTTATTTGAAGAAGCCTTCCTAAACCAGTCAGCCATGGTTTTACTGCCCTTCTTTTAAAGATACTGGTTTATTCTTTCCCTATTTTATTATCCACTGTTCCAAAATCTCCATACTGGAATATGGATTGGTATATAAATCTTGCAAGGAAGGAAGGAAGGAAGGAAGGAAGGAAGGAAGGAAGGAAGGAAGGAAGGAGAAAAGAAAGACAGCCAGCAAGCAAATATTTGATTACTCAAAAATTGACTTCTTCTCTAGTTGAGAAATCCCAATATCAGAATAAAGGGATTCCCTACAAGGCACTGAGACTCTTGGTTCATCACTCTCTTGTTCATCTTTTCACAAAACAGAGAGGCAAAAGTTCCATAGAAGAACCCAAGTTCATGATAACGGATTGTCTTCTTCAGTTACAAAGAAGAACATCTGACAACTTATTTATAGTTCCATACAGAGTATCCGCAAATGATTTAGCAGCTACTCACAAACTGTTCAAGCATTTTCCTGTCCTAATACAACCTGCTTGCATAACCTGGTAAGGCAACATTATGGATTCTGTTTTGGAACTCTTGAGGTGGTAAAATGTAAAATCCGTAGGAATGCATTTGAAAATCAGCATTCCTATGTGTGGGGGCCTCTTTTCTACTTAATTCTTTGATTTGTGTAAATGGAAATTGCATGCCAACTCAGAAGACATCTTTTCTCAGTGCTGTGTAGGACTCATTATGAATAATTTGTACCTGCAACTGCATAAAGGAGTAATTGAAATAATAAAGCACTCTTATATTGCGCATGTGTGTGAAAGAAAAGAACAGTGGACAATTATAGTTTTAGTGGTGCTGTTAAAATAAAACATCCCTTAAACTCCTTACAAGTTATAGGACTTTCTGGAGACAATGAGAGTCTTCTTTCTTGACATCCTGTTGTGATACAAAGTGCATTATAAATGATCAACTTACATGTAAGATCAAGAAAAATCTGTGGAACGGAGTCCTTTAGATCATACACTGGGCTTCTTCACCATACTTCTCTCCAGATGTTTGGATTCCTGACCATTGACTATGCTAGCTAGGACTAATGGGAGGTGAAAACTAAAACATCTGGTGAAAATCTGGCTGGGGAAGGATGTCTGAGAAACTCTACAGAAGAACACATCCTTGCCATATACATTTGGGGTTGAAAAGGGAAAGCACCCATTTGGGATGCATAAACAGAGGTACTCATTCCCCTTCACTCTACACTGGTCAGACCTTACCTGGATGCTGATCATCTGTACAGGGTTCAGAGAAGGTCAACAAGGTTGATACAGGGCCTGGAGAATAAGACTTAGGACAAGAGATGGAAAATACTGGGCCTGTTCAGCCTTGAGAAAAGAGGCCCACAAGTGACATGACAGCGAAAAGAACATCACAAAGAAGAAACAGGACTTTTCTCACTCATCCCAGGTTGTAAGATATGGAAAAATCAACTTACACTACAGTACACTAACTGTGGGCTAGACGCAAGGAAGACTTCCCTGAATGTAAGAGCAGTGCAACAGTGGGACCAGCTGCCAGGAGAGGTGGTGTGCACTTCCACACAAGAGACATTCCATAAGCAAGTAGACAGTTGTCTGAGTGGGATGGTGTAACTGGAGTTCTGCACTAGCAGGGAGTTCAACTCGACGGCTTTCTTGGCCCCTTCTGATCCTACTATGATTCTATGAGGTCAGTCTCCAGATATTTTGGACTTCAGTCCCGGAAGGCCCTGCCAGAATGGCCAGTGTCCAGAAATGCTGGGAACTGAAGTCCACATCACCTGGAAATCTGCTTTCTGCAAGCCCCTGGTCTGTATCAGGCAGCCCAGAAACCGGGTTGCAATTTGTTTCTCGCGTTGCCATGCTTAATATCGATTACAAACCTATGTTCCGTCCATAAGCATTAGTGTAACACAGGAAAGTATCCTCATGGGAATTTCTTCCCAGACTTTGATGCTCTGGAGTGCCTATTTTGATTTTTGAGTGGAACTGGTGGCAGCAGGAAAATTGTTCACTGTCCCTGGAGCACTGCAGAAAGAGTGCCTTGCTTTAATCATGTATCTAATTATTTCATTTCAGTACTGCCCAGTAGCCCCAAAGCTCTCTGGTTCATTCATATCACACACGTACAAAGTAAGAAATAGTTAGATGAGGAGACAGCTACATGGATAGAGGGGTGGAAGGGTGGGTGGGTGGGTGGGTGCTCTAACTGATACACACACCTATATTACTGACTGATACTACACAACACACAACCCTCGTGGCACCTTCAGTGAAATGGCACATTTGGCTGCATGGAGAACCTCTTTGCATGGCATTTCGTGGACACATGTGCTCGATGCAACCATCCAGCTTACCAATGGTACACAGTGTTTTATTTGTGCACATCTAAAGAGCCCTACTGGTACTCTAAGGGCAGGTTGTACATGGACTGAAATGAGCAGATAGGAATGCTGTTGTTAAATTCTCCTTCCTAAGTGGGGGAAAAAATAGCTTGCAAGGCCATGGAATCCACACACGTTAGGAAAAGTGAATCTGATGTTAAATCCTTAGGATCAATTCTTGGAAATTCAGACACATTAAATGTATTGACGATTTCACCAGCCTCATGAGCTTCCCACTGTATAATTGCAAAAGATGAGGAACGAGTCAGAAAAATTATTATTTTTGGGGGTGATTATTTTTTTTAACAAAATGTTATTCAGCACAAACACAGTTGCTTTCTCAAGGAGTCAAACCTCACTTCCAAGAAATTAAAGCCCGTCGAACCCAAAATTTATGCTTTTCAGCTCATGTTCTCTCCATCCCAGCTGTGAAGATTTTGGGGGTTTTGGGTAACAGCTTATCGAAACCGTACTGAAACAAACCCACACCCTGGCTATGCCCCTGAGGAATGATATACCCAGGAATATCCACCCAGATAATAAAGATAATGCAGAAAGCAAATCTCTCCCCCAGTTGTATCTAACAAAGACACAGTTTCTCCACCCTGGTCCAGTTGATACGGTAATTCCTGCCGGCATCCAGTGACTCGGCTGAAAACTGACCAGCTGCACAGCCATCAAACGCATCCAGGACCCGAGCAGAGGGGCGAAAGTAGCCCTGCTTCATTCTTTTCCTCCATTTCCCTTCTGCAGTCGTTTGCTTTTCTTTCTTAACAGCTCCTGGGACCTCAGGTGTTTTTCAACCTTTACAGTCAACAAAACGCCAAGTCCACGATCGACTCCACTCTCCCACTCGCCCTCTTGCACCGCTTCAGGGTATGAGTGCAATTTTGTCATGTCGCACTTTGGTGTCGAAGTTCCCGATGGGTCACCCTCCCCTCAACACAGCATTATTAATGCCACTGACAGGCATCTAGCATTGAGCAGCTTTGGATGCCCCCAGGTGCGTAAAAAAATTAATCTTCCCCCTGCCATTGAAAGTGCGTGTATGCACATGCGCGTGCACGCACACACACAAATCAGTGGAGTGCCTTAGCATTCCTTCTGCTTCAGAAAAGCTCAGCTGACAACTTTGGGGCAGTGCTATGCACAGAACATCTGGCGAAATCGTTCCCATGGCTGGAAAGTTCCCACTGCTCTTTGGTGCATCCTTTTCTGCTGATGGTGCTTAACATCTAGGAAAACATCTGGAGCAAAAGTGATGGGTTCAAAGCCATGAACACCTCCTGGGCTGCAGCCGCTCATGTCATCCACTGCCTCTTGGCTTGCATGGTTATTTTATTTTCTTTATTTATTTTCCGGTTTATATCCTGTCTTTTTCCTACAAAGGGCTCAAGGCAGCTTACATCTCCTCCTCCATCTTATCCCCACAACAACATCCCTGTGAGGTAGGTTGGGCTGAGAGTCTGTGACTGGCCCAAAGTCACCCAGTTGGCTCCATGGCCGAGCGGGGACTCGAACCCGGATCGCCTGAGTCCCCGTCCTAGCTCTTAACCACTGCACCACACTGGCTCTCATTTTATTGTATTTGACTTTCTATTTCATTTCACTTCACTTCACTTCACTTCACTTCACTTCACTTCACTTTACTTTCTATTTTATTTTATTTTATTTTATTTTATTTTATTTATTATTTCTGTATGGCCCAATAGCCAAAGTTCTCTGGGCAGTTTACAACAATCCATTAAAACACTGTCTAAAATTCACTGCAATATAATAGCAGTAAAGGAAAAGAATTACCGTAGCAAAAGAAAGAAAAGGAAAGAAAAATTAAAAGCACATTTACATATAAAATTGTAATAATAGAAACAAGATCAAACCTGATAGACCTGGATTAAAAAAAAAAAAAACCTAAGCGCTCCAACTAATTAAATGCCCTGAGGTGGAAGAAAGTCTTGACCTGGCACCAATACGATAGTAAGGTTCACACCTGGCATTTATTCATATTTTTATATAGTCACTATTTTGTTGATATTCCTCCATTTTCCCCCTCTCAGGGACCCTCGGAGGTGTATAGAGGCCTCTTGCTCTCCTATTTATCTTCGCTTATCTTTCACTGTCCTTGCCATATTATTTAAACAATATTTTAATAACTGTTAATATTATTTATTTGTTTTAATTTCTACAGCCAGGGTGAATCCAGATTTTAATATGTATTATCTTTTATGCTTGTTTATTTATTGTGTTGGAAGCCGTCCCGAGGCTCATGCGAATGGGACGGCATACAAAAACTCCAAATAAATAAATAATAAGGTGGAGAAGCTGCAGCTCCCGCATGACGCTGCAACACCCCCACCTTGGCCTTTTTTAATACTTTTGCACTCTTTCCACTTTGACTTTCGACCTTCAACATCATTACCAAAAGCACCTGAGACAAAATTGTACCAGGAAAGAGGAGAAAGGTGCCCTTTCTTTCTGCATAATGACCGGGTGGTAACCTTTTCAGAATTATACTGTTACTGCAAAGTTCCAAATACAGAACACCTCCTGGGAGCTTTCCTTAGCATGCACATTTCTTTAAATGTAATCAATTAATTAAATGTCACCATTAATGAATTAGTCCTTCTTTAATTGGTTGATGGCCCTGGTTTCTCTTTTAGCGAACGGCTAGGGAAACAACTCTACCGATGGCTTAGTCTGTTAATTTCTAAAGGCCACCATAGCAAGACTGGGCAGCAAGCGGGAATTCTTGCAGTGCCGGCAAAAACAGTAAATCTCAGAAAAAAATCACAGAACTTTCGTAGTCTGCACTTTGCCTAAGGAAATAGCATTTCTATGAAAAATAGCAACTATGTCACATTCTGCTGAATAGTCTGATTCGGACACTTTCGAGCTCTCCCTCTCTCTCTTACATGCACACAAACACATGTAGAGATGTACCCAAAACTGGAATGGTCAGCACTCTGAAGACGAACATAGGCATCCATCTAAGTCAGCATTCTGCTTCGAAGTGCCCAATTCTTTGGCTGTCAAGGAAGCAGGAGCGGCTCAACATGCAGTGTCCTTGGGACCGGGGGGTCCAAATAATCCTCCGGCACCAACAGATACAGTTGGGAGGCCATTGGATTGCACCTGAGTGCGTATAGGATTGAAGTCCTGCACAGAGACCCCTCTCCATGAAAACGACTGGACTTCAGTTCATCGTGGCCGTTGGGTTTCAATGGGATTTGGGCAAAGCTTATTTCAGTAGGATTAGGCTCTAGAATGAGTATTTTGGTGGGGGATCGCTCACCAGTTCGGGTGATCACTACTTTTCATTTTTGAAAGTGAAAGATTTGTTTTTACTTTTTTAGTTTAATTTCTATACCACCCATAGCCGAAGCTCTCTGGGTGGTTCGGGATATAAAAATAATAAAATACATACCTGAAAGAGCACTTAAAGCATTTAAAAATTAAGTAAAATAGCATTAAATGACATTAAATGAAATTAAAAAGACCCAGGCGAGAGGGAAGGAAGGAAGGAAGGAAGGAAGGAAGGAAGGAAGGAAGGAAGGAAGGAAGGAAGGAAGGGGCACCTGGAAAACCCATCAGGAGAGTGAGAGATCTTTCTTTAAAGGGCTCTGCAGAGAGGGCTGTCTTAACTGGCAATGAAAAGATAGCAAATTTGACACCAGGTGGATGGCAGTAGGGAGACAGTTCCAAAATTGGGGGCCACCACAGGAAAAACCCATCCCCTGAGCCTTTCAAGGGTTGGCAGCCAGAGGACGGCCTGAGAGGTTGCGTAAAGTGTCCAGGTGGATCGGGGTTGGGAGGGACACACAAGTTTTGCAGTCCCAAGCCATGTAGAGCTTTATTGGTTAAGACCAGCACCTCCGGTTGGGACTGGAAGCCTACAGGCAGCCAACACAAGTGAGCCAGAACTGGCCTTATATGTTTGGACTGCCTGGTCCCAGTTATTAATCTGGCTGCTATGATCTGCACCAGCTGCAGCTTGCAGACAGAATTGAGTAAGCTGCAAAAGATTACAAACACTCTTAGGGTTAGGAAATTCATTGCCATTTCCATGCTAACTACCGTTGCTGTTTTGATACCATTTCTTCTTGAGTGTGTCCTCCTCCAAGAAGAGAGACTTCCAACCAGTCAGGAATCACATAGGATGTTCTCACAATGCTACGGGGTCCTTTAGATTTGATGATGCAGAAAGATCCCAAGGGTAACGGAGAGCCAGGGTCGTGCAAATGTTCTGTCTTTCAGACCAATCCACACAGAGAGAAATCCTTTCCTGCTGCTTCTAAGCATTGCCAGATAAAGTTCTCCAACACACCTTTTGGGGTCAGCCCTCAGACGGACTCATCTTTTCCTTGGAAATTGCATAATCCAAACTGTTTGCCAGTTTGGCTGCCGTTTTCTTGCTACGTGAAAAGGGAGTAGGGACATTTACTTCTAAAATACCAAGAAATTTGGAGATTTCCTACTATTTCTGGACTTTACACTTTTACCTGAACTCCATCACAGAATCATTTAAGGAATGTTCCTTTTATCCTACATTCATTGCTCCATTAAATCTAGAAGTGACAAATGAATCTATGCACCCTTCCCTTCCCTTCCCTTCCCTTCCCTTCCCTTCCCTTCCCTTCCTGTTTTTTTTTAACTTTAGTAATCTATTGTTAATTTAGTTGTGGGGGAAAGGAGAAAGGATTGCTATATCTTTTTGCAAGAATACAGCTATTTTTTAAAAAAAAATTCCATCCAGCAGATAGCTATTTGTTTGCTCCCAACTAGTGGGAACTGATGTTCTTAAAAAATGGTCCATTCTTTTTCTTCTGGATGTGAAATAAATCCCAGGCCAACACAAACACCACACGCTGCCAGGCCTTTTCAGTTTCTTTCACAGTCAACCTTATATTTAGTCCCAGGCTGTCATAAAGCATATTAGGAGGCTATGAGCAAATACTAGGAAGCTGGTGATTGTCCCAATACTCATATATATTTGAGCCTCCTTAAAGTATGATCCAAGGATGGCTGAATATTTGGGGAAGGGAGCTATCTTGGCTTGCATCAATTAATAAAGGAAATGTTTAAATCCAATCCACCTGGGGTCCCACTTTCTCCCTCTGGGGCCGTCCGGATGGTCTTGCCCCATTTTCTTTCTCCCCCACCCCTTTGCTCCAACCATAACATTTCTGCTGATGTCCCAGTTTTCCACCATTTTCACCCTTCTAAAATATTGGAATGCCTCTTCTAAGGCTGAGTTTCCAGCAGAAGACATGGATGCAAAATTATGCATGTGTTTGGGGGTATTTTATCCTCGCTCCACCATCTCTGTTCAATCAGCTCTGCCTCTGACCCCATCCCACTCGCGTCTCCAAAATGGAATTTGGTCCTCGGGCTGTAAGAAGTCAACCCCTCACCCCACTTATTTGCTCAGCAGAAGTGACCTCTGACTCGACCTGACAAAAACAGTTCCCCCAACATGGAATGATACCCCTTTAAGCAAGGGGGGCTGATGAACCCCTTCCCACTGAGCCCTTCACCCGCTGCAGCTGTCCATCTCAGTTTTACAGGAGCTGTTTGGGTCCTGAACCCTCCGTGGTCCTGAACTGCTTTCCCTGCATTGGTCTACCACCAAGCAGCACCACGGACAGATCCAACAGCATCGGGGCCCTTAGCCTTGGCAGCTCCAAAGCCTTCCAGGATCCCACCTGTACAATCCCATTTCCCACCTCTCCACATTGTGTCATTGTCCCATTTGGAAATGTGTCGCGTTGCATACTTTCCACATGTAGGTTCGCAGCAGCGGGAGCAATGGCACGCATGGCTCCTTCGATGGTATCGATAGCAAAGTTAATAACTTCCTGGAGGAATTACGGTCATGTCATCCATGGGATAAATAAACCTGAACTGGAGTATGACTTTCCCACATTCATTTTCTGGCTGGTTTTAATTAGAGGAAAGAAAGAATAGTTCAAAGTAGCCACAGGGAGCACTTCAGGTAAAATTGTACAATATTTTATTCCTAATCAAATAGGAGGCTGTTTTGATGAAGCGAGCTTTGCTTTTCATTCTGTTCTCCCCATTGTGTGTTTGAGCATGTGTGTGTTGGTGCGGGTGTGTGCGCGCCTTTTTTTAATTCCCAAAGAAACCCCAAAGCAAAGATTTTGACTTGTCAGTCTGAGCCGCTTTGATTCTTCTTCTTCTTCTTAAGAATAAATAGTCTCAACATTATGGCTCCAAAATACTCAGGCCTGATTCTGAGCATTTTGAATAACCCTTCGGAGAAGCAGAGTGCATCAGAGCTGAACTAGCCCAGCCTGTTTCCATCATTTTGCAAGTGACAAAATAGGGGAAGGAAACACCTTCCTTTCTCAGGAGCTGCTATTTACTCTCTTTAATAATGGGGGCAATATTGAGCCATCCTAAATAGTCAATTTTGCAACCTCAACCACCATGCATTTGCTTAAGCCTCTTTTGCAACCATATCATTCGGCAGCCTTGTGATGGCAAATTCCACCGTTCGCCTATCCTCTGGATGAAAAGAAAACCGTTTCTTTTGCCTGATCTGAATCCCAACCCTTTTCACTTTCATTGCGTAATGCCAGGATCTGGTGTCATGAGAGCAAAATACTTTTAAAAACCCTCTCCTTATCCATATTTTTCATGCCGGGCCTATTTTTGCTTCCCCTCTCCAGCGCCAATCCTCCCTTATCTTTCAAAGCTAAAGAACCCACCTGGAATCACCATTCCGTACAGGGACGTTCCTCCAATCCCCAGTCATTTTGGTCAACCTTTTCTGCATCTTTCCTACTTCTACCACATCTTGAATAAAAATATACGGGGATCAGAACTATACCCAGCACTTCAGGAACAATTGGACCATAGATCTGTACAAAAGCCTCATGGGTTTCATTTTTGGTTCCTTTCCTAATGCTAACCAGTGTGGGATGCACCTTTTTTGAAACGGTTGTACACCGGGTATCTCCACCAACACACAATCCTCCACAGCATCCTTCCTGCACAGTGGCACCAGCTCAGACCCCATCAGCTCTCACTCACAATTCAAATCCCCCCTCCTGCCCCCAGCCTGGTCACTCTGCACTGGCTTATATCCATTCCACAAGCCTGGAAAAATCCTTTTAGAGCTACTCCTTGCCCCTGTCTGTTTTGGCCATCCTAAATACATTGCTGCCAGTAGCAAAGCTGGCTACCTCACTGTTCTTTCCTGCTAATGCTGTCAGCTATTGTAGCTTTTTAAATTTGGTTTTACAAGCTGGCTTTCATATTTTGTACTCCATGAGATTTCTTTTGTTTTCTGTTGTTCATATTGCATTTTAATATGTTTTATGTGCTGTTCTAAACAGCTCAGAGAGCTTCAGCTATTGGCCAATATAGAAATAAAATAACTGTTACTACTACTAATAATAATAACTGCAGCTCTTTTATGAATGAGCTAAAAATCACAACTTCCAGTAAAGAATGATGTTTTGCCCCCCCATTGTTTCCATTCCTCCACTGTGAGAACTGCCAGTTTATTAAACTTTTGGCTTTCTGTCTCTTTAACTGAGAAGCAGCATGGTGTAGCAGTTAAAAGCATGGATCTAGGGCACTGCTAGCATTAACCCTCTGCTTTCTTTATTTATTTATGTATTTATTTATTCAATTTGTATGCCACCCCATTATCCATGGGTTTATATGCAAGACAGTTAAAGCAATTCACAGTAAAATCAGTCATAACGATAAAATCAATAAATAGAATAATATAACCAATAAGATCCATATTAAAAATAAGATGAGTTGAGATGAGAGGGGACATAAAATGAGAATTAATATGTTAAACCAATTAAAACAAGCAAGGAGATAAAATAGAATCATGCATAAATTAACAGAATAGAATGTCTGGCACAAGAGTGTGATGTGACGGCAACAGTTAACAATAAAAGCCAATTAAAAAACATTAATAACCTACCAATTCACCCACTGAAATAGTTGTGCAAAAGGAATGATTTTAGTTCATGACTGAACTCCTATAGAGATGATGCCAACCTAATCTCCAGAGGGATCCAATTCCACAGCTACTGGGTGGGTACATATGGAGGGCTATATATTGTATTTATTTATTTAAAACTTTTGTATACCTTGACACAGCTCACAACAACAGCAATAAAATATAAAAGTAAAAGTAACACAGCATCCAATATTAGATCTAAAACTGCAGATTAAAACAAAATAGCAATTAAAATAGTGGGAGAATTAAAAGGTGCCAAAAGGAAAGAAGCGTTGGCTCCAGGTGAACCCTTCTGGGGAGCGTGTTCCACAGTTGGGGTGCCACCACAGAGAAGGCCCTCCTCCGGGTGGACACTCTCCTGATCTCTTTCAAGGACGGCTCCCAGAGGAGGGCCTCTGCCTCAGATCTCAAGGGGCAGGCAAGCACATAGGGGAGAAGGCGCTCCTTCAGGTATCCCCGTTCAGGGCTTTATAGGTCTTCACCAGCACCTTGAATTGGGCCGGGACCTCAGTTGGTAGCCAGTGTAACCGATAGAGGACCGGTGTTGTATGTGAATACCTGCCGGTTAACATCCTGGCACCTCTATTCTGGACCAGCTGAAGTATCTGGACCATCTTCAAGGGCAGCCCCATGTGGAGCGTGTTACAATACTCTGGTCTGGAAGTGGCCATTGCATGGGTCACTGTTATATATGTTGCAACTACTTTGAATTGGGACCAGACGGCAAATGGCAGCCAACGTAGTCCGGGCAGGACCGGCGTGACACGTTCACGAAAGCCGGTCCTGGCCAGCAGATGGACAAGCTGCCGTGTTCAGACTATTTTCAACACAGCCCACATAGAGCTCATGATGTTTGCTACACCACCCTTCTGGGCCATAAGAAAGGCTGAGTGCTGAAGAATTGAGGCCTTTGAATTGTGGTGCTGGAGGAGACTCCTGCGAGTCCCTTGGAATGCAAGGTGATCAAACCGGTCAGTCCTAGAGGAGATCAACCCTGGCTGCTCTTTAGAAGGCCAGATCCTGAAGATGAAACTCCAATACTTTGGCCACCTAATGAGAAGGAAGGACTCCCAGGAGAAGACCCTGATGCTGGGAATAGATGGCAAAAGAAGAAGGGGACGGCAGAGGATGAGGTGGCTGGATGGGGTCACTGGGGCGGTGAGTCTGGGCTTGGGTGGACTCCGAGCGAGGGATGGTGGAGGACAGGAGAGCCTGGAGGAGTGTTGTCCATGGGGTTGTGATGGGTCAGGCACCACTTCGCGACTAACACCGCCACCAACACCCTTGCA
The DNA here is from genome assembly GCF_004798865.1 of Varanus komodoensis. Taxonomy (NCBI): domain Eukaryota; kingdom Metazoa; phylum Chordata; class Lepidosauria; order Squamata; family Varanidae; genus Varanus; species Varanus komodoensis. The sequence continues at coordinate 7,050,562 of NW_025335684.1, forward strand.
AAAACAAGGACCTCAAGAGGAGGGCATGGAAGGAAATCCAGTAAACACGTGAGAAGCACAATCCAATGCCCTTCCCCTTCCATGCGTGCGAGCCACTGCGCATTGAGGCTTATGTGCATCAGAAGTGTGCAAGGGAGCTTTCCCCCCACTTTCCCCAGCAGCTGCAAGGGAGCAGGGACGGGACTCGTCCCGCTGGAGTAATGCAAAGCTCCCCACAGACGATGTCAGGAGGACATCGGATTGCGCCCCAAACAGCTGCGTTCGTAGAGTTTGTCATTGGCTGCTCTTCTTGTGGAGCACCCCTAAAATACCTGCTTTACTATGCTGCCCCCAACACACTCCTTCATAAATATGCATGCTATGCCATCAAAAATTAAAGCTCTTAATTAAAACATCATTGATATTTTATGGCAATAAATGCATTCATTTAAATAAACGAGAAGCGTTTAGTGTAAGGCCCTGCCAGACAACTACTGTTTGCAGTGCTAGCACAATAAGGTATACATGCATGCGCGCGCACACACACACACACTTGCCACTGTGTGTTCCCTTGGAAAGGGCTCTAAAGTTCAGAAACTTATTTCTGGGAAAGCAACAGGATCAACAAACAAGAATGCCAAGGGAAGAGAACCACTGTGGTTCTGACTAGTGTTTTCTAATAGTCCACATGGATGAATATGAGCTCTGCCATCATCCTCATCTTCATTCCTCTAAGCTAGACTAGACTACTGCAATGTATTCTATGTGGGGCTGCCCTTGAAGTTTGTTTGGAAGCTGCATCTTGTGCAGCTTGTGGCAAGCCAACTAATAATGGGGAGCAGAAGGGCTAAACCTGAAATACCTGTCGTAGCCCACCTGCATGAGCTGCCTGCATGATTCCAAGCGTGATTCAAGCTGCTATAAATCCCAGCATGAACTGGGGGCACAATACCCAAAAGGTGCCCGCCCCCTGGTTATGGAACGATCTCCCCATTGGAGTGAATGATGGCATCTTTTCTGTGCCCGGTTACGACTATACTCACAGACTTTTAAAGGCATGGGATGAGCCTTTTCTAGATTTTAGTGAAAGTGTTCATTGTTTAAATTATTTTAAAGTAAATTGTGTCTATTTAATTTTAGGCTGCATCTTATTCTATTTGTGCTACGGTACAAATATACTTTGCTACTTTTATGAATTGGTCTGAATTGCCCAGAGAGCTCCAGCAACTGGACAGCACGGAAATGAAATCAATTAATGAATTAACAAGCCTTATCGAATGTGTTTGTGTTTGTTCTGTTTTATACTAGTCGACATATTTCACTGTGCCCTTAATTTGTTTTCCACATCAGATTTTCAAGCACTTCTTCCTAATATACTTGAGACATCCAGAAGATTTCTGAAGAGGCAATGAACTTTTGTGAAAGGTCTGTTTTGTGAAAAAAAGAAATAGTTATTTGACAACTGGAAGAATTATTAGCCAGCGTGAAGCTTTGAATGCAGGTAGCTCTCACGAGCTGGTTGGCATTTGACTGCATCCTATTCCTCACAGGTATACAGGGATGTTAAATTGATGGACTGGAACGCTAGCGTGCCTTTCAGAAAATGGGGACACAGTCAAACAAAGGTCTGCGCTGGAACCAAGGTAGTGCTTCCTCTGCAGAAATTCAAAACCAGCTCTTAGAAACAGAAGATTGGGGACAAGATTTCCCTTTCATTTAAATGCGTTCTATTTTTGAAAGTTACATGAGAGAGAGGGCTTTTGAGAGTGAAATTGGTTCTGAATAATTTAACTTGGTGCATGATAACCCTTACAGCCAGACTCGATATATATATATATATATATATATATATATATATATATATGAAAACACAAAAAGGAAAAAAGACCCTTAGCCCTCTTTTATCCCCATGACTTCTGAACATTAATTCAGCCACAATGGCTGATGGACAGCGTCTGATAAATACCCCAGCAGAAAATGAAGTCCAAGACTGAATCGGCTACGCACCACCAACGGAAATATCAGGAGCTTCAGGTCTGCTCAGCTTCTCCTCTTCCCAAGTGTTCCCTTTTGTTCTCTTGTCAGTTTGCAAATTCAGCAACCCAAAAGTCTCCATGAACTTTCACAAGCATTTTGGTGGTGACTTTTTAAAGTAACTGTTATTTATATCCTTAATATTGATACACTGTCTTGGAGGGGAGGGGAGGGGAGGGGAGGGGAGGGGACGGGAGGGAGGGATGATATTGCCTGGCAATTTAGAAACTATAAAAATAAGAGTGTTACAAGCAGTAAAACATAGTAATATGGTCCCTATAAAACTTCTAGGAGATAATATAATTCTTTCACTTCCAGCCAGTTCCAACCTTGTAGCTTGGAATGGGCACTTAGATTCTGCTCCCCACTTCACAGCTGGCATGGAAACCTCTCCGAGGTCGCAAGACCAACTTGGGAGAAGAGGTAGACAGGGCGTTCTTGAGGACAAGGAGGGGAGGACCCTGGGCTGCCAAGGTAGGAGTCCCCTGACAATGGTGCTCCAGCCTTCTCCAACCACATCCAAACCACTGCAGTTTGCTGCCCAAACTCAGGCACCTTGCTGAGCTGCATGGCAGTAGAAGGAGGAGGCCAATCTTCATGCTTCTCCCAACAACATGCTATGTCATGCTGTGCTAACTGCCAGAGTTCAGAGGTTTACCAGCCTCCCCTTTGGATTATACCCTAAAACAATTATCTAATTCCAAAGCCTAAACTAGAAAGATGCATCTTCACACCCTTTCTAAAATCCAAGAAGGAGAGGACGAATTGTAGTTCTTGCAGGAGAGCAATCTAAAGTTTGGCAGCTGAGACGAGCCTTTTCTCATGAACCCAACAAGCAGGGCTCTGGAAGAAATGAAACCCTCAGAAAGGTGCATCTTCGAAATCTTTGGTATGAGACAGGTGGGCCCTTAGCTAGCCTGGTCCTAAACCATTGTTGGATTTAAAGGTTAAGGCCAAGTCTTTCAGCTGAGTTTGGAAAGCAATTGGTAATGCTGAAGAAGGTAATTCTAAAGAGGTATAATAGGATCCTGATATCCCATTTTGGATCACAACCTACCTTCTGGATTTTGTACAAATTGCAGCTTCCAGGTAGTTTTCAAGGACAGTCCCATGGAGAGCCTAATAGGTAGTCTAAATATGATATGTTCAGGGCATAGATATATATTTCTACTGACCAACACCTCTTTCTTCTTTGGGTTTAACCTCAACTTGTGCATCCTTAACCAACTGATTCTTACATGTAGGCTTCAAGTGTCTTGTCAGCTTTCTTGGTTTTGGGTGACCAAAAAAGCCACAGAAACCGGTCTGTATATCAATGGCACTTTACCCCAGAACCTTAAAAAATCAGGGACAAGATAGGATCCCGTATAGGACAACCCAGTGGCTGTTGAGAGCAACAGCAATGTCCTAGTGCAACTTTCTGGGTGCAACCCAACAGAAAAGACCCCACCCCACTACAAAATACGCTGTTTCTCGCAGTGTGAGCTGCGTTGCAAGTGATCTTTCCCCTAATATATGTTTGTGCATGCTTCTCCATAATGTATGCATTTAGCGCATTTCTGAATAGCAGGCTGCATTCTGAAAAGGGTGGATTTTAGCACACAAATACCTTCTGCTTTGCATACAGATCTAGCAAATACTGTAAAAATGTGGACTCGGTTTTTTTCCTTCATCCATCCCTGTTCCAGACAGCTGGCATTTTACTGGCCAGCCTAACAACATAAGAAGAGCCAGGTTGGCTCAAGCCAGCATTTTCTTCTCACAGCATGATGACTCTTTAAGACCACGAGCAGGGCAGGAATGCAAAACAAAACAAAACAAAATCCTCTCACCCCAGCAACTTGTTCTGACTCTGTTGCTGGAAATTATAGATCAGTGCCATAATTATTAGCCATTGATGTTCTTCTCTGAATATGACCAAACACCTGGAGAAGAGACCTGTTGTGCATATTTATGAATGGATCCTCAGAGGGGGGCACCCTGTGCACAGTGGACCCTTTACTAAGTCCCCACTTTTATGGAACCTCTTACGAGTACAGCTTGCAGTTCGCTACATTCAACAGTCCATCTTATTCAGCCGATGAGTAAACTCCTCTCTTTTGAGCTCCAAGTGTGATGAAATCTAGTTTGGTTTATGTCATTCTTCCAAGGTAATGCTACTGCTTCATTCAACCCTTTGATGTTTCTATGAATATTTTCTGTTTCTGAATATCATCCCCCATTTGGAGAAAGGACATTGAACTGGAAACAAAGACTTGTGAGAAATGGTTGAAAGAGTTGGGTATGCTGAGTATGGAGAAAAACAACATTTTTCCAGGAGAGACAGGAAACCAGATATCTGAAGGGCTGCTGGGCAGAAGATTGTTCTCTCCTGCTCCAGAATGGAGGACTAGAGCCAATAGGTAGAAGCTGGAAGGAAGTAAATTTCAGCTAAACATGTTGAGGGGCTTCCTAAAGAACTGCTCAGAAGTGGAACTGATTGCTTCATGGGATAGTGTGCTCACTTTTGCTGGGGGTATTTAAGCAGAGAATGGGTGCTCATCGGAATGCTGGACCTGGGAGTCGTGGGACTAACAGAAGACCCACACCAGCCAGCTTACATAAGGCCCGAGAGTGTTCTACACCCTACTGAGGCAACAGCTCTCTTTGGGAAAAAATATGCCAGCCAGAATTCTGTGCTGTCCAACGTGCTGATCGCCCCTACCTTGCTGTGATGAGCCTGCCTAGCTTTCTCTGCATGCCATGGACCAGTGAGCAAGTGCTGCTGCTGTAATTTGCCTCCTTAAGCCAGGACCAGGCAAAAATTGTCAACAGGACAGGCTGGGGATGCTGACATAGGATGGTGGATGGATGGGTCTATCAGCGGCTGCAAGGCATGGTAGCTCGATGAGAACTCTGTGCAGAGATGTTCTGAAGCCCAAATACTGGAGACAATTGATGGAGGTTCATCATCTTCATCCTCTGCTTGGGATCTGCTATTACTGTTGAATCCTGAATGCTGAAATAGATCCCCTTTGGTCTAATCCAGCCAAGCAATATCACATTCTTTTTTTAAAAAAATGCCCTCTGAAACCTGCAGCAGCCTACATTACCTAGAATTGGAAGCCTTCATGTTTCTGCCTCCAGCTTTCTGTCCCAGTGATTTTGGCCATCAAACGACTGTTGTGTAAAAGCAGAAGCAGGGGGTTACCAAATGACATGGCATCAGTCAGCACCAAATTCCCAGCAGACGAGAATCAAGACCCAGCCACACCGATGCAGCAAACAGGGGCTTAGAGGGAGGCCTCCTGGGAAACTGACCCGCAGCACTCGCCCACCGCTCTGTAAGGATGCACAAACCTCCTTCCCCTTTTCCTTTGTTCAGCAAGAAACCCGTCCCTGTTTCCTGTGCAGCTCTCCCTCCCGTGCTGGTTCTTGCCACCTGTCTCTCCCCAGCCTCCACCAAATGCTCTAACACTCCTGCTTGTCTTTAAAACAAAGCCTATTTTATTGATATGCTTCCCAGATTTAAGCAAAAGCCCAGCTGGGGCAAGGAGGAGGGGAGGGTTGAAGTAATCTTACTAAGGCCTATTTTTCCCCATCCTGCCTTAAAGATTAGACTTTCCTATTTCCATTCCTTCTGGAGATAACCACAGCAGAGGGCGGCGAGGAAACGAACCCATGCTTGGATGAATTTGTCATTAACAAGGACATCCTGGTGTCTGAGAGACGGTGTGTCACCACGTGCTGTTCTCACCAAAAGAGGAGGCTGCACCGCAGCAGGTGCGGAAAGCGCCTTGCAATCACTGTTTTCCAACAGTCATTTGCAAGGCAGCTGTTTGTCACCCCTCGTGACTCTATTTGGGTGCCTCCTTCCTACTTGGGATGAAATGCAATTGGATCTCAGCCAATCTGTGAACTTGTGCATTTCTAAGACATCTTCCGGCTTTCAGTTCTTACAGAGAGAACTATTCCCAACTCTTATTTATTTACTTGCTTATTTATTATTTTTACATATATTTATAGGCTGCCAATAACTGCCAAGACCTTCCTAGGCAGCTTGTGATACATTAAACATATTAAAACATAATAAAACACATTACAAACACATTACGAACCTAGTAAAACACTAACAAATTAAAACATCTAGAATAACAGTATAAAAAACGGCCACAGCATTCAGGGGCTAAGCATTAAAATATTTTCTAAAAAGGTATGTCTTTGCCTGGTGCTGAAAGGAAAACAGAGACGGTGCCAGGCGAATTTCCCTAGGGAGGGAGTTCCAGAGATGGGGAGCAGCAGCAGAAAAGGCCCTTCGCCTGGTTGCCGCCCCTCTCATCCCCTGGAGGGGCGGTTCTCACAGAAGGGCCTCCTGAGCTGATCTGAGGGGGCGGGTAGGTATATAGGGGTGCAGATGGTCCTTCGGATAACCTGGCTTTTCAGCTGTCCTGGCATCACTGGGAAGAGCACTGGGGAAAGTGGAACCAGTGGGGTGCCTGCATTGCAGAGGGGCAGTAAACACTGATGCAGGGAGAGGTCTTCCCCAGGAATCAGCTCGGTGGCTGGAGAACTGCTAGCAACATACGTTCCCTGCGAGGGCGTGTCTTCCCACGCTTGGCATCATTGTGCAATTTCTTCCCGTACTGGGACTTATCACAGCAACGGGTGGGGCACACCCTGTTGTATGCGAGGGCTTGGTGTGGTGCTGGACTGGGGACCAGGGCCCTCGGAGTCCTGGTCCCCACTCAACCAGCTTGCTCCTTGGGTGATCTGGGCCTGCCCCAGAGTCTCAGCCCAAACTGCCTCACAGGCCTGTTGCCATAAGGATAAAGATGGCGCCAGGTCAGCCACCATGGGTTCCTTGCAAGGTGATAAAAAGTGGCATAGAAATGCCATGCAGTGATAATAGCATGTTCAACACTGTTGTTGTTGTTTTTTTGTTCAGTTGTAAAGTCGTGCCTGACCCATCATGATCCCATGGACAACACTCCTCCAGGCCTTCCTGTCCTCCACCCCCCCCCCCCAGACTCCACCTAAGCTCATGCCGGCTGCTTCAGTGACTCCATCCAGCCACCTCATTCTCTGCCGTCCACCTTCTTCTTTTGCCATCTATTCCCAGCATTAGACTCTTCTCAAGCGAGTCCTTCCTTCTCATTAGGTGGCCAAAGTGTTTGAGTTTCATCTTCAGGATCTGGCCTTCTAAAGAGCAGTCAGGGTTGATCTCCTTTAAGATTGACTGATTTGATCTCTTTGGGGTCCATGCGATTCAAAGACCTCAGTTCTTCTGCACTCAGCCTTCCTTGTGGTCCAGCTTTCACAGCCATACTTTTCAACTGGGAACACCATAGCTTTAACTATACGAACTTTTGTCGGCAGGGTGATGTCATGTGCAATGCGCCTGCTAGCACATCATTCTCTGTTCGTCACACACAGCGTGGTCCTATCTGACCAGCATCAGCTCCTGCAACTCCGCTTGGTCCTTGAGCTGCTGGGGGTTGAACCTGGGACCTCTGCCATGGAAGCAGGTGCACTGCCACCAATCCGCACTCTCTTCCTGGCCCGGCAAAGCTCCTGCAGTTGTTTGAGCCGTTCCAGTACAGAGCAAGGCTCCTGGAAGGCAAACATAAACAGCCCCTGCTGCTTCCTGAAAAGCAGAATGCGTAACCTCCCAGCTGGAATTCACATGCTCTGTGAACCTGATTCATCCCCTCTGCGGTGGGGTAATGCCGTCGGCTTCCTTGCAGCTCCGTAGGCAGACGGATTGCACCGAAGCGGAGTCCCACAAAGTTCTGAGCCCATGAAGACAAGGATTGGTTTCCATGTAAATGCAAACACCGCTCTGAGGAGTCATGAGTATTGCTTCTGATGCTTTGCAGGGGGAATATCGTGGGGGGAAAGAACAGGCTGTTGAACAGGATTTTAACTGGCTTCGAGAGAAAAACCATCGGGCCCCAAGGAAGCTCTGCTTCAGGCTGGCTGGCTTGTGTTTTCGTTGCTCTATTTTCTCAATGCAAAGTTAGGATGGAGGTGAGCAAGCAACGCAAGGGATCCCGTGGGAGTTAGTTGACCCAAGGAGAGCGGGAAAGTGCCATTGGTCACACAGGCTGGGAGGGTGATGGGATTGGAAAAGTCCATCAGAGTTTCACCTCCATTTGGTTACTCATATATGCCCAGTTGCCTGCATGATGGCCGTGAGTCATATTCCCCGTTCAGTTCAGACTTGTGTGAAAATGTCATTGCAGGAACACTTAGGCGCTTTTTACTGTACAAAAGCTCCCCGAGATGTACAAATCCACCCAATACACACACTTTTGCATTTTAGCCTGTGGAGGAAATGCCTATTTTTGGTTGATGTGTTTATGAAGGGTCTTTAAAAATTTTCCACATTTTTATATTTTATGTTTTATAAATAGATTTATTATATTTTTGCTGATGGCATGAAAAAGTTGGTACGACGCTGGGAAAAAGGCATTGCAAAGGAAGGTGGCTATGTAGAAAAGTGATGTGATTTGTTTTTGAAATTCTTAATAAATAGAGTTTTTAAAAGTGCAGAAACTTTTTGAAGAACCCTTGTATATTCTTCCTATTTATAGTCACACAATGTGTATAAAATTCCCAAAAGTTAAAAAAAATCATCTGGAAAGTTTGGCAATCATTGCAACTCAGAGAAAAGCAGCCTGCTATGGAATCTGTGGGTCGGATTCATGAAAATCCAAACTCATCAGATTTTTTTGACATCATTCCTCAGGACCATTATAAATTTCCATCACTTGCTCATTAAATTGTGCGCTCTTTCTCTGCCTCTTTTCCACAAACCAAATAACATCTTCAAACCATCTGCCTGGTCACACCTGCAAAAAAGTGAGACTCACACTGAAAACAGAATTTGCCAGATATTCAGTTTCCCTAATCGCACGGAAAGATAAACAGTGATACAGAGAAAAGCATCTTCTGCTACACTGCGCAACTCAGCTAAAATTGGTTGCTTTATGCAGCATGGGGCCATTTTGCTTTCTGTTCTCGATTAGCTGAAGGTGGTAAATGCCCCCTGTACCAATTCTTATTAGCTGGGCATAAGCCAAGCCTTTCTTCCCCTCCCAACCACATGCATGGAATTATTTCTAGCCAAGCTGAATCAACTGAACCCTACCACATCCGTATTCCTTAAGTTGCCACTGTGCATGTGGGGAAGGGTGGGGGGCCACGCTCAGATTCTTCTCATCAGCTGACCATGCACCAAACAGAAGAGAAACCCAGCTGCGAAGCTGAACCAAAGTCTGTGCATCCCACCCAATGCAAGAACTGGGAATGACATTTTGCCCTTGCAAGTCTGCGTTCCCGTGCCTCCCGTGTCCGCCGCTGCCAAGCTCCCAGCTTCTCCATCAAGGACTGAGGATAAATGTCCTATTTGCACAAGCAACATCAACTTTATTAACCCTCTTTCCAGCTCTAAGTTGTAACTTCATAAAACACCCATCTGTTGTCCCCATCTACCCCCAATGACAAATGCTTCAGCAAATAACCCTCAGCTCAAGCGTCAAACATCAGCTGAGCCATTAAGTGCACAGATGGAAGGAAGGACAGGAAAATAAAAGGAAGGGAAAGACTGAGGAGAAGGTTGTGATGGAAGTCAAGGAAGACTTCCTGTCTGGAAGGGTTCCTTTGCCCTTGCCGCACAGCAAAAGCGGAACTGGAGAAGGGAAGCTTCCATCACAATTCCGCTAGGGAAAGGCGGGCCCATTTTCTTCAGCTCTGCCTTTTTCGCATGTTCTGTCTCATGTCTGTATTCATCTGCAGACTAGCAAACCAAAAGATTGCACAAAATTCAGGTAGAAAGATATATTCAAGTATGTATGTTTTCCTCCAAAATGCACCTTTATAAACATATTTCAACTCATTCTGAAATGCCTGCATGCATGCACATGTTAATACATTTTTTGTGCCAAGAACGGCATTGCAAAATCTGAAGGGTAATTCATCTGGGAGGTGTGCATGGAAAAACCATGCTCTGGAAGTCTCAAAGAACAAATTCTCCAAGCATTTATTATTGATTATTGTCCTTGATTACATTTATGTGCCATCTTCAGGCCAAAATGGCACTCTAGACAGCTAAGCGACTCATAACTCACATACATATAAACTAAGGACAAATAAATTAAAAACAGCATTAGAAACATAGCAATAAAATAAATTGGAAATCAACAGTGCCCAGCGAGTTAAAAACCCCTTTAGCAACAAACCAGCATGCATGCCAAAGGCCTGCCTGAATTGCGGTTGGGGGAGGTGGCCTGCCAGAAGAAGGAAAAGCAAATGTTTCCTTGATTGTGTATTCTGGAGATCTGCAATTCAGATCAGAACAATGGCACTTAATAGCAGAGTGTTTAAGCTACACACACACACACTTTCAACCTGTCATTCCATCCTCTCCAGGACTGGGTTTTTCCTTAGGGGCTTTGCTGGTTTGTGTGTGTGTGTTTGCTGCAAAGAAAAGGTTTCTACTGATTCCAACAGTCTTTTTTTCCGTGTGTTTGTGTGTGTGTGTGTGTGTGTGTGTGTGTGTGTGTGTGTGTGTGTGTGGAAAGGGAGTGGGGGTTGATGAAGGTGATGGAGGTCAGGAGGAAAAGGCTGGGGAGCTGAAAGCTTTGTCTGCTGAAGTGCCATGGTCCTAACCTGAACTGAAGCTGTGTGCACATTTGAGAAAAACAGAAACCACCTGCACACGGCCCTAAGACGAGTGAGTCTGCACGTGTTTCTTTTAGCCACACTGGGCAGGAGGTTCCAGAGCCACCAAGAAGGCTTGGTCTCCAGAGGTGGTGAGACTGGGCATGTCCACCTCCCATAATCATGGATGGATCCAAGATCTCTCTGACATTTCAGGTTCTGCCTGATCTCCAGTTCATACCCAGTGGCTTTAAAATGTTTCATTTCATCACAGCCTTAATAGAAATGGTAATTAAAAAGAAGACAAACAGACAGACTCCCAAATGTGCTAGCAAGGAGGACGACAGGAAGTTCCTCCCTGGCTTTTGGGATCCTGTTTGTGTTCCTTGGTTCCCCTCTACAATATCAACAGTCCCCTGGTAATATTATGGATCACAGGGCCACCATCTGAACACAACTTTGTGTTATTTGTCCTGTTTTTGTAAACTATAAAATCCATAAGGACCAAAGTATGACACTTTGGAATTATCCTAGAGAAAACAGGGCAATTCATCCTTTGTGAGGGTTAGGGGAGTTCCGAGACCACTAGTCTTGGACAAGGGAAACCAAGAGTCCCCAATTTTTTTTCGATTGCATTTGGAATTTTGAGATACTTTTGCAGCTGTTCTCACAAAATGACTGTCAAGAGCAACTCATTCCTACATGGCTTCTCATGGGACATGGCCAGTTCTGAAACACTCATTTCACAAAGGGTAAGGGGTGGTGGTGGTGTGTCATCAAGTCATCTCCAACTTACAGCAACCCCATGAATGAAGGCCCTCCAAGATGGCCAGCCCTGGACAGCCCTGCTCAGCTCTAGGAAGCTCAAGGCTGGGACTTCCTTTAACGAATCGGCCCATCGCATCCTCGGCCTTCCTCTCCTTCTGCCTTCAGCTTCCCATTGCATTCTCGTCATCTCCTGTGAGACTAAACCAAAGGCAACTTTCCCAGGAACCCAGGTACAAAGCAGAGGTGTGCTCTGAGCGTCAAAACATAGAACCACTCGGTTAAGCCCAGAGAAAGAGGCCACCACGAGGTCAGCCTTTGCTCTGCAGAATCCAGGCTCCCCCTTCAGAATTACGTCGGGTCAAATCACAAGAAATAGAATCAAAACCAAGAGGCTCAGAGAGCTTGGCATGTGTCCTGCCAGCACCTTGGAGTCTAAGGTCATCAGCTGGAAACCCCAAAGATAAATCCTTCCTATTATTATTATTATTATTATTATTATTATTATTATTATTATTATAGCATTTCTATGCTGCCCCTTGCCGAAGCCTCGGGGAGGCTTACAACACAATAAAATACAATACGAAATAACAATATAAAATTAATAATATAAAATAAATAAACAATATAAAAGAAGATTATAAAAGAAAAGTTATAAAAGAAAAGAAGAGAAGAGAAGTCGCCCTGGCCAGATAAATAAGTAAATATTTATTGCAAGCAGATTTCACATTTTTACCTATGTGGGACACATCCTGATGTTTTTCCGCATTTGCAAAATAATGTGGGACATATTAACCTAGAAGTGCATACAAAGGAAGATGTGATGTTTGTGCCATTGTGACATTGAATCCCACACTCCACTTGTCCAATTAAATGCAATCATGAAACACAGAAGGTTTTTGGACATGCATCCCTCTTATACTGTATGTGGAAGGAGGAAGAGGAATTACATATTACGGATTCTTGGATAGATAGATGTTATCATTTTCATCAAGATACTTTTCAAAAGAGCATTTAGCTTTCAAGAGATAATTAATTATACCCTTTGCATGAACATGTATGTGCACATAAATGTAATGCATATAAATTGGAGTCAAGGAACAGCAATGGAAAATTAAGTTTATGGCATCTTAAGCAGTTGTGTTTGGCACTACAATGAAAAATCAGTTATTCCCACTTTTTGTTGGTGCTAATGATTGCCCTTTTAACATTGTGCAAAATACTTCAATAGGCTCCTTTTAATATATATGATAATGAGCTTATAGGCTGGGCAGAGGGAAAAATTACAAGCCAAGCAAACAGATGTCTTGTCAACAAGGCTTAGAATTTAGAATCATTGGGGCCTTTTTAAGAAACAGACTTACTGTGACATAAAACTGAAGCATATTACAATATTTCAAATTCACACTGTTCGGAGTGACACTTTTGCCTCATTAAAATGAAGAATGACATGGGCAGGGAGACAGTCCCGTTTCCCTGCTTTGTCTCTGGAGTTCAAAGGATGTCTCTAGCAAATTGTTCCAAAGAGACAAAACATAAAGCACCTTGAACACTGTATTGCAGTGTACAATTAATTCCGTGGCTTTCTGAAAATGAGGCACAGTGGTGGCCGAAGAACTAATAAGAGGCAGATGTGCCTTCTGCTATACCTATTTAATAAGCACAATAACAATTTTCTCCTGGTGGGTAATAGTCGGTGAGTTCATGTGAAATTTGTACCAGGGCGCCGGTTCTTCTGGTCTTTGTCAAATGAAAATAGGGGTGCTTGTTTTATATCTATTCAGGGATACTGGTCATTTCCCAGACTTTTTGATGGAAGATGCTCGAAGAACAGAACTTGTCTCCATGATATCTGGCTCCTGGGACATTTATAGGGATGCCAAAGAGAAATGCCTCAGCCACAAGGGGACACGTCCCTTTGGCTTCACATTTGGGTCTTGTGAAGCCACTTTTGGAATTAGAACCATGAACAAAAAGGATTTGGTTTACAAAATGTATATCCCACTTCACGTGTCTATAGATTCTGGGCAGTGAACCATAAAAAGATACAACGCATAGAACATTACATGGAAACAAAAGATCAATAATCCTGTGTCATCCAAGGAAGGCTCCCTGAAATATAGGTGTTTTCTGGAGTTCCTCAAAGACCGTGTGGATTCTTGTTTGGCCTCCCAGGGTGGAGAGGTCTAAAGAGATGGTTCCAGCACAATTAAAGTTCTTCTTGGGGTGAATTTCAGTTGGGCCAGAGGTCCTTGCAGAATTACCTAATGATCTCAGCCTTGGTCAGGTTGATCAGGAGGAATATTAATAAAAAACAGAGCTGGTCAAACAAATAAGACTTCTTGAAATAAAGAGGGTTTTTCAGGAGGTACTGAAAGCAGCACAAAATTGGTGCTTCTGGAGGGACAGAGCTTTCATTAGCTGGATTTAAGTGACTAGAAATTAAGGAAGATGGATTTCAGGCTTTGGGAAGGGGTGGACTACAGCCGAGCCCAGGCTGAGGTTTTGAGAACGAAAACAAGTGTGCAAGGAGAAGCTGACGGTGCACTTCAAAATGCTGAAAGGTGCCCTGAGGGCAGGATGGTAAAAGAAAGTGAGCTATAATAAATTATAGCAACGCAAGTAGAACTACACGAGAAGTCGTGAAGGCAGCTTGAACGGAGTACCAGCCCGTTGATCCGGCTTGGCTCAGCATTGCCTCTGCTCACAGTCAGTGGATGCCGGAGTCTTGGACATGAGGCAGCCCTACCCAAGATCCTCTGGGCCACAATTCTAAGGGGTTATGGGAGCTGCCACCTGAAACTTCTGGAAAGTACCAAGTTGAGGGTGGAGGGTGTGAGTTCTAGGAGCATGTTTCACACCAGGGGTCCACAATTTGAGCCAAGGTTGCCCAGCTGGCTACGACACACCCATCTCTATCGTGTTGACCCAGTTACTGATCATTGGATGGTTTCATCTTCCGTACTACATTTCTCTCTATCCTTAAAAAACTGAAACGCCTCTCTCCTAAGGTTTCAGCACATGCATTAAGAGCCAATACTGGTATTTTGGCTGCCTCTGTTGCCTTTGATTCTGCCCACCACGCCGATGTGGTGCTGAGCCCTTCCCCAAAACTGAATTCAGCCCTTCGGTGCCCCGCTCCATGAGATATCCAGTTTCCTTGCTTATGTAGGAAGGAGAACTGAAGAGAAGGATGGAGAGGGGGAAATACTGGAATGGACAAAAGAATATTTGAACAGCTGCAAGAAAATGAGACAAATAAAAAATTGATTGCTGACCTTAGCGATAAGTAAGGTCATGGATCTTTAACCACGTTTATGAGGTATGCAGTTCTTAAGGCAAATACACTAGAATATTTAATAGCTAGGTAAATGTTATGGCTAAGCCTTTAAAATTAATGGGAAAGGCTGCTGTCTATGGGTTCTTATTACATCTTCAGCACCAGGTACCCAGGATGTCCCGAGATCCAGAAGAAAAGGGGAACCAACAAGAAAAATGCTTGTGGGGGAGCTAGGGTAGTGCTGCAGCTAGAGCGTTGGACCTGAGTTCTAGTCCCCACTTCACCATGAAGGTCCCTGGGTGGCTTTAGACCAGCCCCTCACTCTCAGCCTGACCTACCTCACAGGGTTGTTGTCGTGAGGATAAGAATGGAGTGGAGAACTCTGTAAGGCAGCTCGGGGTCCTTGCAGGAGGGGGAAAAGGCAACACATAAAGACAATGTAATAACGATGTGCTGCTTTTTGGGGCGAGCTCAGTGTGACATGGGCAATATTTGCAACAGTCTCTGTTGGGATTTCTTTAACGAAAAACCAACATGGGGGCTTGCGGATTTCAGCAAACAGTTCAAACCAGAAAGGGGACTTAAACTTTCCTTATGGGTCATTCTGCCTACTTCCCTCTGCTGTTTGTCATGCTTAAAAGGAAAAGATTGGAGCACCTAAATCTTTTCCTCCTGGGTGGAAAAACACCTGGGGAAGCAGATCTGAATCTATGCTTTAAAAAAAAAAAAAAAAAGCTGGAGCAGGAAGCAATCTAGACCACAATTTCTTTAATTGTGATTAGCACCTCTTGTGGCTGCTTGAAAAGGAGAAGAACAAGGGAAGGAAACAGTCAAGAGACCGTTCCTTGTAGCCCCACTAGCAATGTTCAGCTTTCCTTAAATCCATCCTGTCGGCACAGATGGTAAAGCCTCTTTTGCTCTGCCATATGATCACTGACAGGATCAGGGGCTGTTTGTTTGTTTTTAGCAGAATTTTGTGGTACTAATGCGCATTAGCTGCACAAATGTGCTTTTGTGCATTAGTTAAGGTGAATCTGCACTCGTTCGCTTTAAGCATGCAAATCCTTGAGAATAGGAGTTCACCGGGAACAGGTGGGATATAAATAAATTTATTAATCATTTATATTTATTTATTTATTTATTTATTTAAGATATTTCTACCCCGTCCTATATGAAAATCATCCCGGGACAGCTTACAAGAATTAGAACAATAAATAGACAAAGCAATAGGGAGCGCATTCCATCATCATCATCATCATGTCTCCCACATACCCCTTAAATGTAAATACTTTTGAGGAATCTGCATGACTCAGAAAGAGTCAGAGCATGTCAGCTGTCAGCTGCCACAGGTCCAATTTGTAGACATCTGAGCTCATTTGCATCCACTGCAAATTTTACTAGCATCCCTACTGCTCTGTGGTATAAGTCAATTTTATGGGTTCTGGGTTTGGTCTAGCCTGCAGGCCATTGCTTCCGGACCACCATCTGCCCAAACCCCAGTCTACCTCCTGCTATGCAGTGTTCAGAAACCTGTAAGCATTTGACGGAGCAACAGCAGCTGGAGAAGCTGCCATCTCTGACCATCCTCGGCTTCTCCAGAATTATTCCAAAGCTCAGTTGGGGTCACTTGCATTTTCATTTTCAACTGTTTATTCATTCATTCATTCATTCATTTATAAAATTGGCATGCCATCCAATTACTTGCGTCTTTTTCTTTTTTTGTTCAAGCGGGGAAAGAAAGAATTTCTGTGCCCCTTTTCCCAAAGTGCAGAGCTTTACCTCCACTGATTGAGCACAGAAATACAGACAGAAAGGAAGCAAATGAACTGACAGTGTGACAACAGCAAGTGACAACAGCAACGGCAAACCAAATTTGTTTTTCATGTCGATTGCAACTTTGAAAAATAAAGCACTCCTGCTCACATTCCAGATTGCAAACAAGGACCTTTGTGGACATGATTTGGAAAAGAGACACAGATTTCATGCATCCAACTTTGGGTGTGTTTTCTTGTATTTTAGTGAAATAAAGATTTGACTTAAGAGTGGCCACATGTTAGGGAATTAGGAACTGGGTGGAGAAATGCACATTACTCATAAGCCTGGAACTTGCAGGAGCTCGCCCTTTCACTGTCTGCGTCATTTGATTCCAAGCAGACAAAAGGAAGTATTTCTTTGCACAACGGACTTGGGGCGATTGTTGTCACAGATCTAACAAAGATTGAGGACTCGCTGGGTGTGCAATGAGTGCACGCTTTTTCCATTGTGTTGTGAGATGAGGAAAATATGGGCTGCGATCTTTTGCACACTTGCACACTTAGAGACATAGAAACAAAGCGAGTCAGAAGGGGTCTCCTGGGCCATCTAGTCTGACCCCTGGCTCTAGCCAGCTCTGTCCAGCCTATCTTTGAACACCCGCACCTATGGGGCCTCAACCACCTCCCGTGGAAGCCCATTCCACATCCTGGGGGTCCTGACTGTCAGGAAGTGCTTCCTGGCATGCAAATGAAACTTTGGCTCCCTGAGCTTTGCTCCATTGGAACGCGTCCTGCCCTCCTCTGCAGGGGAGAACAGGTCTCTACCCATCTCCATGTGACATCCCCTCACGTACCTGCATGTCGCCAACAGATCCCCTCTGAGTCTCCTCTTCTCCAGGCTGAAGAGACCCAGTTCCCTCAGTCTTGCCTCATACGGCATCCCCTGCAAACTGGCCACCAGCCTTGTGGCCCTACGCTGCACTGACTCCAACCTGGCTATATCCTTCCTGTAAAGAGGGGCCCAGAACTGAGCACAAAACTCCAGTTGTGGGCATTTAGAGCACAGTGAGTGGTGGAGACAGACTGGATCTTCTCTAGTTAATACAGCATTCTCTAGCTACACAGGTCTCATTTTTCTTCCTTTCTTCATCTCACACATTTTTGATGCTGCTCTTCTATCAGTGAGTTTCACAAAGCATCAGGAATAAAGCCACCCGCACCTCCAGTCTGGGAATCCAAAGGACCTAAGAGACAAGTCCCCCCCCCCCCCCCTTATATTAGAAAGGAAGAAGGGAAGAATGTAGGTACTGGAGTCTTAGTTGTGATTTAAAACAAGCAGAAATCCAGTGGATCTCAGCCCAGTGGAAGAACTGCTGCTTCCTCTACCTTTTCATAGTGGCAAGAATTAGTTTCTGGTACCACTAATCCCTATACACACAAACACACACCTCACAGAGGGCTAGAATCTTTAGGGAAAAAAGCATTTGCATTGGCTCCACTATATGTAGGAATTACTCAAATTAGAAAGCGAATGCATTAACAAACTAGCAAATTTGGTCCTTCCTTACCTGTGCCTCTGGTTGCTCTGGGAGCAGGGCCTTGGCTACATTTACCCTATGAAAAGATAACATTTAAATAGGTTGAAAGAAAGAAAAGGTGGGAGAAATAAAAGTCAACCTATTTATAGGTTGCTGCTCCCTACAAGTCCTGAGAGTTCCCTGCGCAGTGGGATGAACTGTAAGAAAAAGAGGGAACAGGGATTAGTACCTTGCCCTGATTTGTGCATGTGTACCCCCTACCCACCCCCCAGATCACCCCTTCCTGTGCAAAAATGCCTGAGTTGAGGCAGAGAATGACTTACCATCAGTTCTGCAAAACCTCCATCGTGTAGAGAAATTGCAAAATCCACACACACACACACACACACACCTCACTCTGACAACCATTGTGCAAGAAAATCTGGGAAGGATTGCTTTCCAACAGCACACAAAGCTCTCCAAAGACCCCCATTCAAAGCCGACATGCGGGAGTGGAAATCTCTCCATTCAGCAGGTTTTAGATCCTTCCCTAAGCTTTTTGCAGACAATTGCCCCCAACGATAAAGGTGACACAATCAGACATGTCTGGGGAGATTGTACAGGAATTTATATGCCCTCTCGAAAGGACAATGGACTTGCCCGGCTTGACAGCAGAGGCAGTTCCGTCTTGGCTGCCTGGCGAGATTAATTTCCCTCTGTGTTCAGCCTGGCGGAGGAACTTTGCTTGATTGAGGCCTTTCAGGAGTGCTGGCCTATTCAAAGCCGTGGCTGGAGATTATGACTGGGCGCTTAGCAAAGGGATGGAATTGGTCACAAATCTGATGCTTCCCCCCTAATTTGCTTTATTTAAAAAAAACTCATTCAATGCACATTACTGCGCTCACACAAACACACGCAGAGTGTAAGTTGCAGGCTTTTGACTCTCCCCAGTGTGGTAAACAACCCCCGGGCTGGCAGGGGTCCATGATGACAAATAAAGTGTGTTTTCAGCAGAAATATGAATGAAAATGAAAAATTGTCATAGCATCGATGACAAATTCACTTCACTTTACTTTTATTTGGATTAACCCACTTTGCAGCATCCAGACAGAATGCAAGACACAGACACGATCTGCAGTTGATGTCTGTACATTTCCAAGCTTACAATGTAACTTGAAGACACCCCCCACCCAAAAATATGACACCATGGATACATTTGAAAACTGGGTATTAAAAGATGTACATGAAAGAGAGTTCAATTAGGCTGGAAGTCCATAACTGGCCCAAAGTCAGCCAGTAGGGACTAGAACCTGGATCTCCTCAAGTCCCAGTCCTGCACTCTAACAGCTGTACAATACTGCTCATGTCTTTAAAATAAATACATTTATCTCTGTATTTATTTCAAACAAGCAAAAGATTCTCAGGGTGGCTTTACAACAGTTCACAGAACTACCATTCCAAGGTGTGCTTCCAACTCAAAGGAAAGACCAACTAGACTGGAGTGTTGCAATGCTTTAAAAACAGTTATGTTTTATTTATTTTCAATAATTTGATGCCACTCCATATTCCAGTACAGAGATTTTGCAGCAACAAACAATAAAATAGAAACAACTGCAAGAAACAGGTATGTGAAAATTTTATTTATTAATTTATTTGTTTGTTTATAGCATTTTTAAGATGAACAAAACTGGGCTGGTTAGATCTGGAAGGCTTCCTGGAATAACAGTTGATCATGAAAAAGTGCATTACATAAATGCATGTGTATTAAATACAATAAATAACTTAAGTCCTGTTGATTTGAAAGGAGAAGAGAAGAAAGAAGGAAAGGGAAAGGAAGGAGCATAGAAATGAATAAACTATACTTATAAAATCATCTGGTACATCCAACACCACCTGTTTGCATAATCGCTCACGATGCAGCAACATGTTCTTTGGAACATGATGTTTTCTTCACTAATTACTCCCAAACTGGTTTTAACACCAAAGGGGGGGTGGGGGGGACAAGAACAGGCAGGTCAGTGAGTCAAAGTACGTGGGCCACAAATGACAATTCAACAACGTTTCTGCATCCATCTAGTATTAAATGCAAAAAAGAAGATGAAGATGTCGCCGAAGCACTACTTATAAATGTAATTTCACTGGCCTACACTCTTTTCCAGAAATAATCCTTATTTAGAAAGTTGACAAATGTGCCAAGCAAACCTGGTCACCTTGGCAATGCTTAGCCTGCATATGTTTTCTCAAGAAAAATCACACTAGGCCTGTATGAGCAGTTTGTGTCCGTTTAGTTTTGATCAAGATTTTCCTAGTCAGAACACGAACTGAACACAGACTTGGACGCAATCCACTGTCCAAGTCTGCACATTCCTAACCTTGCAAAATTCATTTGGCAGCACGAGTACATTTGGAAAATGTTTGTTAAGAGGTGTACTTTTGAAATTTGAGCGTAAATGCACTTCAGTCCATTGGAGAAGAATAGGTACATTGCAAAGATCTGAGTAACGGATGCATACATTTGGAAAGTGTGCATGAGAATACACACATTTTCATTTAAAGGAAGAAAACCAAGCTCACAATCTAATGCCTGTTCAGGGCAGGAAAACTAGCGGTTGGGATTTGGAGAATTTTCTCAGGTGGGAATTTCGCTGTTTTATCCATCCTTAATCACAGTTGGGCTTCAACAGAAGCATAGAAACAGAGCGAGTCAGAAGGGGTCTCCCAGGCCATCTAGTCTGACCTTCAGGTCCAGCCGGTTCCACTCAAGACATGCCCACCATATGGACGTCCATGCTATCCTTGAACACCCGCACCGATGGGGCCTCAACGACCTCCCGTGGAAGCCCATTCCACACCCTCGGGGTCCTGACTGTCAGGAAGTGCTTCCTGGCATCTAAATGGAACCTGGGTTCCCTGAGCTTTGCTCCGTTGAAGCACGTCCTGCCCTCCTCTGCAGGGCAGAAGGCAGGATGCGCTCCTCTTCCATCAGCCTCAGGTCCAATTTCAGCTCTGAAAACGGGGCCTGCAAGCTATTTTTTAACATTCCAATCACACAGCTCTTAAGAGTGGCACTTTTCTCACAACCCTGTTGCTGGTACCTAAGGGATGTTCCTAGGTCCCCTGCCCTTGAGGGGCTTGGCGATCCCACCTGCCCAAGCCTTAAACCTTTGATCCCAAGTCCATTGCATCAAAAATGACAGTCTCTTCATCCAGGGAAACGGTTTTGGCACAACATCCTCTCCACTGCATTGCTCAGGCACGTTGGACCTCTCTCAGGCTGGAGACCGAATTCCACCTTGAGGAAGTTCTCAGAGACAGCATTCCGGTGGTGGGCACGGTATTCATGGTGGGTGCCTTACAGGATAGAATAGATGTGCTTCCCATTTTAGGACAGGCAGTCCTCTATTTGAAGGGCTTCTTCCATTTGAAGAACTGCCAGTTTCAAGTATTATTATTATTATTATTATTATTATTATTATTATTATTATTATTATAACATTTCTATGCTGCCCCTTGCCGAAACCTCGGGGCGGCTTACAACACGATGGTTTAAAGATACAGAACCTGGAGAAAAGGAACCGCAGAGGCACTCGTTCTTAGCACTCAGACAGAAAACTGAACAGGAATCCATGGTCACCGTTCGCCCCATTCTAGTGAGCTATATTGCATTTCTACACAACGTATTGTTAATATTACTGCATCTACCTGTGCATATGTAGAGAGGCATGAAGGTAAATTCTGAGGTGAAAAGGGTCATGTTGAAAGTCGCTGTAGTCAAATCCCCACAAATTGAGTGCAAAATGGCCAACCGATTGTTGTTCCACAACAAAAAAATAATTGTAGGAATTTTCGTCTACTCGGAGCAGACTTTGGTAACGTTCATGGGTCCTCATTGTCCATTCAGGCCACCTCAAAATATTTTGCATTATAGTGAGGGCTTTGAAAATTCATTCCCTCCCTCCCTTCCTACACACGGAGAGAGAACTGATGTGAGAACTGAAGTTGAACTCGGAGGGAGCAAGGAAATCTGAGGGAGGCCGTGCAAATAAACATTGCCTAATATTATAAGAATCTCTGCCAACAGAAAAGTGCCAGAGAGAGAGAGATGTCAGAGAGCTAGATAGCTAGATAGCTGGATGGATGGATGGATGGATGGATGGATGGATGTGTGTGTGTGTGTGCGCGCGCGCGCGTGTGCATGTGCGTGTGTGCGAGTGCATAGGTGACAGACAGACCAACTAACCGACAGACAGACAGAGATAAATTGTATACATATCTGTGCCCCTGTCTTCAAACTCTTTTGTACAAATTATACAGAAAAGGGAAAGGGAGATAAAAGAAAACTAGCCCCTCGTATTCCTTTACTCCAGTTAGACAAAAGCCATTCCATTCAAGAGAAGTAACTATCAGAAGAACCGCGGCTGTGTTACTCAAATAAACAGATATCCTGGAATCCAAGGATAAAGTCTTCACACAGAATAAAAAACAGTGCACCCCGTTTTCTGACATCTTCTGAGATTTAGATTTTTATTGGGGATTATATGCGCTGCATAGAGAGGGAAAGTCGGAAGAGCCTTCTCTGTCTCCTCCATGGCCAAGCAATGCAACACCTATCGCCATTTCTTCAGCATGGAGATTTCTGTTTCCATCCAAGCAGTGAAGCTGTAAAGCCATCACCAGTTTGCATCCAAAGGGAGAAGATCCAGACTAAGACAGGATGTGCCCCCCACCATCTCTATGGTGTTTAAGAGAGGCCAGAATATAGGATCATAGGATGTTGAAAGCTGGAAGGGACCTACAAGTTGTCAGAAGAAATTGGGACAATTATTCCCTCTGTCTGTAGGACTGTGATTTGCCTGCTTGCCATGTTACCATTTAAGACCCCAATCTGATAAAAGGAGGTGGCAACCCAGCCATCGTGACTGAATACAGAGATTTAGACCCTGACATTTAAAAGCAAAGCTCTGTAAGTTCTGGACTGGATGGATGAATCTGTCAGTTTTGGTTTCTCCCACTTTTTTTTTTAATCTCAGGTTCCTTTTCCCAAAGCTCAGGCTGAATCTCAAGTTCCTAAGTATCATTCATCTATAGCAGATAGAGAAGGTGTTAGCTGCTTGCTTTCATTCTATATGCAGCCAACATACACTGCAAAAGAACTCTGGATCTCTGTGATTATTTGATGGAATGCACTGGATTGGGATGAAATATGGTTAATTGTGCAAGTTTTTGGGAATTCCTCACCTATCCTTAAGAGTGACAACAGCATTCCAGACAGATTGGTCTCTGGAAGACCTCCAGAGACAAAGAGTTTCCCCAGGCTTATTCTCCTGCTGAACTGGCTGTACCATTACATGCTTTTCCCTAATAGTTGGCCAAAATGTGTTCCTTGGCCATGTCCACAGATAGTTTCTCATTCTGCCTCCTGAAGGAACAGAAAGCAATTCTGCTCTTTTCCACCTGATGGACCTTCTTACAACTGAAGGTGGCTGTTAGGTCTGTCTTGAATCTTCTTTTCTGGAAGTGTCAATACGACTATTCTTCATAGGATTTGCATTCCACCCCACCCATTCTGTATCACCAGAATAGATATTGATTTATTTGATTTTACCCCATCTTTCATGCAAAAAATAAAAAATGGCACTCAAGGAGGGTGAAAAATGGCATTCGTGGTATAAATTTACATGTCTACACAAAAGTGCTGCTTTGGTTACTATTATTTCATTCATATTCCACTTTCTTTCCTCTCGTAAGGACTCTGAGAGGGCCTACAAGGGTCTCCTCCTCTCCATTTTATCCTCACAACAACAACCCTGTGAAGTAGGCTAGGCTGAGCATTCATGAGCATCACCCGTTGATGAGTTCACCCACACCTCTGGAATCTCCTGAGTCCCAGCCCAACACTCTTAAGCACTGCATCAAACTGGCTCTTTTAATTACATGAGAAATAAATGCATGTGAGTGATGCATATATACACATAATTAATCAGAAATCAACTAAATGCAACCCAGGTTTCAACCATAGCCCACAGTTCAACAATCCACACTCAGCCCTTATTTGAGTGGGGTATCTTATCATCTGACCCCGGTTTGCCTTTCTCGTTCCCGCCCTGCCAATCTCTCTCAAAATCTGCCCCCACCGAGCAAAGTCCTATCATTTCCGACCGAGCGTTTTCTATTCCAAAGGCAACCTTGCTTTGTGTGTCTTTTTCATTGTTGTTTCCCATCTTGAAAAAGGGAAAACAGCCATCGATTAGAAACTCTCCATCATCATGTCATGATCGCACTGAAGTATTTCTGCTGCTAAAGAGATCAACAAGGGCGAAGCAAGAGGACAGCTGCACTGAGACAATATTTTACAAACCCACCAGCCTCATAAATCAAAAGGCCCTTAATGGCTTCCTCCAACTCCTCTCTCCTGCAGGCCGAGGAGGACTGTGTCTCGGGAAGCAAACGCAGCCCATCGCTTGCGCGCGGAGGCAAATCACAATTAATGGCCCAGGCTGAGAGGCCGGGTCGCAGGTCAGCCAGCAGTGGCCATATGTTTCAGCCAAGTTAGCACCCGTGCTGAGTAAATAAGGCCAAGTTGCAAATGTCCAGGATTCCCTAACCGGATGAATTCCGGAATGATCAGCAACCCAGCTATTCCAGCTGGCTGGGGATGCTGGGAGTTGTATCCCAATGCATCCAGAGGCCACTCAACCTGGGGAAGTCTGTTCCCAACCTTCATCAATGCACACAACAGTTATGAAAGAGGGTGATGCCGGAGTCATAGATTTTAGTATTTTTATTATTTCTGCCACTTGGGTTTCTTGTGTTTAGGTCATAGGTTTAGCAACTGCTCTCTACAGATTGACTGGGGAAGGCAACTTCAGAACAAGTGTTTCTGGTGCTCGTCCTTATAGCTAAAGGGTATAAGCCCTAGGTAAGAGTCTAAAGCCTGAAGCAGGGTGACTTGAGTATATGATTCTTTGATTACTGTTATAAACTGCCCAGAGAGCTTTGGCTATGGGTGGTATAGGAAGATGATGATGATGATGATCATGCATCCCATATTTTAGACACTGGGAAAGTTCACCACGCTAACTGTTGTGCCTTAATAACCCTTTGCCCATCTTCTGGTAGAGCCCGTTCAATATACTAACAGCACCCTGGACAGCACTCCACACTCCTGGCTAGGCTGAGGAAGCTCTTGACGAGAAGCGCTGTTGTCCTAGCAGAAGCCGTAGGAAGGCTGCTCAGCCCAAGCTCCTAAGGACCCTCCCACTGGGAACTCACTGCCTGCATAGCTACATGTCAAGCTAGCATGT
Organism: Varanus komodoensis; assembly: GCF_004798865.1. Classification (NCBI taxonomy): domain Eukaryota; kingdom Metazoa; phylum Chordata; class Lepidosauria; order Squamata; family Varanidae; genus Varanus; species Varanus komodoensis. The sequence goes on from NW_025335684.1 coordinate 7,075,835, forward strand.
CGGGTCACCTTTGCTAAGCTGGAAGGGCAGGGGCTGGCAGCTGGATGGGTGACCACATGTGGAAGCAGAGCAGGAGGTGGGGCTCAATCGCCTTATGGGCCCCTTCTGACTCGACTACTGTTCCATGCCACACCAGGCCATTCTTAAAAGGACCGTGCCCCTTCGGTAACCTTACCTTCCTGTGAAGTTGAGGAACCTCAACAACCTTGGGACAGACACTTCTAGAGCCTGAGGCTGATGGGAGAGTCAAGTCCTTGGGCCTAGGGTTTCCATGGGTGCTTCCTGGAGTTGGGCTGAGACTGCAGCCCCTGTAGGCTGGGCGCTGCTACCAGCTCTGAGCCCACCTCACTCTCGAGCCCTGTGAAAGCAGCCAGATGGTGCCCAGCCTGGGCATTCGCCTGGGCATGAACAGTTCTAGCAGTGAGAGAGGGAGAGAGCGCAGAAGAGGAGGAAAATGACCGGGTGCTGCATGAGAATTAACCTTCGTTCACCAGTTCAGCTCCACTTTCTGGAAGGACCATAATAAGACAGTAGAGAAAATGAATGCATTCAGAGACGGGAGGAAAACCTTTGTTCAGGGCACATCAACCTTAAAATTTGCTCAGCAGGAGAAGGGCCTCCTGCGGCAATGCTGTGAGGGTTTCTCTCGCACACACTGGTTCTTTTGTCAAGACAGAGGGAGAAAATCCGCTTGGAAAAGCAGAACATGGAGGGCTCCGGCAGCTTGCCCAAAGAGCTTGAAACTATGCAAGATCACCAAGGAAAGGGACTCTTCTGGCTGCTAATAAGCTGCCAGGAGAGCCGTTCTGATAAGTTTCGGAAAGCAAGGGTGAGTTATCTGTTATCAAAACAGCATGTTTTATCAGGGCTACACAATTGGGAAAATGCCAGAAGGAGGAGTGAGCATTTGGGGAATTCGTTTCCCAGGGATTCTGGAGGAAATCTTACACCAGGGCTTCCTCCATCACAAAGTAGACACCAAACTATCTTGTTGTAAGCCGTCCTGAGACATTTTATCAGGAAGGATGGGATAGAGATGTTTTAAACAAACAACAAACAAACAAAGAAATAAAAACATATTCAGGGAAAATGGATTGCTAAATCAAGTCAGTAAAAGCTGACATGATTAACTTCCCCATAAAAATTAACTACTTGGGTTTATGGGCAGGTGAGCAAAGTAGGTTGCCCTCAAAGCGTTCCTGGGGACCTGCAAGCAACGGTTTGTAAGCCGCCCCAAGACTTTTTGCGAATGGGGTGGCATAGAAATGTTTTAAATGAATTAAATAAATAAATAAATGGACATGATGAAGCCTCCATGAAAACTTAATTTCACTCAATTCTAATCTTCACTGAGTCATAAAATTCACTAGGTCGCTCTGGCCAGTCACTGACTCTCAGCCTAACCTTCCTCACAGGGTTGTTGTTGAGAGGATAAAATGGACAGGATAAAAACTTTGAATGCCACCATGGCTTCCTTGCAAGAAGAACAATGGTGGCACATAAAGATGAGGATAATTATAATGATGATAATATTCAAACCTGCCCAACAACAACCATTCTCTCGGCAGATTACACAAAAAGTTAAATAAATACACTTCAGTATGGATATTTATAAGAATAAGATGCAATACAATGAGAAGCTAGACAGTTTTGGTGTCCAGGCCAAAAACCAAAAGGGGAGAGACATTAAATTTGGCAGACTGTAAGTTGAACAGCCAGCCAATCCCATGGTGCCATTCAATTATTTAAATGTGTTTCCTCATTGTCCAGCTTCTCTGACTTGCATTGCATCAGATTATCTTTTTAAAAATGTGAGAAGCTTGCATTAGACAACCAAAAAGCCATTTTCAAGCCCAGGTGTGCTTTCTGTAGATTGAGACAAAGTGGAACATGTTCCAATAAGAAAAATCAAATGATAACTGGGAATGTACAAGAATTTCATTTTAGTCTGCAAATCATTTGGCTGTTTGCCACTTGCAATCCCAGATACAAACAGGATCTTTTTTCCCTTTTGTTTTGAAGTTTGCCATTTCCCAAAGCTGCAATCCCAAGCTTGTTTGAAAAACAAAATGTCATCCTTTAAAATGCCCTCTCTTTTTGGAAAAGAAAGCATAATTCCATGATTCAGTCAATGGGAATTATGCACTTCGGAAAAATGTGCACGAAAGGCCAGATTTTTCATGGTGTTTTATTCCCCTTCAGAGAAACGGGTTGCAAATGAGAGCAGGAGTAAGATGAAGCGAGCTGCAGAGGAGAGAAGTCCAGCGAACCTTTCCTGCCACACTCTCCCTGATAATACTTTCTGGTACTGCATGTTGAAATGCCCGTCTCAATTTCCTTCCCATGGTGAGCAGGGATGGGGGATTGCATCCCCACCCTTTCAACAGAAAAAGGAATTGCTGAGGTAAATGCAAATTTGGAGGACTTGTCCTGGTGGGGCATTCAAACCTCCCCCATTCAAAGTGTGCCCAAAAGCTGTACTTCAGGCAGGGAAACACTGGGCCCTCCAGAAGTTGCTGGACTACATGCTTCCATATTGCCTTAAGTGCCTGATCCTGCCTAATCTTGGAAGCTAAGCAGGGTCAGCCCTGCTAGGAATCGGGATGGGAGACTTCTGTCCTGCGCTGAGGAGGAGGCTGGACTGCCTTCTTCCAACTGTATGATTCTATGAATTCCCATTAGTCAACATCTGCATAGTTAATGGTACAAGAACATTTCGCCTCCTTCCTGTTCTGCTGCTTGATTCTGCAGAATATTTCACCTTCCCCATAGGGCACGATCTGGTTCATCTGCCTATGTCTCTCTAAAAGCAGAGGGTTGCGGACATCTTGCACAGGACAGAGAGGCAAGGAGATGCAAGTCGGCGCCACGTTCCTTCTGCCCTCTGAAATCCAAGATTGCATCTTGGAATGTGAGGAAACCTGGCTGAGGAATCACTCTGTAACTTGCCAGGGACTGACTTTTCCCCTCCACCCCAAGAATACCCCCTAACCTCCATTTCTGGGGTTGCAAGAGGGACCTGCTGGAAGCAGCCAGTGTGACAACTTCCCAACCAGCTGTAAGTGGGAGACGTCCCTCTGAACTCAGAGACCCGCCGCCAGCTTGAAGCCCGTTTCCAGTCTTGCATCTGGGTCTCCCAATGGTCCAGTGGCAACCTAGGCATGCAATCCAGCAGTCTAGTGAATCCACCAGGAAAGCAGGAACAAGATGGCATCATGCCATGCGGATATGATGCAAACAGGCCGACCTCATTGGCCTTTGCTTAGCATGAAATTAAAGCAGCGTTGTATCTGTTGGCCAAGTGTTGTAGAACTAACTCTACAAATTTAAATTTAAATCTTCCTAGAATTAAAGAAGAGTTGTATCTTTTGAGTATCTGTCAATGCCAAGTATCTCTATTACACTGGCGATCCAGAGGGTGCAGTGCTTAAGAGCACAGGTCTAGGACTCAGCCAGTCCCCACTCAGCCATGGAGCCAACTCTCAGCCCAGCCTACCTTACAGGGTGGGGATAAAACTGAGAGCAGGTGGAGGAGAATGATCTAAGCCACTTCTGAGTGGTAAAGAAAAAAATATATAGCTAATTCATTAATAAATTAACTCCACTCATTCCACATGGTCTCCACTCTCTCTCTTCAGCCTTGCCCATTTGAAGGGCATCTTGATTTTGGAGGGGTAGAAGGAGGGCTGATCTTGTGATCCAAGGAGGCAGAATTATGCTGTGTTATTTATAAATTTGTGAATGCCCCAAATCTATTTGTTCATCTATATAAATGTGGCAGTCATCTTGCAAATTGCCATATTTTGCTTAATCACCCCCACACACCGATCAGACCTAAGCTCTTAGCAAGTGGATAAATATTTTATGCGTGAGTTTCATGCCATTTTTCCCCTCTGCAAACTGGTCTTTATTAGCAATTCAAGTTAGCTTTTCCAGAGAGGGTTTTTTTTGCTTTTTTCCTGCCTTTCCTACAAGACTGAACTTTAGCAACTTTGCTGGAAGTGACAGGTGATTTATGCTCCCAGCCAGGGGCTGTAGGAATTGCTCATTAACTGTTATTGATACTCAAGCACTTTCTGATGCAACACATCCAGACTTTCCCTTAAGTTATTAAAAAGTTTTTATTTTTTCCCTCTTAGAAGCCCTAGAAAGCATTCATTTCATCAATAAATGTGATAGACCAGCCGGGATATGAATTTTACCCTTTTTATCATCACTTCTCTATATTCTCTGCTCAGAGAGGGAGGGCTGTCGTCACCGTTGTTTGACAATTCCTCAACTTCCCCTTTTCACCTCCTTTCATCCTTTTCTCTCTTCTTTTAACTAAGCTCCTCCTTTTAGTGCATTATTTTTATATTCTTCTTCTTCTTTATCATTCTAAATACCCCACCTTTCTTTCTTCCTCTTCCAAGCACCCCAAGGTGGCTTACATGGTTCTCCTCTCCATTTTATCCTCACAACAAAAACCCTGTGAGGTAGAATAGGCTGAGAGTCAGCGACTGGCACCAAGTCACCCAGTCAGCTTCGTGGCCAAGTAGAGAGTCAAACCCACACTTCCAGAGTCCCAGTCCACCACTCTAACCACCATGCCACACGGGGTCTCTGCATTTAGCCGGTCTGAGGCCTTGGCCCTCTTTTCAAATTTCTGCTCTTTAGCAATGCCTCAATCATACCCTGGTTGCCTGGTTGCCTGGTTGTTTGCTTGCTTGGTTGCCTGGTTGCCTGGTTGCCTGGTTGTTGTTATGTGCCATCAAATCACTCCCAATTTAGGGGACCCCATAAACAAAAAAACCCACACAACCCCCTGACCACAACAGCTCTGCTCAGCTCTGTAAACACTGCTGCAACTCCCTCGATGGAGCCCGTCCATCTCAGATTCGTTAATGCCCTGATTCCGGGGCTGCCGAGGGTCACACTCCCCACCCTGGGCTGCAATCACAAGAGAGCAGCGGCGCAGTGCTTTATACGAACTTTGCTTCATGCCCAGTGCCAAAAGCACTGCCCCAGTGCTCCCTTTGGGTTCAAACGCAAGGAGGAAGGCCTGGCCTACGATAGCCACGGAACCAGACCCCTGATGCAGCCCTGACAGGACCTAACACCTTGCGGGGGGGGGGGGATGTGAGAGCGGTGGGGAGCATTTGCATGGCCCGCGGACGGCTTTGCTCCTTATTTGGAAGAGTGCTCGCTTCAGTACTTGTTTACCACTTGAGCATCAGCATTTGTAAACTGCCAAAATACATTTTATCAGGCAAGCTGTTTCTGACCCTGGAGACTCCCAGACTACAAGACTGATACATTCATCCCCAAAATGTGCTCTTTGTGGCAGGCTCAGAACTTGGCATATGCACGTCTTTATAGCATGAAATACCGGTGCTGGCGCTCAACCAAAGCAGGAGGCTCCAGTCTGGCTGCAGGACATTAAACTTAGAAAATGCGTGGTGCTGAGATGCACAGCCCTCCATTTAAGTTGGCGTTCTGAGCTATAACCTGACTGTTAATGGGAGGGGGCAGCTTGCCCCGGGGAACAGGTGAAATCATATTATTTTCATTGATGCTAAGGACCATTTGTAAGACTTCTGATTTGTACTGACTGCTTACTTCTCTCTCTCTCCCCCCCACCCCCACCCCTCTCTCTCTCAATCTCTCTTTCTTACCCTCCTTCTCTCTATCTCAACTGATGTGAGCCGCCCCGAGGCTTCGGCGAATGGGGCGGCATAAAAATGTTTTAATAAATAAATAAAAACCACAGCCTCTCTGTCTCCCCCCCCCCCCACCCCATTCATCAGGCTCTTTTGATGCCCCTGTAGATTTGCATCACATGTCTTGGCCCTCCCAATTTAGGGAGGAATCCTCTGGCCCTCCAATGGTTTCTGGACAGACTGCAGGGAGTATTTTTCAGGGCCCCAATGCTAAGATCCTTCAGCTTCAGGGCTGAGTGTCTGACCACTGACCCCTTCGCCTGCTCCCTGAAGCCAGTGCAGAAATGGCACCTTCACAATGCAACTGGGCCTTGGAGAGGAGCACAGAGAGCATGCCACAGAGGGGGCAGAGGTTGGGGTCGGTGGCTCACACTCATTCCTATCAGGGCTGCAGTTTCCTTCCTTCCTTCCCTTCCCTGGAACTTCATCTAGCTGGCACTCCTAGGTGCAATCCCTTTGAACTGTGGTGCTGAAGAAGATTCCTGAGAGTACCTAATCAGTCAATCCTAGAGGAGATCAACCCTGACTGCTCTTTGGAAGGCCAGAGACTGAAGATGCAGTTCAAATATTTTTGCCACCTAATGAGAAGGAAGGACTCCCTGGAGAAGAGCCTAATGCTGGGAATGATCGACTGCAGAAGGAGGAAGCAGAGGTTGAGTGGCTGGATGGGGTCACTGGGGTGGTGGGTGTGGGGCTGGATGGACTCTGGGGGGGTGGTGGAGGACAGGAGAGCCTGGAGGAATGTTGTCCATGGGGTCGTGAGGGATCAGGCATGGCTTAGCAACTAAACAAAACACAGACAAAGGATAAAATACAGGGCAGGAGGCATGGGAAAGTGGCATCTGAAGCGCAGGGTTGGTGGCCCTGTGAGGCAAAGCTATGTAGCAATCCATTTCAGTTTGAAAATCACCTGAAAACGCCCCATTCGCAAATGAAATGCCAACAGGTGTGCGTGTTCTCCAACAACGTCTACCAGTTCCTGAACTTGCATTGGCATTCATAAAACGTGCAACTTTAAATCACCTCTTAAAATAATCCAGCAGCTGTCACTTCTGGGGTGACCTTATAGCCCCAGAATAAAGAGCCCAAGGGTATAAAAATGCAAAAGCCTAAAATACTTTGTTCTGCCTGGAATTTTCTGTCAAGGGGTTGCTATCAGCATAGGAACGGCTTTCGGTTATCAGCAGGCACAGGTAATTTATGTTATAAAATTTCCTGAGTTTATTCATACTGAGAAAATCTGCATAACAATAGTGAGTCCATTGACTTTTCTCTGCATAACAATGATTTAGCCTAGTAACTTTAAAAAAAAATCATAGCACTGCTTTCTCTAAGCAGTTTTTCACTGTTTGCTGGAGTTTTGTGCATTTGAGGGGAGGCGTCCTTTGTTTGAGATCACAATGTTACCCCACCCAGCCGTTCCCATGGAGTTTCAGGGTGACTTTGTCAGCCCTGGTGCTCTTCCTTCATTTAGGGAGAAATATGAAAGATGGGAAGCTGAAATTTGGGGACATTTTAGACCAGGTAGTTTGTTACAATGTCATGAAATGAGTCAGTAGGACAAGTCATGTAAATTTAGACTATACATCCAATATTTATACCGTAACGGTTTATCGTTATTATATGCTTATGTTTTTATTATATGTTGCTTTTATTGTTTCTTTGTAATCTGCTTAGAGAGTCCTTGGGACTAATTAACTGCCAAATATAAGTTGAATGAATGAATGAATGAATGACACTACAATGTTCAGCTGGGGTACTAAAGTCACCCCATGAGGTTAAGCATTCAGAACATTTAAAACAATACAAGACGTAAAGATACATAAAGTTGAAAAAGTCACACTTTTCCCCATCCAAACAAACCAGAAAGTGGGTTGCAGATGAAATCAGGAGAAAGGTGAACTGAACTTCGCAGTGAAATTCAGAGAATTCAGCAAATGTAAGCATCCCGGGTTCAGCCATGGAATGACCCATAATGTGACCTTCCCTGCCCGAAGAGGTCAAGCTATTTCCTTTTATATCTGCCTTCCATCTGCACACAAAGCCATTTCTCCTTTGGCCTGAATTCGCAAGCTCTCATTGAATTGCGTGTATTGACTGTTTGTTGGAGGGGACAGGTCTGCTTCTCCTTTTAGCTTGTTCGTGTGTTTTAATGATTAGCCATTATATTTACGCTTTTTGTTTGGGAGACTTCCTTTTCTAGGGGAGAAAAGCAGTTCTTAAACCAGTACATAAATGCAACAGATTTAACTTGAAGCTTTGCAGAAGGTGCTTCTTGAGAGCAGTTTTGAGGTTTGATAGAGGCTGCTGAGCCCACAGCTTGCTCGAGAATGATGCTAGGTCTGAGGCTGTGTGACGAAGGTACCAGTCCAGATGTTACAGCTGCTCCTTTAAAGTGTCCGGGAAAATGAATTGATGTTGTTAGTCGTGAAGTCATGTCCGACCCATCGCGACCCCATAGACAACATTCCTCCAGGCCTTCCTGTCCTCCACCATCCCCCAGAGTCCACCTAAGCTCATGCCGACTGCTTCAGTGACTCCATCCAGCCACCTCATTCTCTGCCCTCCCCTTCTTCTTTTGCCCTCAATTGTTCCCAGCATCAGGGTCTTCTCCAGGGAGTCCTTGCTTCTCATTAGGTGGCCAAAGTATTTGAGTTCTATCTGCAGTATCTGGCCTTCTAAAGAGCAGTCAAGGTTGATCTCCTCTAGGACTGACCGGTTTGATCGCCTTGAGGTCCAAGGGAGTCTCTGCCAGCACCACAATTCAAAGGCCTCAATCCTTTGGCACTCAGCCTTCCTTATGGTCCAGCTTTCACATGAATACATTAGGAAAAATAAAGCGGACGAAAGAGCCCTTACTGCGCCCTTACCTGAATGAGCAAGGCCTAGCAACTGTGACCCATGCTCTGGCAACTTCCCCATTGGATTATTGTAACACACTCTGTGTGGGGCTGCCCTTGAAGACGGTCCAGATACTTCAGCTGGTTCAGAATAGAGCTGCCAACGCAGCGTGCTAGGCTCTGCTCATCCAAGTAAGAAATTGCTAGAGAATTTCTCTTCCCTCTGAAGAGACTTAGTGACATGTTCCCACACACAATTCCTCTGCCCACAAATATGCTGGAGAATTTGAAGAGGCCATTTGCATGGCCCCAGATATCAGGTTCTGTTTCTCTAATTGTAACTGGGTGGTTTCTGGTTGGTGAAGTGCCCTGCCTTTGGGACAAAGGTGATTCGGTTGTTTCCAGATCTCCAATTCAGTGCAGAGAGAGAGAGAACTTTTAGGACTTCTGCCTCCATTCTCTGCACTGTACAAAACTGCATGTAGCAATATTTGTTTCCAAATGTGGAAACGCTGCAAGAAACATCTGCAGTATTGATCAATGGAAGCAGAATGCTACGGTAATTTTCCAGAACATTGCTGGTTATATTCTGTTCGGTCTCTCCCCCATTGCTCTCTCTCTTTCTCCCCTTCCTGATATAGGATCGGCATGCCGTGTTTATTGCAGGAAATGTTTGTTTACTTTCTGAATTACACAGAAGAGTTGACTGGCCTTGCGCTGAAAATCTGCCCCTGTCTGTGAAGCTGCCAAAATATGCAATGTGCAGAGAATGTTTTGCTTGCATGCATGTTTGTGTATCCTCAACAGCAAAGCCAGCAGCCAGTGCTATTTTAACAAAGTGCTGAAAACTTCTCCCACATCTCCCCCAACTGTTCTCATCGCTTTGGGTAGAAAAGAGATGGCTTTTGAGAAAAAATGCATGGAGAGAAAAGTTTGGAGTACTGCACCTGGGCTGGGCATGGGTTTGTTGTGTTTACCTTACTCAAGAGGTGACTGAGAAGTATGCATGGGTGCCCTGTCTTTCATTGTATAATCATCTCTCCAGCAGCTTGTAGACCTTTGCCTTCCAAACCGTAGATAAAGGCCAAGAAAGAAATCATGAAGTAATTCCTGCCATAGGGCTTTTTCGGATCCAGAAGTGCAGAGAGGTTGACTAGGATTAGATCCAGATGTTTTGGCTGTCAAGTCATATCCAACTTATAGTGAATGAGCACCCTTCAAACTGTCCAGTCCTTGACAGCTCTGCCCAACTCTTGTCAAGCCAAGCCTGTAACTTGCTGTATGGAATCAATCCTTTCCATATTTGGTCTTCTTCTCCTGCCTTTGACTTTCTCCAGTAGGATGATCTTCTCCAGTGAGCCTTGCCTTCTCCTGCTGTCCCCAAAGAAAACAGCCTCAGTTTCGTCATTTTTGCTTCCAGGGTAAGTGCTGGCTTGGATTGGTCTAGGACCCACCTGCTCATCTCTCTGTCAGTCCAGGGTATTCACAACACTCTTCTGCAGCACCTTGGTTTCAAGAGCATTGATGTTCTTCTGTCAGCTGAGAGCAATGCCGTCAGGAGGCCAGGCTCTCCTGTGGATGTGGCCTCCTGGCAGGGTCACCTGAGGCAGAATGGCCAAAGCTGAGCCCCCAGACTAAGATGCACCCACTTTTCAGGAGTAACAGTCCCTTCAGCAGAAGAGAATGGATCTCCAGTGGTGATGGAGGCAGAGAAACTTCTGAAGGACAGCTATGGGACAGCGGTGGCAGTTGAAGGCAACACTGATGGAGGACCTCTCACAGACACGGGCTGTGACTCTCAAGATAACTCTGCACAGAAAAGGAACCCCCCTGTAAACCTTATAAGAAAAAAGGAAGAAGCATAAATTATAAAAATGAGGATGAGGTAGAAAAGTGTGGAAAGAAGAAGATTAAGGAAATTGGAGGACAGATTTTGCTTCGGCACTAGGCCCCGCATCTTTCCTGGAGTTGCACGAAACAGTAGCTCCCGTCACACTTGCACTGTGGGGATGAAAACGGGCCTTTTGTTCCATCACCTGCTCATGATGGAATCAGGTGCTTTGTAGGGAGCTTCACAGATATGTGGGGGGGGGGGCATGCAGAAGTGGGTCATGACCTTTTTTCCCCTGCAGTGGAGGGCAGGAAATGTTCCAATGGAGCAAAGCTCAGGGAACCAAGATGTAGGGAAGTACTTCCTGACAGTTAGGACCCCAAGGGTATGGAATGGACTTCCACAGGAGGTGGTTGAAGCCCCAACAGTGAGAGTGCTCAAGGATAGGTTGGACATGCACATGGTAGGCCTGTTATGAGTGGAGCTGGCTGGAGCCTGGGGTCAGACTAGGACCTCAGGAGGACCCTTCTGACTCCCCCTGTTTCTATGAGTGAGAACTGGCCCTCTGGTCCATGGAAATCCAAGCTCACGTAATTTGACTGAATTTTTCTCCAACATTCCTAGGCCACTCCCATGCTCCACATGTTGGTGGAAGGTAAGAATGGGGCCTATGAGCACACAACTTTATGCACGGCTTGCAGGAGGTTGTCCATAGGAACAGGACTTTTGAGCAGTTCCTATCAGTGCCCCAATATCCTTCCTTACCTCTCCCCAGCACTTTATTTGAAGTGCCTGAAACGGACATCTAGACAAAATGCACAAGTTGAACCGTGGAGATCTGCACCACCATAACTCACTCCATCCTTTAGATGGACATAAGTATCCAAATTTGGAGGCTTCTGTGCAAGGGCTTTGCATCCTTAGAAGTGTTGTTATTGTAAGTTGTACACAGGTATTATTCACAAATAAATAAATAAATAAATAAATAAATAAAGCACTCAAATAAATATACAGACTGCATGGTGGTATTAGGAAGAAAGGGGGGCTTGGTTTTGTTTTCAAACCCTAAAACTGATTGAAATTGCAAGTGGTCTTCTGCTGAGGGAAGCAGGGAAGGAGGTGGGGGAGGAATCTCCTTCTCTTCCTGAAAAGACCCCTTTTCACAATGGAAATTTTCACTGGAGATCACCCTGCTCATCTCAAATCAGATATGAATATAGGCAAAATTAGAGTGGACCAATAAACGAAAATAGAGCAAACCAATTCAGCTGCACATGTCCAGAGCAGACCTTTCTGTAATTAAACTTGCCACATGAGACAGAATTGTAGTGTCTTTGGAAAATTATCTTTTTCCACCTCTCTTGTTTGCTCTTTGAGGCACAAAACAATAAGCAAAAATAGAGGCAGGCTGCTTGTTGCAAAAGGATGCTGTGGAGGGCATGTAATTAAGCTTACACATTTGAACAAAGGGATGGGGAATTTTCTGAGAAGATTCTGGGAAGGTTTTCTCTTCTTCTCAATACCTGCCCCTGCACGCACACGTGCGCGCGCACACACACACACACACACACACACGGGGGGGGGGCACACCAATCTAAAACTATAACAGCAAGTGAAGAACATTTCGAAACACTTCTAAGTGCCCTGATTTTCAAGATTCATATTGATCTGATAAGGCTGAGATAATGGAAAGCTAGACAAGGCAGCCCTGAAATCTTTGGACCAAACTAGGCATGCATGAACTGGGCGTCTGGTTCTTCTCTCTATTAGGTAGCAGTGGCTACTAGTCCTCATGGTTATATGCTACCTCCAGTATCAGAGGAGGTATGCCTATGTACACCAATCTTTGGGACACGTAACCAAGAGGACAGCACTGCAGGGCTTCCCACAGGCCAGTCGTTCACCACCGTGGATACAAAATCCTGGACAAGATGGGACTATTGGTTAGATCCAACATGGCTCTTCTTATGTGCTCACATGTCTGTCCCACATGTATAAGGTCTGGATGGGGGTGTTATTTCTAAGAGCAAAAGGACTGGAAGCCTGGAAAGGAGCTCGCTGACCCTTCCCACTCCAAACTTCCCCAACTGCCAGTTTGCCAGGGTGCTTTTCTTCTTTCTTCCAACGTCAGCCACAGCTCTCTTTGCGTTTGCTCTCCTTTGTTCATATTCCAGCAACTCCAAGAGCTCAGAACAATTGATCTGGGTTCATCCTTCAGCAAAGTGCAAGATGCTTAAGATAGCTCAGCTCTAAAGGTTATGTCTCTTGAACCAACCATCTCATTGTTCACCAAGGTTTGCTCATGGACAGCCGCATTTGGACCAGACAGGGGTAATCTGCCTGCTCTCAAAGGGGCAAACACGCGTTTATACAGGGAATTGCCTGGAACTGATTTCCTGGAGACCTTCTCATGAGGTCTGTTAAACAGCAGTCAGGGGATGGTGCACAGCTCAGCAGCAGAGCGATGGCCGCATATGCACAAGCTCCCCAGTTCGATATCCAGCATCTCTCACTGAATAGCTCCAGGAATGAGGAAGCGCTTCACCCCCAAACCCAGAAGAGCACTGAAGGTCCCAGTCAGCCCCAAAGGGTCAAATGCAGTGCCAGCTCCGGATTCCTGAAGGCCCTTGGGAAGTCAGCTCTAACGGGCCTCCTCCTTCCACCTTCCACCTTCTCGGTCACCTGCTACTCCTGTTCCTCCTCCTGTTACCACTGTTACCATCATGGTTACCACTTGCTTGTTACCACTTGCCTTGGCATCTACCACTCCTCCTTCCCACCCTCTGGATCAAAGCAGGAGTCAGGGAACCAAGCAGGTTGCAAGCAGGGATGGACCAACAGCCACCTTGTGCTCACCCACATCCTCTGGGCTTCAGCTGGATGCTCTTCTTTCCTCAGTTTGCATTTCCACTTGCAATTCAACAGAAAAATGCCAGAAATCTAACCACCAGCGAACATGAAAGTTGTACTAGAAATTCCTGAATTCCATCAAATATCAGGCAGAAATAGGTGCAGAATTGATTCCTTCCCCCAGGAAAGTGTAACATGGGTATGCATAGTGCTGGGGGGGGGGGGGATGAACTCTGTATCGACTTCTTTGCCAGGTTGTCTTAAAACTGGGTGCTTTTTAATTTCATATTTGTTTATTGCATTTCTAATCCATCTGAGAAGGAGCATCCTCTGACTGGGTTACAAACGGGGTCCAAAGTACTGGAAAGTCAAGGGCATTTCCACAGAAGAATTGCAGACAGTTTATTGTTTGGAATGGCATGGCATACTTTTACTTTCCAATGCAGGACTTCTTTTCTAAAAATAACTATTTAATTTTACTTTTACTCCAAGAGCACACCAGCAGAAGAGATGCATTAAAAAACTAAAGAGGAAATAGCCATTTCAAGGATCATTTTTAATCAGAAGAACACTGCAGATAAATAATATCTCTCTCTCTCGCACTCCCTCACTCTCTCTGTGTGTTGCATGCATGCACACACACACAAAGACACACACAATACCCTGTTCAATTTAAAAAATCCAATAGCCTGGCTTTTATTTTGTATAATTTTTTTTCCCATGGGATCCCCAGTGCAGGCCTCCTGGAAGTTCCCAAAAAAAAAATCTAATTATTTTTTTCAAAGGAACAGGTTACAGATCATTTTCTTTCTTTTTCTAATGGTGTAAACTGTATAAGCGTGATTTGTAACCAATATACTGAAATCCCACATTGAAGGAACAAGTGAAGCAGTACCCAAGATCCACCAGAAGGACTGGGGGCGAATGAGGTTCAAATCCATGGTTATGAGGGGGGACTCAGGGTCAGCCAGTACCCATTCTGGCCTAAACAACCTCACAGAGTTGTTGTGAGGATTAAACAGGAGTGGGGAGAAGCTGAGCCCCTGGGAAGAAGGATAGAATTCCAATAAGAATCAGAAATCAGAATGACTCATGCATTAATATGAATGACGGCATTCATATCTCACTCTTTTCCTCTTACAAGAAACCCAAGGTGACCTTTCTGGTCCTCCTCCTCTCCATCGCATTTCACCACAACCTTGTGAGGTAGGTCAGAGTCATCCTGGGCCAGAGTCACCCTGCTGAGCTTCACGGCTGAACAGGGACTGGAACCCAGATTGTTACCCAGCCTGCTGCCTTCCAGGTGTTTGGGACTTACCTGTTCCACTGCACTCACAACACACACCTCCTTTGCCCATAGCTCATGAAGTCTCTGTTCCTGGTGTGATGGAGAAGGCTTCTCCCGCTGGCTACATGTGTGCCTTTTAGGTACCAGACAGGGCAGTGTGGAAGGTGATGCTTACAGAGTTATTCTTAGCCGAGGCGTCTTGTCAGCTGTTCTTTTATTATTAGGGTTATGACTACTTTTGCCTGCTAAAATATGGGCTGCTTTCTTGAACTGTTACGAATGCATTTCATCATAAGCTACGCTGAGATATATTTATATACAGGGAGGTAAAGCTATCAGAAAGAGGGGAGAGAGAGAGAGAGAGAGAGAGAGAGAGAGAGAGAG